>NC_136487.1:111090612-111433112 GCF_053919585.1 Euprymna scolopes | reverse complement strand
GAGGTACAAGTGCTTGTAGTTCGTCAGAGCACCCACCATTAAAGTATTTGTAGAACAGGCAGAAGACCGCAACATTTCGGCGATGGGACAGAGGCTGAAGCCTAGATGACAGTTCAGGACCTATCAGGTTGGCAACTCTTTTGAACCCTGTCCAGGAGTGAGAGACAATTAGCAGATGCACCAGCTCAAATGTGACAACTGTACTCCATACATGAGCGAATGGTGTAAGTAGCTTTCTAGCATGGTAGAGAGAACCCACTTTTTTCGGGGAAGTCTTGGCAATGCTCTCAATCTATCTATTCCAGTTCATGTTCCCTGAGGAGTTTAAAGGAAGTACTTTCGGGTAATGTGTTCTTAGCTATTGCTATTGCTGGTAGAGAAGGTTTCTTGTAATTATTGAAGGAAACGTCTTGGTAGCATTGAATGTGACCATCCATTTTTGTCCCCATTCCACTACAGATTGGAGGTCATCCTCTAGTGTTCCTGCCATTTCCTTAGATATGTGTTCATTTGTTTCTCCTTGTGCCTGTTATAGAGTGGTGCATCAGCAAATATACCCATCTCCGAAACAATTTTATCAGGGAGATCATTTATGAATATCAGAAATAATAAAAATCCAAGGATAGACCCCTGAGGTACTCCCGCATTTATATTGTTTAGATGTACGACCATCGAGGACAACCTGGATTTTTCTCTTACTTAAGAAGGATTTAATTACATTATGTATTCTTCGAGTGATACCATATGATCTAATTTTCCTTAGAAGACCATCGTGCCATACCCTGTCAAAAGCCTTAGATATATCAAGGGCTACCGCTCTACCCTCCCCTGTTTTGTCCAGTGAACGGTATATATGTTCAGAGATTAGTTAGGATATCTGCTGTTGAACGGGCTTGCCTAAATCCATATTGTTTGTCAGTCAGGAGTTTAGCAGCTGTAAGATGATGGACTAATTAAGGACTCAAATATTTTGGCGAAAAGCGGGAGAAGGCTAATGGGGCAATAATTTAGTGGCAGAATTCTTGAAAACTGGAACCACAGAAGCGGTTTTCCAGCAGTCAGGAAAGCAAGATATGTTAAGGCATTTGTTGTAAAGTTTGGAGAGAACTGGAGCAATCTCAGCGGAGCATTTTTTAATAGCACAGCTGGGATGAGATCGAGTCCACATGCTTTTGAGGTATCTAGGTTTTTTATGATACCATGTACCTGAGAAGGGGTGATTTTCAAATCCTCTAGTGTGGCGTCTGCCCACAAAGGAAAGTCAGCGAGGAAGTGGTGTGCCGGGTCCAATGTGGAGTTTGAGGCAAACCGACTGGCAAGCAGGTTAGCCTTCCTGGTTGCCATGCAAGCAACCTCATGATAGTGGGGGAATTGTTGACTGCCCATTATTTACTACTGTTGTAGATTTTCCAAAAATCACACGTACCTAATTTCTGTGCTTTAATGCGTCATGACTGACAAAACTAGAGTATATTATCCCTGGTTCTATACAAAATTCTGTTCAGATTCTAGACTTTGACAAGATACACCTGAAGAAAATTGTAAGTTGCATCAACCAAAAAGTTATGAAAGTAACACTCAATATGAGAACAATTGTCTAAAGAATCCCAATATTAATAATCAATCCTCATCTCAAAAATTCACAAAGTATTATGCATCAGTGAACATTTATAAATCATGGTCTTAGTAGTCATTTAATATAGCTTGTGTTGTTACTAAGTTTTATTCTTTGTGATCATAGAATTCTGGAATACTCTATATCTAATTGCCCTGGATGAGGTCTTCTAATTACTTATGGAAAATAACTTTAGTTCAAAATTTTTTTGAGAAATATAGAACACTGAAAGTAAATATCCCTAAAATGTATCTTTATTCTTTTCATAACCACATGTAACCTATTGCCTGGTAGCCTTTTAGACCTTTAGAAGGTCAAGTTTTGAAAATCACTGTAAAAGGTCAAAGGTTAACTACTTTGATTTGGATAGATGATAGCTACTCGTTTTTGGTTGCTCATACTGACATCCAAACATGCATCATTCTTCAAACAACTTCTCTTTCTATATAAAATATTATATTCTCCTCCCCCTCCCCGTTCATCACTTCCTTTTTGATGGATAGGTTTTATGTTACCATGAAATTGAACATGTTCCTATATGAAGTGATATATAATAAGCCATGAGAAATAGGGATTGGTCAGTGCTTTACAAGTGATCAGATTTCAACTATTAAAGGGCAGTTGTGACTGCATGCATGTCTAACTAGATCTCAAACCACCAAAGATATTTCAACAAGCTATTTCATATATATATATATATATATATATATATTATTCTACTTCAGTATCACCTCTGACAGCTTTTTGTAAATCATTTACTGTAATATTTGTTAATTCTGAGTTAGCAAGAACCAATTTAATGACGAAGGTAAGGGGAAGACAAAAACAATGTTTTTATGAAAAAATTATTTTACATCATCAGTAACAATTGATGTTAATTGAAAATAAATCTGCTATAATGAAGAGGAATTTGCATAATCATTTAGATTCTTTCCATTTAGTTAGAATAGGTTTCAAAGTAGGTATATATATTAATATAACATTCTAGTAGATATCGATTTTATTTTTATGCAAATAGTTGATGATTAAAACCATATTAATTAAAAGAAAATAGCAAAAGAAAATTGCATGCTGATATTTTGATATTTGATATATACATCTAGCTAAGTTACATGGTTTTGTCTATGGCCATAGACAACAAAATTAGAGCTAAAGTGTGTGTGTGGTTAATCTTTTCAAACCTTTCTCTCTTTTCTAGTCAAGAAGGATTTTCCTTCCTCTAACCGAAAACAGAACAGATACTACACTTTGAAAAGTTTTATTTATTTCCAAAAATTTTCAATGATTGAAAAATAAATTAGTCACAAGGCCATTCAAAAATGTGTGTGGGTGGGGGAATAGTGGGGCTATCACTTTACCTAAGATTTGTCTATCATTTTCCTTGCTAGAATCCTCAATCATATCACATTTACACCATGAGTAATCCTACCTAAAATTCCCAAATAGATTTGATCTTTTTTCAAATAAAGATGTACATAAATAAATCTTTTATTAAACAATAATTTCATTTTAGTGTGGAATGGGGGAAAAAAACAAACCAACTTCGATCTTAGCCCGAAAGGCCAAGAAAGTGTATTTAGTTAGTGTCAGATAAAGATAGAAAAAAAGAAATCCCTCTAAATGTCACTCCCGTTACCCCTCAACAATGTTGGTTCTAGTGATCCCTAAATTAATATGATCAAACAAAAAACAAAAGTTCCCATATTATGCTGAAGCCAATGCTTAAAAAAAGAATATATTCGCTTTGTGAGTGTATCTTGTGCAGTTACTGACTTTTAGCTGGGCACATGCACACAACTGCCCTTTATTATAATAGATTGTGTCATGAGAATTAAATTATATATTTGAACAATTATTAATATACTTTCTGTTGAATTTCTTTTTTCACTTAATTTAAACTAAAACTTGTTGATTGCAAAACTGTACTCAATTTTTTTCACATAATTGTAGTTATAGTTTTGATTACCTTACGAAAAATAAGCTAAATTAGTTATTAACAAAACATGCAATGTTTAATTTTTTTCATTTCATTTTTTTTACCTATTATATGGAAACTCTTTCAACATTGTAAAAAATAGGCTCACATTTTTATAGTTCTTTGATTTTTCTGACAAAGTGAGGATATTCTGTAGCTAAAAAAATTATATTGTGGCAAATGTGATGATTCAGAACTTGCATCAAATAACAGAAATGGCTTGGACTTGTCTCATTTCCTCCATAAAAGAATCCATCTTTTTGCCTGGCAACATGTAGTTCAAAAATTCAGGAAATGTCGAAATCATAGGCTACTAGTCAGGATCAAACTCACAACCAAAGAGAAACAAGGAGTGGTTACTGCACTGCAATGACAAATCCACCTTATTAAGAAAAGGGTAAACCTGCTAATTATCTGTATTTGTTGAAAAGAATAATTTAATAGCTGAAATCTATTGATTTGTCAGGAAAGTATCAGAAAGTCAGCTGTTTCCATGGGTTTGAGTTGGAGATCATATTTTCAACTGGAAAGTACCAGAATATTATAAAATATGCACCAGATTAGTCGCAGCTCAGCGTTTCTTGAATATGTTGAATTGGAAATATGGAAGCAGTAACTAAAAAGAAGTTTCATAACAGACAAAACAAAATTTGTCAAAACTGCAAAGAAAAAGGTGTAGCAAGATTCTGACAAGGCAATTTGGACTTTAACGAGAGAGATGGGCATCGGAGTGGGGACTATGAAGAATGTGCTGTAAGGGTTAAATACCCATCTTCAAGGCCTAAGAGAACCACCTTATGAAAGCCAAGAAACTCCCAACAAGGTCAAATACCCAGTTGAACCAGGTTTTTCTTGGAACCAATACACAGAACAATAGTTGACTGGTCTACAATCTCCACAAAAACCAAGTTCCCTCAAACTGTGATGATCTTTAGGTGTGTTTTCAGAGAAGCCTATGGCATGTCACCTTAATGGACTCTGACAATTCAGACATCTATATTTAGTTACTGTTTTTTAAGTATTGGGTGGAAAGGCTAGTTGTGGGGAGCCTGTATGTGTGGTAACGGGACTCAACTCTGTCGTACTTTCTCGAAAACCCAAAAAGTGGCTGTCTGAAAAGTTCCATGTCTTCATGAGTTTAACATCTGTTACTCATCTGAATGAAACACTATTGCGAAAAACATCAACCATATTGCAACATCTAGGATGAACTGATTGTCAGAATCAAACTAGTATTCAGAAGGACATGCTCATGGTTCAGCTCCTGCCTAGAGGTTCAGAACAGCTTATTCAAGTGAACTGTATCTAGCAAAAGATTCTCTAGGAGATGTACTTTGAATTTTGAGAAAAAGTAAGTTATTAGCTAAGATATGACTTTCTTTCATTCCTTTCCAAAAAGTGTCAAATATATCTTGAACAAGCTATACTTAATAAAGGCTTATATATATATATATATATATATATATATATATATATATATATATATATATATATATATATTAAAAGGTACATAACAACCAGGAAGGGAAAGTAGGCTAACAATTAGTAATTAAATAAAATATTGGCATGAAATTATAATTGTTGTTTGGTCAAAGGTGGGTGAAAGTGTTGAAAGTACAAGAGATAAGCATGACTCAAATTGCATTCATATATACTTAAAAAGGAGCACAAACCTTGACCTTAAAAAAGCTGTTAAAATATAAATTGTATTAAAATCTGTATGAAAACATTACAGCTGATGCAATAGTTTACACAACAAAAATATCTTTCTCTCCTATTATCAGTGACTAAAAGTATTTGTTTGTTTGGTATTTATCTTTATTTTCTGTGAAAAGCCAGTCTAGCTAACATCCGTGTCATCTCTAATATATTGTTTTTTTTTTTTGTTTGTTTTTTTTCTGATTTCATCAGATGAGATGAAGAAAAATCATGATTATTGAATTTTGTATTTTATTTCTCACAAATTTTTTAGATAGAAATTTTAATAGGATTTTAACTATTTCTGATATATTCTATGGTTTACATCACTTCAGACTTTTCCTTATTTGGGTTGATGCTGAGTGTATCAGATTTCTGCAGATGGCTCGTGAAGATCGTGCCTCAAGAATATCTGGTCTGCATGAACTGCTTCACGTTAGTTGAAACAGATTATAGGTGTTTGTCCTTAACATCCAGAGCAACAAGACCAAACAATTACATACAAAGTTGAATGGTCTAGCTCAAAACGAACAAAGAAATAGCAACTTTGTTCTCATTTCTTGGATTTGTTGTTCTGTGCGTAACATTCATTTGCTACATACATTGGCAGAGATGACTTTTGATGTTGATATCTCTTTTGATTTTAACCAGAGATCTGTTAGTAAGGTAGTTCTGACACAACCATGTTGCCACCACCTATACCACATATTAGGGAGACAATGTTTGGGCTGTTATGCTCTCAGGCCTTCTGCTTTTTGCACAACAGAAACGATCCATCTCTTTTTATATATTTGTTATGTATATGAAACCAAAGTTCTATGGTTAACTTATTTGTATAGTTTCAAATGTACACTTCATTAATTTTTTAAAAGTTTGTTCAATTCAATGATTGTTTTGATTTTAATATAACATATTTCTGTTTATGAATATTGTTTTATTTTGTGAAGAAATGTTAAGAAGTTAAAGTTCCTTTCTGCGTCTTATGGGAGACTGACTTAATATTTAACAAGTTGTGATCCACTTCTAAATTGTAAATTCTGAACAAAGGCCCCTACCCCTTCAAATGCACATACACACACACTATCACTCAGCCAAACAAAAGCAAGTTAGCTAGTTTAATCTTTTGTTAATAATGGCTGGGGGTAAATTATTTCATGTCCTCTCCAAATTTGAAAGCAATTTGGAAGCATTTAACTGTTGAATAGAAAGTCATTTAAACTTGCTTTAAAATTTTTATGTATGTATTGAAAGGTTTGAAAGCTATTTAACGCTCCTCCCACTTTCAAGGTTGAATGCCAAATTTAAAAAAAGTATCATTTCAGTTCATTAGACTCCTCCTTCCCTCTAACTTTTTTTTATGGGTCAACAAAAAAAAAAAAAAAAAAAAAAACTCTTGAATAATTCCAACTAGGAACTGTTAGTAAAAATATTAGAATAAGATTTTTAGTTAAAAAAAAAATTCTTCAATAATTTCTAGGATAATTTTTTTAATTTTCAGTTCGATTTTTATATTTTTCATGGAGTAAATTATGAAAATAAGAACATTAAAAGTAAAATGCACAAATTAATAGTGATTTTCAATTCAGATTAAATTGTTCAAGTGTCTTTAAAAAAATTTTTAAATTGGAAATTTTCTTTATATAATGATCATTTTCACTGTAGACTAAGATTTGTAATCTTTTTAAAGAACTGTCAGAAGTAACCCAGCAGTTTTATTCAGTATACCTTTATCAATGCAAAAGGAAATGGTTATGAAATTACTCATAGCTATTGAAAATGACAGGCTTTATTATTTATCATTACACCAACCTCCATTTATTTTCAGGTCCAGTCAAGCAGTCAGTTGCCTCTCTTGATTATAATCCACTAATTATCATGCTTTTTTTATGACATTCAGCTTCTTTATTGTAGCAACTTGAAAATTTAGCTCTCTGTCTTTATTATTACTCATAATTTTCTTCGTTGTTCATTCCACTTTTTCTGAAACTACTCAGTTGGTCTGACTGAAAATTTGTACGAACCTTTATGATGTGCAGCAAACTACGTATTATGGTGCACAGTTAAGGATTAATATAAAAATGAGCATAAATTTAACCATATTCAACACTCAATTTAGCATACAGAATTCATTTTAAGTCAGCAGACTATAACAGCCCATTTTTAAAGAACTTAAATCAAGTCTATATCATTTCAGATTGGCAAGAATGTTCTTGTAATTTTTTACTTTTAAATGAATGAACATATCTCGGCTCAAACAAAAATTTATTGATTAAAATAAGCACTATCAGAATCAACGCCCTCTTGCCAATGCAAAACAAGTGTATTTATGCCAGTTACGTAAAAATCTTTCGTTCTGGTGGTAATGAAGTTACTGAAGGCGTTTTTGATATCTTAGATTTTTTTTAAAGCATTTTTCATGCAGAAAGTTGTCGAGATGCTTGAAAAAGTGGTAGTTAGTAGATGAGAGATCTAGAGAGTATAGCGGAGGAGGCAGTTTCATCACTCAATTTGTTCAATTTCTGTAGGGTCGGTTTAGCCACATGTGGTCGGGCATTGTCGTGGAGGAGAATTGGGCCTTTTCTGTTGACTAGTGCTGGGTGTTAAAGTTTCTGATGCATTTGATCCATTTGTTGACAGTACTTTTCTGCCGCAATGGTTTTTGCCTGTATTCCAAAAGCTAATGGATGAGACCGGTTGCATACCAAAGAGTCGGAATAACCTTCTTTTGATGCAACTCTGACTTCGGGAAATGTCATGGAACTTTGTCAGCATCTAATCACTGATCCGAGTGTCACCGATTGTTGTAAAAGAATCCATTTTCCATCGCAAGTCACAACCTGGTCGAGAAATGAGTTTTTTGTTGCATATAAGAAGGGAAGATGACTCTTCATAACTGCGCTTCTTTTGGTTTTCGCTCAATTTGTGAGGCACCCATTTATGAAGTTTTTTGTCTTTCCAATCTCAAGTGATTGGAAATCATTGTATACATAATTATAAGTAAGTTTTCGAACAGTTGTGCATGGATTGGCTTTAACTAAGGCTCTTAATTGATCATTGTCAACATCTGATGGTTGACCACTACGTTCATCTTCAAGACTCTCCTCGCTGCCACAAAATTTCTGAAACCACCATTGTGCTGTGTGTTCAGTAGTGGTTCCTGGCCCAAACGCTTCCTTGATATCGCAAGCTGTTTCAGCAGCTTTTCAGCCTAGCCTGAATTGAAATAAGAAAATGGTGCAATATCCCCCCCCCCACAACTTGTATTCAGCATTCTGAAAAGACATTAAAATGATTGTAATTTAAGCGATTAGATAGAACAAAAAAAAATGTTCTTTATAATATATAAAGTAAAGGTATTATAACGAAAACGTAATTGAAAATACATAATTTGGACACCACAATATCACATTTACTCTAGAAGTTTGGTGTAACTCAGTCATTCCAAGTTAACATGTTATAACTTTTGCCTGTTTTTAACAGATTAAAATTTTAGTACCCTTATTGCTCTTATTACTAACGAGACCTGTGGAAATTCCAATTGTATTCTTTGTCTTTTCTGTGCTTATGAGGATCTATTTCTGAAACACTTGTAGGAGTTGGAGACCCGTTTCCATTCTATGGATACTCAGCATAAATGTGAAATCCACAATATTGTACTATATTTGGCCAGAATAGATATTTCACTTTGATCCTAGCCTAAATGTCAAGAAAGTCTATTTTATTAAGTTTCATATTCAACACAAGTGACATCAAGTGAAATCTTAAAATTGTATCTTTGGCGATTAATTGATCCCGTCTTTTAAAAACTGGATAGAGGATTATAATTTGAAATGTCTTAGTGTATTGTTAACCTCTGGATTTTGCATTATATTTTTTCCACCTTTAATTCACCAATCTTTGTCAATACTCTTTGTTTCCTTTTTGTATAGTAGGTTTCAGAGTTCTTTTGTTAATCTAAAGAATAGTCCTAAACCTCTTGCTAAGGATACTGCTCAAGTATTTATTCCTTTTATCAAGTTCCTTTTCAAGTTGTAATTAGATTTCAATGAACTTGTTCTTCTCAGGTATATTCATTTGTCTCTTCCATCTTTTTTGATTTGATTGTGTCTGTTTCCAGAATGCCTAGATATTTATAGTTATTGCATTTACCAAGCACCCACATCATCACTTGATTTGACAATTCTATTCCTTGCAAATAACACTTTCCTTGTTTTGCCATATTTTTTTTTTTAATTCATCCAATTTTGATATTTTCTAAGCTGTTGCTGATTTGGCAATTTATTCAAAAATATTACTGTTTTAAATAAAAATCCAATTGAGGCGAAACATTTATTACATCCCTTTTTAAGTTTATTTTTCATATTTCTATTTATTCCCAGATTGTTCCAGCCGTGGACAAATTTGTTACGGAACTGGAATGTACTTGCAGTCACACATCCAGGCTATGTAGCATTCCTCACATATGATGAGGTCAAGGTGCGTTTACAAAAATATGTAAACAAACCTGGAAGGTAAACTTCAAATTTTTTGTTGAACCATTTGCTTTTGTAAAATTTAAATTTGCAATTAAAAAAATTGCCCTCTTTTGACATGTCAGCATTTATGCCAATGATTTCAATATACCTTGCTTTCATTAAAAGGAAAAGATTTGAGTGGTCAGTGTTTTTTTTTTTTTAACTTCCAAGTTAGAATTCATAATAGATTTGGTTTAGGATCACTATCACAAAAAGAAAAATCAGAATAGAGTAATTTTGGTAAAATATTGAATCCTATATTAATAATTAAGGTAAGGTTTATATCCACAGAGTAAAAAAACAAGCGAATCTCTTCTGTGCTTATATAATAGTTCTCAATAATAAATTGAGCTGGTGTCAATAGGGGCAATTATTGATTAAATCTATAAAATAATTGAAATATATTAGAATTTAAAGAAATGAAATTCATTTTTTAGAAGTAGATATTCATTTTATAAAAAAATAAAATTAAACAAAGAATATCTTTGTTTTCCAAGTATTTTTAAGTGTTCAAACATTTAAATATTTTTATTGATATTTTTAAGATATAAACATTTAAGTGCCATTTGCAAAGCACCACATGCTAACAGCTTTTTTCTTTACTTGACCTCATATTGAATTCTTAAATTAGAAAGATTTTTATGAAAATTTCAAAACAAAAAAATGTGAGCATAAATATATTTGAATTATTTTAAGAAACCTTCTGACCAGCCATATATCTTCACATATGCAACACTGAGTTTATACCACTAGTAAATTATATTTTATAAGGAATACAATTTTGTTGATTTTCAAGGGAGTGGGAACTGAATGGAAATCAAGAATGGATCAGATTAACACATACTTTATTTTTTTCTTTAAATATGTTGCTGCTTTTAGCATTTCCTGGCAATGTTTTAACGAAAGAGACAAAAAATATAAACAGAATCTTCTAAAGCTCTGCTAGGCACTAAAAACTTGAACCAAAATATTAAAAAAAATATTTTTACATGCTAGAACATATTCTTAGTTTTATGCCCCCCCCCCCACTGCAAAAAGAAAAACGTCATCTATGTCTCATTCAACATGGAAGCTTTATTATAACGTTCTGATAAGATTTTTTTTGAGAGTTGAATGTGTTTATTTTTTATTTATTTTTATTTATTTATTTTTGCAACTCTGAATGGAATCTTACTAATTAATGCTTGCAGTACTTTAACATTATTTTCATTTTTTAAATATCCATTATAAATATCTGCATACTTTTACCATCAATTTTCTGCAGCCACTATTCATTTTTAAAATGTTAGGAAGATAATTGAAACCTGTATGTATTTAATAATTTGATTTGTGTGACTATTTATATTCAAGGTTTAATTTTATTTATTTTTGGCACACCAAATGCTTGAATTTCAAGATAAGTTCAAAGAACTCTGAACTGGAAAAGTTGTTAAATAAGATAAAACATTTGATTAAAAAACTGACAACTTAAATTTTAATTTCTTGATTCAAGCCAAGACTATTTTCTTTAGTAATATTAGGCATCAAAAACCAACTAATTTAGAGTGTGAAAATGGGTAAATATAGTTAAAGTCCTTTCAGTTTCAACTTGTGATTTATCATTTATTTTATAGGCTATTTTGATCAAGTTTGGATGTAAACAAAATTTGAACATTTCTCTTTAGAAATTTTCAAATTTTTCTGTCATTAATAGTTTTTTATATATATTTTTTTCTGACTACAAGTTTGGTTAGTATTTTAGGTGACAGATAATTTGCTATATGGAAGGAGTATTTCAAATTTGATACACATTATGTGTCTCTATGTGAAAGATTGTCTATAGTTTTTCATGAGTGAATGATATTTTTAGGGAATTAATTCCTATTTCAGTCATGTAAATTCTTTCTAGTTGAGAACAAAATGCAGATTCAAGTTGGATTTTGTTTTTCCCAGAACGAAACGTTCACTTATTCACATAAGCAGCAGCAGCAGCAATGGTCTTTACTTCCTTTTCTCTCCCAACTGACAGTAAACTTACATACAAATGAAGTAATATCAAAAAACAAAAAGTCAGAATTCCTTCTCGCCAATTCCTACCAACTCTCTTAACATAAACTATAATTCCCAATACCAATGTTCAGTCTCTTTCTTTCGGCTGTCTGAAATTCTAACGGCTCTCTCTAATTCATCCTTTTCATTGATACTGTTCCCCTTATATGCAAATTAGTCACATGCTTTAAAGAACCTGAACCTATCTACAAAATTAAGTCTTTTTCTTTCGCCAATTCTGTCACAACAGGCCAAACAGAAACAGTCACTTATGCAAATAATACCTTCTATTACACTATGCATCTTTTAAATAAGAGTCACTTATCAATATTGTTAGCATAAGTGTTTGTCTTTCAAAACCCCCCAAAAAATCAAGTTGTAAACCTCAGTGGATAAAATACTAAAAAGATTTTTGCAGTATTATCAAATTGTTTTCATATCTAATTGAAAATAAGAATTACGTATATAAATGAATACATTTAGAAGGCTAAAAACTAAAAACTTTTTTATATAAACAAATTTATTTGCTTAAATCAGATATATTTCGATGCTATACATCCTTGCCAGTGAAGAGTCTGTTTTTTCCCCCTTTTTTCTGGTCTGCATGGTGTAATTCTGTGAGCGACAGTGTTGCCATTTTGTTGAGTTTCAATGAGTAAAATAAATTAACTTTTTACACAAAATGAATCCTCATGTAAAAATGTTTAAGATAAGAAACATTTTTAATGCAGTCTTTTTCTCGTATAATCTGCAAACCCTATTTAGCAACATTACCGCATTGAAATATATGTGATTTAAGCAAATAAATTTGTTTATATCCATCCCCCAAAAATGTATTGTACACATATTCATTTATATATGTAATTATTTTCAATTAATATGCAACACTTCAAATGCAGGTTACAATTTCAATTAATGGTGTCATATCTGTTTTACATAGACAAAGTGTGATTGATTTTTATCAATTTAATATTACTAGAAAAATCTACCTTGGTCTATAATGTGCTATGAATTCCAAGAAGATTCAACATGTTAAAAAAAAATATATATTTCTATGTCACTTATGCAGGTTTTTTTTTTGGGGGGGGGGCTGTACATAAAATATTAATTTAACAATCTCCATTTAATCTTTTGGGTTTAAATAAATTATGATTCAATTTTATTTTAATACTTAAAAGTAAAGGAATTTTATTGTATATGACACTGCCATTTTCTTCTGCTGTTTTATTTTTTATAACCAATCACATTTACATTAGCTAAAAACCTATAGCCCACCCATCAGGACAATCAAATGTCAGTTTGCTTTAGATAAATCAATTTTGGGGCTTTTACTGAGGAGTTTGCCTAGATTTTTTAACAGATCACACTTTTCCAAATATTTTACACTTTTTTGTTTTATACTTTGCAAGTTGTAATTACACTATTTTGTTCGCCATGACTCCCTCAATTCCAATTCATTCAAATACCTTAGTCGAGTATTTTTTTCTTTCTTAAATATAACTTGAATCATTTCATGTTCATCTAAATTAAAATCTTTTTTCCTTTGCTTCTCAATCTTCAGATTTTTAACAGCTCAGTTTGTTCAGTGATCTAAGAAACTTGTTAATATATCCAAAATAAACATTCAGTTACCGTATTTTCTGTTTATGAGTAAATAATTTTCACTACTCAGCATTTTTAATATTTAAATGGATAAATGCAAGAGTTGGGACCATTACTCGCATTAATGGTAAAGTCAAAATGCCCTATTTCAAGTTAATTCTATTTTACACAATAGATGCACCATTTTGTTTTTGTATACCACTTATATATATATATATATATATATATATATATATATATATATATATATATATATATATATATATGCGATTCTAGTCACAAAGTTAACTAATTTGCATATTGTTTCTGAAAAAGGACATTTTATTAATCAACCATTTACTTTTTAATTGAATGTTTTGATTTTAATATAGCAGATAGTTCAAATAGTTAATATTGTTTGATTTTCTGGGCAAATATTTATCATATATGTTGAAATGTTCCTTTATTTAAAGGGACTGACTTTATTTTCAAGTATTTACAAGTGATGAGGTTGATTTTTTTTTTTTTCTTCTTTCCCTTTACTATTTTTAAAGATAAATGAATTTATATGAAAATTCTCCAAATATTAATGTTAATTTTGGTTTGGTTTTACAACAGTTATTAATGAAACATTTATTTTAAATTAATGTTTCAAGTATTACAAGTAGTTAATCTATAATGATCCAGTCAAGCCAGCTGGTGTATGTCTGTTCTGAAAAAATTATATCAATTTTCAGAGACTTCAAAGTAATATTATTTTTATTTATGTAATAACTTTCGTTTCCGTGAGTTCTAGATATCTGAAATAATAATAGGTGTTAAAAGTTGTTGAGAATTTAGGTTTTAATAAGTGTGGGAAATTTGACAAATGTTTGCTCAGAACTTTGTGTTAAAATTTACATGATTTCCATATGAACTTTACATAGGTTTTGTACAGTGTGCAATGCAGTCAATTTTTAGAGGGGGGGGTAACTAAAAAAATAGGCAATGATGTATGATAACTAAAAACAAATTTACAACAAATAAGTTATTCATTTATTTATTGCGGACTATTATTCTCATCTTTTAGTTGTTTCACAACGTTTCGGCCAACTATTCCTCTAGCCTCGTCAGGTGGTTACCATGACGGGATAGGAACTACGAATCTCCTAACTGCATCCTCAGCAATTAATGCCTTCCAGAGCTGTTGTCATCTCACTCGTTTGTGCCAACTAAGCCTCTGACCGGCTTTGGGTAGGATTGAAACCGCTATCTTCAGACAATGCTCACCTGGAACCGTGGAGATTTGCAGTCTCTATTCACTATAACAAATAACTTCTATCAAATCCAAGAAAATTGTATCAATCTGCAAAATTTTTTATTTATGAAACTTAAGTGGTTCTAATGTATAATCTAACTATAACGCATCATTGAAATATATATACAAGAAAAAAAATCTAATTTTGTGATAAATTTAGTTTTGGAATCATTTTCTCCCAAAAAATGTGTAGTGATTTTTAAAAAATTGAGTAAAAGCTCACTGATTTACAATTTATGTATGAAATATATATTTAAAAAGAAATGTTTATGTATTAGATTCTTAGTTGCTGAACAGGATGTTTACAGAGATATTTTCTCATAGGTTGATTCTGTTGGTGCATAGTTAGAAGTGTTAATATGGCAGTCGACCGGATGTGCCTGAAACCTGGCTTAAGTGAACTGTTTAATGCCAACCTGAACAACGAGGAAAAGGAGGAGGAGATAAAACATCAGTGTTTTAAACCGCTAGAGAAGTTAATAGCAGTAAAGAGAGAGAGGTGAGGGGGTAAGATGTGTGTGTATGGAGGGGGATCTGATTGCTAACGGCAGGTATGAATGAAGATTAACAGCATCTAATGGTTGGTTTGGAAGGGTTGGCTGTATTCTTATTTATTTTAGTGGGTGGAGGTCGTTGTTGGAATAAAATGGCATCCTGTGTGTATGTACAGGAAATGCCTCCTGCTTTCAGAATTTGAATACCAGTGTGTTCTTATTGTATCAGTTGTCAGGATATGAACGAAATATATATATATTTGTGTGTGTGTGTGTGTGTGTGTGTGTGTTTATATATATATATATATATATATATATATATATATATATATATATATATATATATATACACACACACACACACACCTTGTGCTAATTATTTTCTTTTTCTTTTTTTTCTCGCTCATCCCCATTTTTTGTCTAGTTTGTGTTTATTATTTGTGTTAGTGGGGCACCCAATGAGGATCGACCTCACAATAGTCTATGCCCTCCAAGAATAAGTTGCTATCCATTTTATTTTAGTGTTTGTATACCAATCCATATGGATGGAACTACAGACATTCTCTCAGGTCATGTCTATTTTTAGCTCTCCTATAACTGAAATTCATACAAAATTCAGGCATTAAAACATTTCAGAAGAAGCTGTTTATTGGATACCACCACCCTCACTCTTTAAAAGAAAAAACTTATAAATACCAACCTTTAATGATGTTTAATCATGTATAAAATAAAATGCATTTTTAGGGCCTAAAAATGTGAATGTATTTTATTTTGAGAGGTATCAGACTAATTTTAGATTTTCTACATGGTAAAAGAAATCTATGTATGTCTTGGGATTGGGAGAAATTAACACTTGGCAAATGGACAATAAAATGAATCTCTAATAATCTATGTAAACTGAATACCCCCTTTTTGTTTCATTTTACTTCAGTTGAACTTCTCAGTAATGAAGAGCCCCCCCCCCCTTCCTGGGATTAACACTTGATCTCTAGATGAGACGCATAAATATTCAAATATTTCATCAAGTTTTTCTTTACCTCAAACAATGAGTTAGTAAAGAAGTTGGGAACATAATTTTCTTCTCCACAATTGACCATTTAAATATGTTATAGTATACATTTCTTGTGGTCTATTGAATAGTGATTGTTAGTTATTTCAACATTTTTTTTGTTTACAAATCAAGTATTGATTTATGTGTGTACATGTAGCTCTAATTTATTGATGTTTTTTGTTTGTGTTGTTGTTAAAACTCTAAAATAATACCACACCTTTTCTGCTTATAGATAGATATTCAAATATTTCATTAAGTTTTTCTTTACCTCAAACAATGAGTTAGTAAAGAAGTTGGGAATATAATTTTCCTCTCCACAATTGACCATATTAAAATGTTTTATCTTTTTTGTGGTCTCTTGGTCCTACTGGATTCCAAGACAAGAATTCCTCTTCTCTTTCCAGCTGAGGTATCATCACTTGGAGAAGGTGCACCATTCTTCGTAAAAGCCAGTGTTAATTAGTTATACTGAGATCTTATTTTAGCTGCAAATATGTTATTTTGAATATTTAGTCAGTTTACTTTTAGGGGAAAAGTATTCTCATGCCAGGTTGTCCTGACAAACCCCTTTACAGAGAGATCTTAGAGACTTGAAGGTAGTGTCTAGTAGGCATTCAAGTTCCCTCCTATAAGTATTCCTCTCAGTATGTGTGTGTGTGTGCGCGTGCGTGTATAATCATTGAACATTATTTCATATAAGTGTCTGATTAGTTATGAAGGTAGTTCCGAAAAAAAGCCTTCCCCTCTTTATTTTGAAGTTGAAGAGCTACAAAGACGGGAACTACAAAAACGAACCTTTTGTGCTCCCAAATTTATTTTTCTACATGGTCACATCATTCTCAATTCACTTTTGCCAGGAATTCAATGACGCATCTCTGCTTTTGACACACATGCATGACAGTGGTTGCTTTTTTAGAGTTGTCAATATCTGAAAATGAAAACATTAGTTTAGAAGCTAGTTTTTTTAAAGCTGTTCAACATATGCCAGCATGTAAAACAAATGTTAAACCAAATATGAATAAACACATTAGTAAGAATGCAATGATAGTAATAATCTAAATGAAACTAAGGTAAAAATGGAGAGAGAAAAATGTATTTGTAAAATTAGTGTAGATTTTTTGCTGTACTATAACTATTAAGCAAGAAGCATAATTTATTCAGCTGAAATGCATATTGATGAAAACCGAATAACAAAAAATATTATACAGGAGAAACTGCACTAAATTTTATGAAGATATAATTACAAAAACATAATAAAGAACACTGTATCTTTACAATGCTATTATTGGGAACTTAAAGAGAGTGTATAGTCACTGATAATTGAGTGGAAAATCTTATAATGGGTTAGGGCATGCAGATATTTAGTCTGTAGTTTTAACAAAAACTTTTAAAGATATAAAATATTGGTTCAACTTAAGACGACTTGGTGCTATTACGAGGATTAAGATCACCATTATACAAGACCTTTTGATTGCTGTTGATTGTGCCCTCAATGCCAACACAAAGCCAAACATGCAATATATTGTTGATCGTTTTTCTAAGGCATGCGACAATTTAAGTCTGACTATTAATATAAAGAAAACCGAAGTAATGTACTAGCCTGCTCCTGGAAAACCTAAAAGCTGTGGTCAAGTTCACTTATTTGGGCAGCACACATAGACTATGGAGTTGGTTGCAGGATAACAAAGACTAGTGCTGCCTTCGGATGTCTCAGAACCACTATGTGGGAGCATAGAGGAATTCAGCTGCAGACCAAACTTCAAGTATGTGATTCTTACCATCCTCATGTACGTTCATGAAACTTGCCAAGACATGCCAAGAAACTGAACCATTTCCATATGATCTGCCTCTGCAGATTGTTGAAAATAAAGTGGCAAGACAAGATACTAGACACGGGTTTTAGCTCCGTCAAACCTTCCGTCAGTACACACCATCTTACAGTAGTACCAGGTTCATTGGGTAAGTCATATATGCCACATGCCTGATTCAAGGCTCCCAAAACAGCTTCTTTACAGTGAACTGTCGAAAGGAAAAAAGATCTGTAGGAGGACAATGCAAATGGTTCAAGGACAATCTGAATGTTTTCCTCAGTTTGGTTTGTATTTTAACTCATGGGAAAACTAACCCAAGACCGATGTTCTTGACATATCGCAACTCATACAGGGGCTACAGTTGCTGAATCTGCACGCAATGGAGAATGCAAGAGGAAATGTGACAAGACAGCAGTCAGCACCTCTGCCTGCTACAGAATCATCCTACAGGTGTCCAACATACAGGAAATACTTTAGAGCTCAAATCGATCTCATAAGCCATTTTCGAACCCACAAAACAATTGCATGATCGTGGTCATCTTTGCAAGCAATGGATGAATAGCATCATCATTTTGTTTTTAATAAAAACAAAAAATGTTTAAAGATATAAAACAAAATTACTTAATTGTAGAAGTGAAATAGACATTCTAAGCACAGAAGAAATTTTCTTTTGGGGTGGAGGGGTTGATTAATTAAAAAACAATATTGCACTTAATTTTTATTCTTTGGACTACTGTTCTCATCTCGAGTTTTGTTTTAGCTAAGATTTCTACCGTCTTGTGGAGCCATAGTGTAACTGACAAAAATGCTAAGTAGTAATCATTTGTAAATGAGTCTTTTGGATGTTTAATACTCAAAATGAGTGACATGAACAATACAATTACAAATTTCTAAAGACTTATCTGGTTATGGCTGACAGAATTAGAGCAAGCTACGCTCATGGATTAAATAAAGGGTTGTTTAAAATTCTATACAGGTTACTGAGTGACACTACTCACCTGAAGAAGGCCAAAGATTACATCATCTAAAATGTAAGAATACTGTAAAGATGAAAGCAGTAGTTCAAATAATACAAATTATCAATTCTCCTCCCCATAAAGTTTGAGACATAATGCAGTTAAGTAGAAAGAAAAAAAAGAAAAACCTGAATCGGTAATTCTCCTATTTTTTTTTTAAAATGAAGATCAAACAAAAATTTACAAAAAATTTTTAAAAAACTTATATACTGCTTAAAAAAAAAAAAAAAAAAAAAAAAAGTTTGCAAAAGAATAACATGATTGCAGTAATAACTATGTACACTGGAACAAGGTCATCTTTTGGTTGATCACTTATAAGTGAAGAAAGAGGTAAACTTTTAAACAAAGGAAAGAGCATTTATTGGTTTAAGGAAATAGTGAGAAAATTAATGGCTTTGATTGACTAGAAGTTGAAGTAAGCATTTCTTAACAAAAAAAACTGTCATAGAATGTAAATTCATGATTTCAATGCTACCATTTCTGTGTAGCTTACCATTAGTAATTTCTTATGCTGTTACTAAAGTCTATTTTTGTGTTGAGCACAATTAAAGTAAACGCTGAAAAATATGTATTATCAGCTGTACATTATTATAAGTACATTTCTGAAATAATTCAATTGACGAATACCCTTACTAGGTTGGCCATAATTATCTAAACAGAGCAGCATCCCCTGTACAAACACTTGCAAAGCTTAAAATCCATATATAATTCTATTAAACCGTATGTCTGGAAGATGTCAACTTAAGGGATCTTGAAGAAGTTGAAATATTGTTTAACTGGTGTCTGGTTGCATTTGCTATGAGTGCAAGCCATTCCATCGCTGAAATTGCAAATGGTTTGGACTCATAATGGAAATAGCCTTGGATTGTCATGCCTGATCAGCCAGTGTTTGGGATATGGTGAACTTGTTGCAAAAAGTTACTGCTACTTTCCCAAGCTGAATGCGGAAACTATATGATGCCTAATGAGCATGGATTAAATTTAATACAAATCTGAAACCTTAAACTTTCAAATGAGTGGGTAAAATCCTCCAAAGACGTGAAATTTGTTTAATGCTTATTGTTAAAATTTCACAAATTGTAGGTATCAAACTTTCATCCTCACCTTTGCCCCCCTTTTGTTTAGTTAAATTAAATATAGTCCACGTTTACCACCTTTATACCTAGAAGCTGTGTTTCAAAATTCGTAATGATTGATTAATTAGTTTAGGAGTGAATCCTATACATATAAATATCTAAACATGTACACCTATCTAACTTATAGATGTATAATTTGCAGGATGGGTTGAATATGGATTCATAAAATCTGTAAGTGATAAGCATACATGTTTATTGGACAATACTTATAAAAGCTCATTTTGATTCTCACCACTCATACAGATATAGGGATCACCTGTTACCTACAACACTAAACTTAGCTAATAACTGATTTGTACAAGCGACCCATCTCACCACCATGACTAAGATGCTTAAAAAGAAATAACTACCCTACATATGTAACATCAGTATCTGCTATCAGATGGACAGATTTAGCAGATAAAAATAATCAGTAGCAGTCACCTTAACATCAGAAGTGGCAGAAAAAAAAAAATCGGATATAACTGTAGACTGTGAAAATATCGGTACAGTATTTTGAAGCAGCCTTATGATGCACTCTTTTCAATCCAAAAAGGAGAGGTGGGGGGGCTCACTTTACTATGAGAAAATATTAAGTGTCTATGTGACCTGTAACTATAGCAGGCAATAAAAGCCAATATGATTCCATGCAAAATGTAAGACTCTAGAAAGAGAAACAAAATCAATTTGATAGACCTCACTGATTGTTATTAGTTTTTGTTGTTTGGAAATTGTTGGATGAATTTAAATTAATCAAATTTATCGTTGAGGACAGATACCCAAAAGAAATTTTGTCGGATTGTTATAAAAATGAAAATGCATTTTTGCATTTATGCGCTGCTCTATTATTTTCATTGCAGGTGCTTAATCAAGCTTTAATCTATGACCCTCTACTCCTGTAAAACATTCACAACAAACTCATCTAGCTACAACCATTGTCAACAATTTCCTGTACTTTCTATCTGTGCCTAAAACTAAAGAAAAATTCTATAAGCAAAGTTTCTTTTCTAGAACCACCTGTCTGTGGAACACAACATCATAGGGCTGCTTCTCAGCTGACTATAATATGATCATTTTCACGTACAATCTAAATAATTTCTTATTGACCCATCCTTTTAAATAAAATTCTACCCAATTTTCACCATTACCGTTCATCAGTGTTGTTTCGCCAGCCACCTAACACTCATTAACCCTTTTCATCACGTGACCTTTGAACATTGATGATCAGTAACTTCACCCCCTTGAAGAAAAAAACAAAAAAAAAAACAACAATCTGGAATCTTAAAATGTTCTATTTATCTAAAATAACCAGACTGACAATATTATTATTAGTCTCTGATTTTTAACTAGCAAAGCATTACCATCGGCAACCAAGCATACTGAACATGTGTATGCAATATGATAGATAATCTATGGAAATGAAACCTAGCCACTGAGGATTGAGAAAATGTATTGCATGGATAGAAATGACATAAGAATAATCTGATGGATGTGTAATTTGAGTCTGAAAGACACTTAAATTTTTAATCAGAACAATTTAATCTGATATAGTATAGGCAAATGTATTAATATGATTGCATAAAAAGAATGGATTAGCAGGTTCAGTTGGTGGGGGTGGGGGCAAGGAAAAAAGGTGATGAGGATGGACTCAATAGAAAGAGGGATAAGTTAAGACCTGGGTACAAATAGGTTATTTTAGAAGTAAATTTCTAAAAGCTTTTTCACACATGCCAGCATGTAAAATGAACATTAAACCGAATTTGATTAGAATGATGCTAGAGCAATAGCGGTGTTTTCTGCTGCAAATTTGTTTAGTGTTGAGCACTAAACAAATTGTATACTCATTTCATAATTATAAAAATTTAAAAAAATTTTTGTTCAGTGTGCAAATATGAATCTGGTTACACAGGAATACATCACAACAATTTATCAACCAAATTGTGCATTCTGTCACCTTTTTAATTCTTATGGGCAGATTATGGATTCAAAGATTTTATTTGACTATCCTGTTTGTGCTAATTTCTACTTGAATGAATGCTTTAAAATTTTGAGTTATGCTCCATCAACTTTGCTTTTAAATATTTTCATAGCAATTTACATTTCCTGTTGACAACCTTTTGTTGCATAGATTTCTTTTTAAATCGTTTTTTTTTTTTTTTTTTTAATTTTTTTTTTTTTTAGTAAGAATTTCCTCATATTTTTATTTTATTGCCATATTCGATTTGTATTTGAATTCTGCTGATACTTACAAATTGAAAAGATGGGTAAAATGCAGAATAGTTAACATGTGATAACTCATAACTCCTCCGAAAACAACACATATTTATATTAAACTCATTGGAGTAAAAGTTCTCTACCTAACCAACTAAATTATAATGTTTATAACACTTTCTATTTTAAACTATTTTATCTATAAAATCTCTTTTCCACAATTTACTTTCAATAGCTGTCGGAGCATGCCTACATTTGTTGACGGCCATTAAGAGTTGATTGCCATGAAGATAGGCTTTGTGTTTTTTGAGAGATAAGTTATCAAATGTTAACTATTCTGCACTTTTACAAAGGGTCATTATAGAGACAATTTTGGGTGCAATGATAGGGTAAACTTGACTCTTAAGCCTTAGGGCAACTAGTCTACAAGAACTCTGAAATAGCATTTCCAAACAAGTAAGTTCCTAATATGTGATGCAGTGTTCACTTACCTGGTGCAGAGAATGAGCCTTATTCTTCACAATGTATAACCTATTATAATGCAATTCATCTTTGGGAGTTGCTTAAACATTAGGCGAAAATTGCATTGCCATACACCAAATAGAGCAAATATAATATACAAGCGATTTTAACTATTGATGTTTTTGTTTTTAACAGTTAAAATCACCCAACACATACCAGATATAAAAACAGATGTTAAACAAAATATGTAAATATATTCATAGCTCAAGATGAAGTGAATACCAATTTTCTTTTCAAATAAGATAAAGAAATACCTCTTTTGCATCACATAAAAACACTTCAAAGAAGCACAATTTCACAACAGGACAAAAAAAGGAAGTCAAGTGTATATTATCCTGTAAAAATTAACTATTAAAAAAAAAAAAAGGCAGCTTAGAGTGTAGGCATTAGTTTTATTAAACTAATGCTTAATCTAAAAACTTTGCTTTCTATTAGTCAGACTACTGTTCTCATGTTAGGTCAATGTAACCTTCAGGTTGTGTGGCATAACTAATATAAAGGTTAAGTAACAATCAGTTTTAAGTGACCGTTTTTAGGGGTTCACATCTTAGTATGGGTGATACTAACAGTACAATTATGAATTACTTCTACCCAGTCATGGCTGACAGAACAAGAGCAAGCTATCCCTATGGATTAAATAAAGGTTCTGTTTGAAATTCTATACAGATTCTCAAGTTCAACAACATGCACCTAATAAAGCTCGAAGCTTACATTGGTTGAAATATTGTGCAAATAACATCTAAGATAAGAACTGTAGCCTAAATAGTCCAAATTATTAATCCTCATCTAAGAAATTCCGAAACACAAAAACTCTGATCTTTTTTATTTTCAAAATATAAAAAAAATAATCTTATTGGAATTGATGAAAATATTTTCTCATGATTCTTCAGCACTTTCTTTAATAGTGGTTTTACATCAGTTTGTTAATAAGCCTCTCTTTTAATCAATATTTCTGGAACATTCTATATCCTTCTGTCATTTGAGATTTACATTTTATCAAAGTTTCATCTCAAAGGCAAATGATGACTTGTGCACTATAAACCAACAAAGGATTATCAAAAATAATTTCTCTTAGAGGTAAAAATTTGATTTAAACATTAGATGGTAATAACACACCAACAATTACTTTAATTTCTTCTATGAGTTATCTTTTACTGATTTAGAGGTATGAATTCACTGATCATCCTATTGAGAAGAGCGGTTTCCAATTGAAACTTAATTTTCAAATACTTGTTTTCTTTTATGCCCAAAAGATTTTCTTGCAGTTAACATTAATATGGGCATGACTACATGGAGAGTAATTTGGAAGCTTTTAAATGACTAAATACAATGTAATTTCTTGCTTGAATTTAAAGTATAAAGGTGAAAGCCAAGTATTATGGGTTTAAATGAACCATGAACTAAGTATTAAATTTTATGACGTCAGTATTATATCAGAAACCAACACATCATGACCTAATATCAAACACAGCTTCCATGAAAAGTTTCTTTCTCAGAACTTCTGTGAAACACATTACAACAGGACTGCTTCCCTGCAAGCTAGAACATGGCAATCTTCTAATCCTATATCAACAAATAAACCGTCTTCCTAATTAACAAAATTTTCTTCTTTCCATTCATCAGTTTCAATCCTTTAATAATGTTCTTCATCATTTAACTGACAATCCTTATTGTCGAGTAGCTTTTACATTGATAAGTGATAACTCATTGGTAAATACAAAAATATATAAAATGGGTTTTCAAATCAAAAATTTTTTTTTATATACTAAAATTTGTCAAGAAAAGAACTTTTTTTTTCTTTAAGGAAAATTTGGAAAATTAGTCCTTAAGCTTCCTTTTTTTTTAAATGGAAATCGCTCCAGACAAGGCATGAAGCAACTTAATGTAGTAGTATTTAAAAAAAATACTATTTAAAATTAAAAAAACTAGCCAACGATAAGTGTTAGATGGATAGATTCTGATTTAGAAAACTGAAATTGTTCTCCCTTTGTCAGAAACATTGTGCATGGAATGTGAGGACTAAAGGAAAAAAAATGAGGAAAGGGAGTGTTACAAGGTTGCCATTAAACCCAGGGTTCACTTTACTTTCCTTAAATTTCTAATTAGATTTGAACGTTTTAAATTCTTCATAAAATGCATTTGAAGAAAAATACAATTATTGCAATTCAAGGTATCCAAACTTTTTTAATTTGGTTTTCACTCGCCAATTTAAAAAGAAATACTTAAATTACTGGAAAGGGAGATGGTGTTGTAAATTGATAGCATTTCACTTCAGGGTTATGTTTCAACTGTGTACTTCTCTATTACGATTAGTGTATGCATGTATGCACATATGCTAGATTTAAACCTTACACTCTTGGTGAGAAACATAAAGAATTTTCTCATTCTAAGAAATTTCTTTTAGAATTATCACCCAGAACTTCTTTCAGCGACTGATGAAATACTAAGATGAGTTTAGATGCCAAGGTCACTGGGAAAATGGTAGGATCCTTCTACCGCTTCAGAAGATATCTCACTACTGATGCAATTCTCTATCTATATAAAAGCCAAGTATGTCCAAGGATGGAGTACTGCTGCCACATCTGAGCAGGAGCTGTTAAAAAGTCTATCCTGCCATGATAGAGTACAAAATAGACTTCGTGGCTTAGTGGGGGATGCCCTTTTCTCTTCCCTGCAACCTCTCTCCCACAGAAGAGACGTTGCGAGCCTGTCTTTGTTTTATCGTTACTTCCATGGCAAGTTCTCGTCTGAGCTCCAATCATTGGTCCCTCCTCGCCAATCTTTCACGATAAACACCTGTCTAGCTGAAACCACTGTCAATAATTTCCCTCACTCTTTATCTGTGCCTAAACCAAAACATAGATTCCATGAACAAAGCTTCTTTCTTAGAAGTGCACACCTGTGGAACTCTTTTCCATTTGCCTGTTTTCCACCTGACTATAACTTGGATGTCTTTAAGTCCAACATAAACAAATTCCTGATAAACCGACCCCCCCCTTAAGTAAGACACTTTATCAAATCTCCAATATTAATGATTACTACGATATTATCCCATTGATTACTGTATACGCAATAACCCTTATCCCTAAGTAGTGACCTTCATGTAAAAAAAAAAAATGCAATCTTAAAGTTACCAAATTAAAAAAAAAAATTTAAAAACATTTTATTTTATTTTTTTTATTTATTTATTTTTATTTTTTAGTTTGAATAAAATACAAGCAAATTTACAAATAGGCACCAGCAGTGTAATCCTGCTTCCAATATATATGTATTTGTTGACAGGACTTGAAGACTGCCATGTTCTAGCTTGCAGGGAAGCAGTCCTGTTGTAATGTGTTCACAGAAGTTCTGAGAAGGAAACTATGTTCATGGAAGCTGTGTTTGATATTAGGTCATGATGTGTTGTGTTGGTTTCTGACACATCATAAAATTTAAAAATACTTAGTTCATGGTTCATTTAAACCCATAATACCCATATAGTATTTTCTTTATTTCTTTAAAGTTCAGTAATTTTCTATTTTCATTTTATAAATAAAATTAAGTAAAACATCTTTGCTGTCATAGTCTGTTACAAACCCTACTGCCTGATATAAATAAGTTTCTTAGTAAACGCTTTAGCAAAAGGTTGACATTTTTTTAAATAATCCATCAATTGTATCTAAAATTTTGGTGAAACATTTCAATAACTTGATACATTTGAACCATAATTAAACACAAACACTATGTATTTATTTAGCAAAGTAAAAAACGAAATGTTAACTATTTATTTAAATCTATAATATAAAGCTGTGTGTGTCTGGTCACGAATAGGCTCCTATATGTTTGACTATTTTAAAAAAACTGTTTGCATATAATGATAGATGTATCGAGACACAGGAATGGGTATGTTTGATCTGACAGAACGGTGGTTCATTAAAATTGTGGGGTCTACGTTCGTGCCTGGTCCACAATGTATGGAAATAAAAATTTTTTAAATTAAACGTTTACAAGTGTTTTTGATATAGATGTACATAAGAATACTTTGATAAGTATGTTTTAACTTAAATAGGGATGGTATAATAAAATTGTGGGGTCTGCGTTTGCGCCTGGCCCTCCATAAAATGGAAATTGGCACAAATTTTAATACAGACTTTTTATATCTATCTGTGTAAGTATATTTTGATAATTATGTTTCCGTTTTTAAGAAATATGGTATAATAAAATTATGAGGTGTTCGTTCACACCTGACCTCTATAGAATGGAAATATGTTACAAAGTTTAACAAGTTTTTTAATATAGATCCACAGAATATTGTGATGTGTTTCAGTGTGAACAGGTATGGTATAATAAATTATGGGGTTTATCTATTTTATTTTTACTTTCATCCTATTTTGTTTTGGTTTTGATACCCCCCAATTCAAAGCTATCTCTTTACAACCCTTCCTTTTCATAACCTATCATACTTTCATAAATCAGAGTCCATTTTCTGTAGGCTGTTTTTGAACCCAGTCAATGACGGGTACTTTTGCTAGTATTATATAATATTATATATTATTATATAACTTAAATTTATTTGTACAAGAATAGTGGAACAATAAAATTGTCACCCTAGAAAAGACACGATTCCATTTCCATTTGATGAAAATCGGTTTTCTGTTTTTGTTGTAGACCATTTACAAGTTGGCCAGTTGTCTACAAATCCCAAAAGCGATAGGAGCCTTTCATCATTTCTGAAAGTAACACAATATTCAATGAGCGAAATCAGAGATACGCCGCTGTACAATTTCTGCTCTCTACTGATCCAAGTTATGACAACATTGTCAGCACCCTCAAAATGCATCACTGAATTGCCACAAATAACAGAGACGTGCTCAGTGATGAAAACAGTTTCAGGCCACAGTTATATGTGGTTTCAAGTGAGGGCCACAACATGGCACCACACATCTTCAGAGTTTGCTTAAGTCAACACCAAAGTGTACTTGAACGTGCTGAAGAATGTAGTGATCCTCTGGTGCAATGAAGTAGCCACTGGTAGACACTGAGAGTGGCAGCAAGATTTAGCGCTGGCCCACAAATCCGAAGACCCAGGCTTGCCTTCAGGAGTGCTACAACTGTACGCTTCTCTCACTGCCCCCCCCTCTCTCGAACTAAACCCGTTGGACTACTTTGTTTGGCCATATGTTGAAAACATTATGAATACCAAAGCCAGTCTGTTCACCGCCATCCACTGAGTATTCGCCAAGTTCCCGCTGGCCTTTGTGGAAAAGGCATGCTCCTAGTTCTGGACCCGTGTTGAAGCGGTGATTGAGGCTGAGGGCGGCTACATTGAATAGATGTCAGCTCTACTACATAGTCAAGTTACCTGAATTTTTTTTTTTTCAATAAAAGTTTTAAAATAACACTATAGTATTGTTTTCTTTAAGGTGACACTTTTATCATTCCACCTCATATTTATTTTTAGTTTATCCATACCAGATTTATAATACATTTTTTGCCAGCATGTCAAACACTTATTAAAGTGAATATGATAATGATGGTTTCATTGACTTGACAATTTTATTCTGATTGCATTGTATTTCATTGAAAGACTTTCATTAATAATAAAGCAGGGTGAAGAGCAATTGGGCAACAAATACTTTAGGAATTTGTTTAGCGGATTTTCATCTGGAATTTATTAGTAAGGACAAAACAACAAAAATATGAATACATGGCGTGAAAGCATGTTGATTTCAGAATTATAACTTATGTATCTATCTGGCATTGCTTAGGATGCAATGAAATGAAAATATTTTATTTGTTACCACATCTTAAAACTTAAGGTACACTACTTTTATGTTCTTCGATTTAAATGGAGTTATTCCCCTTACTGATTTTTATTTATAGATAATTATTTAAAGCTGTTTTATATTAGTAGTTATCTGTGTCAGACTAAGTAATTTTTTAAAATAAATTATAGCGAAATCCATTATTGCAAGGTACAACAAATATAACAGTATAACACATGAACATTAATTAGTAAGAAGCAAAGTTTTGATTTGCCAGCTTAAATGTTAAGATAACTTTATATGTTAAATACTAGACAACTCATGACCAGTTGAGCCGATGTCGGTACATTATACATTGGAATAATAGATGATTAAATGGGTCTCAATATTTTAATAAGTAACTGCAACAGAATCAGTTAGGTGAATTGTAACAATACATTTAATTAAAAACCTTTCCAAATGTCTTCATTTATGGTTGTTTAATTATTTGTATCCTTTCCATCCTCTCACCACTCCTCTTCTCATTCTCTCACAACTTATCTCATTCCCCCACCGTTTTACCCTTCATCTTGGTCACATTTTTTTCTTACCACCTAAAACAATGTGCTAAAAAGCAAACCAGATTATTATTAGTTTTAGTATTCAGTCGATTGTGCAACAAATAATTGATAACAAATTATACAGCTTTGCTTTGGATAGTAAAAAAATATTCTCTGAATTTTTATTTTTTAAATTATATTGCATTTATTATTTAAGTGCGTTTAAGACATTTATGCTGACGACACTACTATCTATGGCAATACTTCAAAGGCTGTAAATGACAAAGTTCTCTCCGATTCTCTCTTTAATCTTGAGCATGTGGTGCAATGGGAAAAGAGGTGGCTGGTTAATTTTACTGCATCTAAAACCAAGTTTCTATCTTTTACGTCAATGTTCTGATCCCTGTCTGGCATTAATTGAAATGGCTTTCATCTTGAGGAGGCTCATGTTTTGACCTTTACTCCTGATCTGATCATGTACATCACATTCGTTGCCAAGGCTGCTGGAAAAATGGTGAGATTAGTCTACCATTTCAGTAGATATCTCACTGCTGATGCAATTCTCTACCTGTTTAAGAGCCAAATACATCCAAGGACGGAGTACACTTGCCACATCTGGGCAGGAGCTGCTAGAAGCACCTTATTCTGCTTTGACAAGAGTTCAAAATAGACTTTGTAAGCTAGTATAGTGGGGTATGCCCTTTTCTCTTCACTGCAACCTTTTTCCTATAGAAGAGACATCGTGAGCCTATCTCTGCTTTATCGCTATTTTCGTGGCAAGTGCTTGTCTGATCTCAAATCTATGGTTCCTCTTTGCCTGACTTTCATGTAGCTGAAACTACTATCAATAATTTCCCCATTCTTCATCTGTGCCTAAACCTAAAAGTAGATTCCATGAACAAAGCTTCTTTCTTAGAACTGCATGCCTGTGGAACTCCCCGTTTGCCTGCTTTCCAGCTGACTATAATATGGTCATCTTCAAGTCCAACATAAACAAGTTCCTGATGAGCCGCCCTCTTAAGTAATCCAATTTACCAAATTTCCACTACTAATCATTACTATGTTATTGTCCCATTGACTACCATACACTCATTAGCCCTTATCCTCGAGTGGCCTCCAGGCCTTGATAAGTGGGGACTCCTTTGTAAAGGAAAAAAAAAAGGTATTATGCACCGAGCATTTCAATTTAGAATAATGTTAAATATTCTGGATGCTATTTTTATATTTTGGCTGATATAATCTCCACCCTTCAGGTGCATCTTGTTGACTTCAAGAATCTGTATGGAATTTTGAATTGACCCCTTTATCTAATGTACAGGGTTAGCTTGCTGACGTTCTGTCAGCCATGACTAGGTAGACGTCTTCAACGATTTGTAATTGAAAGTTCGCGGTTACATCATCCAAAATGTTAGAATAACATTGGAGATGAGAACAATAGTCTGAATAATTCAAATAATACATAATTATTAAGTCTCATCTGAAAAAGTCCAAAATATAACTGTAAATAGTTTGTCTGGCAAAGTTTTTTGAAGACATATGAGGGATGTAATGTTTTATACTATAGAATATTATCTGACATAGATGTATACTTCAGCAAGCAATAAAACAATAATTGAAAAAGAAAATGGTTCAGTTTTGGCACAACTTTAAGTAAAAGGAAGAATTTATTTTTTTGGCATTGATTTTTATGAATATTATATTATGTATAGTGCATTGATGCCATTGGGATCAATGAGATTGTAGTACTAAACAATTTGTATAATTAGGTTTTGTTCTCCTCAGAAAGAAAGTTACCCTTCCCCACTCCCATTAACTATATCAGAAATCTGAAATCCTTTGTGTTTTAAAAAGTTTACATGCACTAACACTATTGTAAGTCAGCATTACAATAAATGTTCATTGACTACCGGAGAAAAGTAGGTTAGTTTATGTGCATGTGACTGTTGTTTGTTTGTTTTTGTTGGGTTTTACGGCATGCCAACCCTTTGGGTTATTTTATGCCGAGTGTCTATGGGTTTAGGGAGCTGTGGTATAAAGGGTTCTTTTTTAAAAATTTTTTATAAAGGCCAATTTTTTTTAGATATGAGAGTATGATGTCAGGATTGTTTTTATCAAATAACTCTTTAATATTGTTTTCTTTGTCGAATTGGTTTCTTGCTGTTACAAAATCAGTACATTCAATTAATGTGTTTCATTGTGAATTGTGTTTGACAAGATATACAGATGGGTTGGCTTTCTTTTTTTAGGAGATATGAGTGGGTTAAATATGTATGGCCTATTTTTATTCTTGTTAGTTTGACTTTTCTGTTTATTTGTGTATTTTGTTCCTGTTTTTTAATTTTTGGCATTATTTTGTTAAGTTTATTAGGATATTCATTCCAGTAAGTTTGCCATTTCTCTGTTGTGTATGCATTGATACGTCTTTTTAGATCTGTGTATGGAATTTTGAAATTTGTGTCGATTGGGAGATTTAAAGCGGTTTTTGCTGCTGAATCTGCTAATTCATTACCTTTTAATACCGGAATGGCTCGAAATCTAGCAGAAAATTATTTCTTTTTTACTGTTTAATTCAGTTAATTTTTGGAGTAGTTTTGTGATTAGGGGGTTGTCCATTTTTTTTATTTTTAATCGCTTTTAGAGGAGATTGGAAGTCTGACAGGATAATAAATTTGGATTTTTTATTATCGGAGGCTAGATTGAGAGCTAGGATTAGAGCATGTATTTCAGCACTGAAGATTTGTTTCTTTTGGGTGGTTTGATTGATTTTTGATTGATTTATTGAGTATTGCTGCACTGGCTGTTGCGTTATTTTGTTTAGACTCCTCTGTATAAATGTGGATGTGGTTTGGATACTTTTCTTGGATTTTATTGAGATCATCATGATAAGTTATTGGATGAGTATATTTCTTTTCATGTTTACTTAAACTTAGATCCATGTTAGTGGTTACGATTTTCTAGGAAGGAGTTTTGAGTAGGACAGTTTCATGAATTTTAGTTATGGGTAGATTGGTTTTGGAGATTGGTTTTATTCTGAGTCCAAAACTTTTTATTGAATTTTCTTTTTGGTCAAAAAGGTGTTTATGCTTTGGATTTAAAGTGCTATTGTGTGTTGTGGGATTGGCTGTAAGTTTTGTGTAGTACTTTAGACCAAGGTTTTGGTTTCTAAGCATTGGAGGGATTTCATGCGCTTCTGCATATAGGCTTTCTACAGGGGAGGTTCATCTGAGCTTGAGAGGTCAGAGGAATGGTTTCTTTTAAGGGCAAAAAAAAAGTGGAGAAGTATACTTCAGGTTGTTTAGATTTATTCATGGATTTTAGTTTGGTTGTTTTTATTACTTTGGTTTTTAATGTTTTAAATTAGGAAGCCAGTAGGAAAGTGGGGGTACAAAAAAGGCAGGGAGGGGGCCGTTTTTGTTTTAGGCTTTGCAGAACATGCATTAGTTGTGCAAAATTAAAAGGAAAAAAACAAAAACAAAAAGGTATTAATGTAGGTGCATTTATGTCGGAGTCATCTTCCGACAGCCTGATCTGGTTGCACCAGAGTGACTGTTATGCTGCAGTTGATGCTATGTCTGCAGTGTTTTGTTCCAATGCTGACAACTTCTGCTCATTCTAATCATCATTTCTACCAGGGCTTTGGACTCTGAGAAAATCTGTTGCTTTTCGAATCAATATTTTAATTGTTGAAGTCTGTTAAAATCAACTGACCTTACTTGCATGATGAAAAATGTTAGTTTTTGTGCTATTATTAAGTGGGTGTAGTGATATCTTTCTAAAAATAGAAAATTCTTCAAGCATTTTTTCATGTATAACTTTTTCTATTTTTCTTTTTTTGCATTATTTGTATTCAAACTACTGTTCTCATCCTGAGTGTTATTCGCACAAATTTGATGTAATCTTCAACCTTTTTCACATGTATCTTGTTAAACTCTGGAATTGGCATTGAATTTCGAATAGAACCTTTTATTCATGGGAGTAGCTTGTTCTCGTTTCATCAGCCATGACCGAGTAGAAGTTCTAAGTAAATCAAAATTTGTATTTTGAGTGTCGTCTATAATCAGAATTGAACCTTGAATCTCCTGAAGATACTAAGTACTTTATCGGCTATGCCATGTCCTCATCCACACCCCTTTCTTTTTTTAAGTGAGTTCTTTAGAATTTGTTAAAAAAAAAAAAAAAATCTTGATGATTTATTTTTGTAGTTAACTCAAAGAATTTCTAATTAATTTAAATGTATAAGTATTAGTAAATTTCTTAGACAGGAATTGTTTGTGCCATCTCAAATTTTAGGAGTAGGAGTCTAGCATTTAAGTTTCCGACACTACAATCCTGGGTATGTTTCTTTTCTGTTATCACTTGAATGATAACTGGTCAGTTTATAATTGACCTTCTAGGTTTACTGACTTACAAAGAAAAGTAGAAGAATACTAAAAAGGAAATATTTTGAAAGGAAGTTGTTACAATAGGCAAAGATAAAAAATAGAACAGGATATGAGTGACACTGGCTAATTATGAATTCATTCATTGAAACAAGTTGCAATTAAAGTAGTTTGTTTGAATACATTTTTCTTATATCTTTTAAGATGGAACACTTGTGTTAAAGTGGTCTCACTAAACATTACTAGTTGACTTTCACAACACAGCTTCCATCTTTCAATTTTACTTGAAATCAAGTGGTGCGTCTTGGATTTCACAGGATTATTAATAACCCTAACTTTTCGCGTCCTTACATTTCTATGGCTTCATTGTTTGGTCTGTTATGTTTCAATTTGATGCAAATTGAATGGACACATCTTTTTTTTTTGAATATGTCTAAAGGGGGGGGGGTACGGTTACTTTTGAAAATAGCACTTTCCTTTTTAAACATACAGTTTGAATTGATACAAGAATATCCATCCTCATTTTTTAATGTTTTAATACAATTTTTTGATATGAGGTTGTTCTGATGATTCTATTCAAAAGGAAGTTAGTGAAACTCATTATTTTGAAATTCTTTTAAGAGAAAGTTTTTTTTTTTTTTTTTTTTTTCTGACCAACAACTTCAAAGTCATTGTTTGTCAGTAAAATAATTAAGTCAGAAATTTTATTTGAAATGATTTTTTTTTTTTTTTTCTCAAGAATGCAAAAATTGATTCATAAATATTTTCTTAAAATGTCATGTTATGCCATGAAGACTAGATGAAATTATGAATGAAGTAATTTCTTTGGATTATGTCGATAAATATTCTGATATAGCCATACTGTCTTTCTCATCACTTCTAGCCATATGGCAGCTATACCCAGCCGGTTTAGTAAAATGATTGGCATATCTACAGAAATGGGGACAAAAATACATTTATCAGTCATCTATATAATAAAATGAAGTTGTTTTTCCTCTGTTTTATTTAAAAATATATTTTGGTAGACCCAGCAATATTCAAATAGCTAAGAAATGACAATTATTACAGGTGAAAAGAATAAATCTATCAGTGTTTTCAATATTTAAACAGGAACACCGTAATTATTTAGTTATTTACCAATTTGTTAGAATAAAATAGTAGTTGCATCTGCATTCATAGTGTTCAATTTTTTTTCTAATGCTTCTGGGCATATGTGAGCATTAATGGTTTTTTTTATTATTTAATCCAGAATTTACATTGAGAATAACACCATTTCTCTGAAGTTGAGGATCCCACTATCTGTCATAGCAAGTGAGACAATCCAATGTTCATCACATTCAAAGCATTTGTGTTCTTTTTTTGCTAGTCTTCCTTGTCACACACTGATTCCATAGTTGCTCTAATTCATGCAGATACAAGCAAATGATTTTTCAATATAATGTTTACTTGAATTAAAATCTGGCAAATGTTCGTTTACTTACTCCATTCAGAAAAAAAAAAAACGCATGGGAGTCCTTGTACATGGTCAAGAAGCTCATAGATAAAGGAGTATTAAGGCCACGCACTGTTATATAATGTAATGGAGAAAGATTTTGCAAGACCTATTAGAATGCAGTTTTATTCAAATCCGAGATCTATACTGTAACTAAGATTTCTGTAACAGATACGAAATGTCTTCTCTTATTAAATCATTTCTCTCTAATAGGTTCATAAGAGTAGTGGTTGATGGGCAGAAATCAGAAGAACACGGTATTAATGCTAGAGACCTTCAGAGGTCCATCCTAGGCCCAACTCTCTAATCTACATCAATGATCTTCCAAATCATATCCTTAGATCATTCATAGACATTTATGCTGACGACACTACCTTCTATGGCAGTACATCAAAGACCGTAAACGACCAAGTTCTCTCTGATTCTCCCTCTTCTGATCTTGAGTATGTGGTATAATATGGAAAGAGGTGGCAGGTTACTTTTACTGCATCTAAAACCAAGCTCTGATCCCTGTCTGGCATCAATTGAAATGAATGACTCTCATCTTGGGAAGGTTCCATGTTTTGACAAGCTCCTGGGCTTGACCATTACTCCTGATATGAAATGGAACACGTACATCAAATCTGTTGCCAAGGTCACTGGGAAAATGGTGGGATCCTTCTATCGATCCAGTAGATATCTCACTGCTGATGCAATTCTCTACCTATATAAGAGCCAAGTACGTCCAAGGATGGAGTACTGTTGCCACATCTTAGCAGGAGCTGCTAGGAAGACCATATCCTGCCTTGACAGAGTTCAAAATAGACTTCGTAGCCTAGTGGGGAATGCCTTCTTCTCTTCCCTGCAACCTCTTTCTCACAGTGGAGATATTGCGAGCCTGTCCGTGCTTTATCGTTATTTTCATGGCAAGTGCTCGTCTGAGCTCCAATCTATGGCCCCTCCTCGCCAAACTTTCATGAGAAACCCTCATCTAGCAGAAAGCACTATGAATAATTTCCCCCACTCTTTATCCATGCCTAAACCTAATCGTAAATTCCATGAACAAACCTTCTTTCTTATAAGTGCACACCTGTGGAACTCTTCCATTTGCTTGCTTTCCGGCTGACTATAATATGGTCATCTTCAAGTCCAACTTAAAGAAGTTCTTGATGAGCTGTTCCCCTTAAGTAATCTAATTTACCAAATTTCCACCACTAACAATTACTACGTCATTGTCCCATTGACCACTGTACACTTATTAACCCTTATCCTCGAATGGCCTCTGAGTCTTGATAAGTGATGACTTCTTTGTATATATTAAAAAAAAAAATCCTCTTTCTTTGCTTAATTGCTGCTAGATCACAAGCATGTTATTCTTTAAGACATATCGGGATCATACACTCCATTCTTGTTACCATGCACAGTTGACATACAAACTCAACTTTCTCAATCCATTCGATCATGGATTGGCTGGAGCCTGCATTGCTAAACTCTGGTATTAGCTTAAAATCAAATTTACATGCCACACAGGCCTTGTCTATTAATGATGCATGACACTTGGGATCATCATTGGCTTTGATTTGATTTGGCTTAATAAACATCTCTTTATAACCATTAAGGAAATGTATGAATTAACTATTATTTGCTATTACCGAATAAATTTAATATTTTTAAATAGCTAAGATAGCTTGTAATAACTGCAGGTTTAAAACTTTGAATATTTTCATTGCTCTGTTTTTTCTTGCTCAGATGTAAACAACTGCCTGCTTCTGTTGCAGTTTGCATAGTCACTCTGTAAATTGCCTTGCCTACGCATCTCTTAACATTTGAAGCCTCCATGCATGGTACAAGCGATTTGATTATGACGTCAGTGGCGAAAGTTGCAATAGGCACCAATCATTACACTAAATGAGAATCATAATGAAACACTGGAACTAATGTTAATTAAAATAATTGAGGAATATATGTTGCAAATTTGATAATGTGTTGGGATTGGTTATCGGTACAAAAATTCTTTGCACGGCATCAGTGAATTTTAGCTCTAACCAATTTGTATTTGACTAGAATGTAATTATTTTCTATTTGTTTTATAAAGCTGACTAGCATTGCCCAATTGTAAAATATGCTTAAATATATTTCAATTTTTTTTTTTTACATGGTAGTCACCACTTATCAAGGCCCAGAAGCCACTCTGGAATAAGGGTTATTGCGTGTACAGTAATCAATGGGATAGTATCGTAGTAATCATTAGTAATGGAGATTTGATAAAGTGTCTTGAGGGGGCGGTTTTGTCAGAAATTTGTTTATGTTAGACTTGAAGATATCCAAGTTGTAGTCAGATGGGAAACAGGCAAACGGAAGAGAGTTCCACAGGCGTGCACTTCTAAGAAAGAAGCTTTGTTCATGGAATCTGTTTTGATTTAGGCACAGATTAAGAGTGGGGAAAATTATTGACAGTAGTTTCAGCTAGATGGATGTCTTTCGTGAAAGATTGGCGAGGGGGGACCAATGATTGGAGCTCAGACGAGCACTTGCCATGGAAATAACGATAAAACAAAGACATGCTCACAACGTCTCTTCTGTGGGAAAGAGGTTGCAGGAAAGAGAAAAGGGCATCCGCCACTAAGACACAGTCTATTTGTACTCTGTCGAGGCGGAATAGGCTGTTTTTAGCAGCTCCTGCCCAGATGTGGCAGCAGTACTCCATCCTTGGAGGTACTTGGCTTTTATATAGATAGAGAATTGCATCAGCAGTGTGATATCTCCTGGGGCAGTAGAAAGATCCCACCATTTTTTCCAGCAACCTTGGCAACAGACTTGATGTACATGTTCCATTTCAGATCAGGCGTAAAGGTCAATCCCAGAAACTTGTCAAAACATGGAGCCTCCCCAAGACGAGAACCATCCATTTCAATTGATGCCAGATGGGGATCAGAGCGTTGATGATGTAAAGATAGGAGCTTGGTTTTAGATATTTTAATTATTAGAGCTTGATTTTATATATTTTAAAAGTAACCAACCACCTCTTCCCCCACTGTACCACTTGCTCAAGATCAGAGAGAGAATCAGAGAACTTTGTCATTTACGACCTTTGATGTGTTGTCATAGATGGTCGTGTCATCAACAAAGATGTCAACAAATGATTTCAGTATGTGTTTATGCAAATTTTGTATTTATTATTATAGATCAAATTCTCTATTGATTATTATATTGTACCCAATATATATAGTAATGATTTCAAGTTAAAAAATATTACTTAGATGCCATCGGCTAGAATCAAAACCAAAGCATTTAACTTTTTAGCGGTATTCACTGTCATCTGAATTAACGGCACCTGCATATCAAAATTGACAAATTAACGCAGTTAAATGTATGAATATATTTTTGCACATGCATAGAGCACGCCGATTATGTCAAACTATGCAAAGTTCCAATTTTTTTAATTTTGATCCCGTAGCAGCTACTTTTCTGGCTAAAAACTAAATTTTGTTTCACAGATATTACCCCATGTTTCAAATCTGTAGACCAAAAATTGACAACTTTGGTAGACTATTCCACAGATGAGACCCATTTTTATTAGTTTTTACTAGTAGACCACCCGGCATTGCCTAGTTGTGAAATACACTTAAATATATTTTAATTTATGCAGCTTTCATATTTTTTATTATAAAGGCAATACTATATTGATTATTATATTGTACCCAAATGATTTTAAAAGTAAGAAAAATGAATTGGGTGCCATCAGCTAGAATTGAAATCAAAACGAGTAGCTCTCCACCTTATTTTTACGATCTAATCTAAATCATATGCCTATAAAAACTAAAAAATGTTAAAGATATAAATGTATATTCGTGCATACATAGAAATAATCTGTTTAATCAACTTATGTTTGCCAAGTTCCAATTTTCTTCCTTCCCCCCCTTAGCATCTATTTTTACCACTTAAAAACCAAATCAAATTTGTTTCACTGGTCCAAATCTCCTCTATATAAAGTTTTAAATCTGTAGACCAAAAATTGACAGGTCATTTATATAGATTTAACCTAAATTTAGTTTTCGAAGTATCCTTAAAATATATTAAAAAATCCATTTTAGTTGAGTCCGGGTCTGGAATTGTGAAATACCAAAAAAAATATTTAATGAGAAAAACAATTTGAATTATAGTTTGACGGTTTGATCATTTTAGCTTTGCTCATTTTCTTGTAATAATGAGCAGTTATTGCACATGTTGAATTATGCAACTATGTTAATGAGTTGGTCAATTTGTGACTCAATCACTCATGTTTAAATTTAAATGATTTTTTTTTTTTTTTCCTATGAAAATAGAAAACATTGCATGTGTCAAAATGCCTTGGATTTTACTGTAAAATAAATGCATCATATACTTCAACTTTTTAAACTCCGGACATATTTGGGTGTTTGATGTGTGTAGTAAGTAGTTCATATTTTATGACTTTGATTATTAAAATTTAATCATGCAATTTTCAAAATAAAAAAAATAAAAATTGTAAATGCTCATAAAATATAACGTTTCTGAATTTTTGAGATGAGGATTGATTATCTGTATTATTTGGATTCTTCAGACTATTTTTCTCCTTGAGTGTTTGTGAAACAAAAATGATACTCAAGATTAGAACAGTAGTTTGAAGAATCCAAATAAAATGTTAAAATATATATTCGTTTTTTTAGTGTTTTTCTCCTCTTCCCTTAGACACATGCAAACAAGCAAAATTTAGATGAAATGTTGGCTGTCCAGAATTAGGCACTTAAGGAAAAACATAAAATTTGCCCCAGGTTAGAATAATCTCTTGCTTTCGCTGAGGATAGAACAGATACTACACTTTCAGTTATTTGAAAAAAAAATGTGCAAATTAGGCACAAGATCATTAAAAGTATGTGCAGGTAAGGGGGTGTTATTTTATATTTACCTTTTAATTGGGTTACATCTGTAGTCATTTGTCAAAGTGTTGTTGATTTCATTCTTTCATCATTTGTTCCTCGCTTTCACTTCAGCAGTTACCATAATACCACATTTACTTTATGGACTATCTTAAAATGTTGTCAATGTCAACGATTTAAAATGAATTTTATCTACAATTTCATTCAGCAAAAAGCACTCAAAAGGAAATAAAATAAGAAACTTTAAGACTCTCCTAACCTATTCTTAGATTGTTCACTGTTTTCCAGTTTGTGTAAAATTAAAAAAATAAGTAGGTCTCTGAGTGGAACTGAAGTGGGAGAAAAATTGATACCGTTGCAAAGAAAGTCAAGCCCTTGGATAAAAACATTTGGTAGAAAAAAACAATAGGTAATTTCCTAATTTACATGTAGCCAGATTTGTTATTGACGTTCAGAACAAGTTTTGTTAATAAAATTATTTTATCTTATGCATTATTTTTATATAAAAATGAACCATAAACATACATATATCTACTTTGTTTTGTTTGTTTTATTCAGATTTATTTTTTAACATAAAACCAAAAATTTAAGTCAAAAATTTTCATGTTTTAATTTGATGATTAAAATGTAAAATATAACAATACATAAATCAGGATTTTCCTAATGTCCAGACACTTAAAAATTTAGGTTAAAACTTCCCAGAAATTATGCTTTAGGAGTGCAAGAAAAAAAGAAAAAAAATGAAACCTATTCATGCTTAAAATGAAATTTAACAAGATGCTTAACTTCAATTAATGTGAACCTGCAAACACTTATTTATTTACTAGCTGTATCTGGCCACGCATTGCTATGGCTCCATTTGTTTAAATGGACAACCCCCAAAAAATAAAAATTTAAGTTTTTTTATAAGAACAAATTAGTGTGACAAACTTTTTTTTGTTATAAAAAGATATCCTTAGAGAGAGAGAGTTGGGCAGAATATATATAATTTCTTCCCAACTTTCTTTTTACTGGTTTCTGAGTACGCTGATTACTAAAATCTTGATTAGATTTTGCAAAGACAATTAAGTTTCTACATATATAGATGCATGCAATAAACAAATCTACTTCTCTGCATCTGACATGTTTCTGTGTTCGTATGTTCGTCATCTACCGAAGTTTTGCCGTTCAATAGTAATTGTAAATAGTGAAAATTCACATAAAAACAGAAAGAACCAATGTATTTTATTTGGTGTATTAAAGGTCCTGTGTGTTTTGTCAGCATAATCTAAGAAAAAGGTAGGTTAGCATTCTCTTAGGATGCCGATACTGTTCATCCTGAATAGTCAGAGCTCAGCCAATCACAATGGACAGAATCAGGCAGAGAAGACTTTATTATTTATGAATCGAAACATGGAAAGAGTATATTGTGTGTGTGTGTGTGTGTGTGTGTGTGTGTGTGTGTGTGTGTGTGTGTGTGTGTGTGTGTAAAAAAGAAAAAAAAAACAGTAAATGGCAATGCAAGCACAATATTGTAGGAAAATATAGAATTGGGCCTGGTCTCAACTGGTAGCGTTAGGATCACTAAATATTGAGAGAGAAAAATAGGAACTTCTTCCTTTATAGATGTGGCGATTGTGATAGTGTTGCTCATCGGATGTAATGCAGCATTTTATTACCACAAGTTAATGTGGCAGAAATGGGTTGTCATAAGCTGCATAAGATAGTAGCTATCAGGGTAGATGTATTGAATTTGTATGTGGCATCTGTTGTTGCAAACCTACGGTATTTTTAGCCAGAGAGGAATTTCTGTAATCAAAATATTATGTATGAAGATTTTTTTTATTCATACCCATTACTTAAAAATACATTAATTTTCTGTTACCTTAAATGGAGAGTTCTGTTTACTATATAAATACATGAAACTAACTTTTTACATGCAAGTAATTTTCTTTCAGTTCTGAAAGGTTCGATTTTCTTTTGGGTATCTTTACCAACTTCGCACAGCAGTAAGATTGAGCATGATGATGCCAGTCTATAGTGAGGAATGAAGCTCTGCCAAAAGCCACTTTGGATGCATTCAACATTCTCTTGATTAGTAAACAACTTGAGTAACTAGTAACAAATCAATCCCCTCTTCTAAAACCATTCTCCAGGAACCCATCTCGTAGTAATGCTCTGTTTGATCATTTTCTTGGGCATTACACTCTCATTTGGGATAGTGAATTGGTTTATCACAGATCAATTAAGCTGTCCCTCATGCTAGAAAATGCTGACACGTCTAATCACAACAAATTTTGTATCTATAGAGAATGCCCTCTATTTAAGGGAGCTTTTTTTTTTTGCAGTGAGAAGTAGGTAAATAATCCCAGTATAAACTAAGGCTTCTATTAAAATGAAATGTTTGCAATGTGTTGGTGTGTATACATATGTCAATTTCATTTTGGATTTAAATGTTGCAAGATGGTTGTAACATTTGTTAAAACTCTTTTCATCCTTTTTCTTTTCTTTAAAACTAAATCTCCATAGATCACATGGACAAATTTGAAACTAAATGAAATAAATATAGTTTTTATTTTATTTTAGAGGCTGCAAACTTTCAATTAAAATAACAGGAAAATATTTTTATTATATAAATATGTGGTTTATTCCAAAGGTTAACTTTTGTCATTTATAATTTAAATACAGTTTTGAGCATGTGGCTCTACGGCTTGTGCATATATGGTGTAATCTAGAGGTTCAATTTTCACAGGCTCTATGCACTAAAAACGTGTTGGATGTTGTCTTAAAAGTAGTCTATTGTATCTTGTTAATCAACATAGACATTGGATTTTACATATCCCCAAAGAAAATAATCTAATGGGTTAAATCACACTAACGAGGTGGCTAGTTGACAGGTCCATTTTGTGAAATTATTTGTTCATCAAATGTTTCTCTCAGTTAATTAATTGTATCATTTGCAAATGCTGCTCGAGTGTCAGTCTTTTTATGAATTGCCAAACCAAGTTGAACTCAAAATAACCAATAGTTGCCAAATCTGCAATTAAAGAAAATACTTTTCGATTTAAAGCTCACACCCTCTAAAAAAAAAAAAAAAAAAAAATCACCCTATACATTTCCTATGACATTTGAAAATACTTAATGCTAAAATGTAAGCAAATAGATTTTGGAGGTTTATTATTATCCTATTCTAATTTTTAAGAAAGTCATTTTCAACCAACGTTTATGTAAAATTTTTGAATATTTATAAAAAGATTTTTGCTTGAAATTTAAGTTTTATTGAAAATTTAAAAAAACATTTTCTTTGTATTTCCATGAATATAGCCGTTTGGTTGTTATAGCAATTATATAAACACTTTTACAAAAAAATATATGGTGCAATTTCTCATGAAAACGAAAACTTGCATTTTTTATTTTCTTGATGATAAAATTTCCTATCACTAATCTAGATATATATTATCAGACATTTATTTTCTTTTAAAAAAGATAGAGCAAATAAGATTTGTTTGCGAGAAACACATGTTAGGATGGTTCAAATTAGTAAAGATGAAAATAGATTTGGTGACAAGAAACACTAAAGGATTAAACCTATATTTTACCATTTTCTTTCTTTGTCTACTTACAATTTCACTTAGAACTTATTTTTCCTTTCTATTTCATCTGTTTTAGGTGTAGAAAATTCTGTATGACCCATACACGGTCTTCATCCTTTTGATGTCACTTCTTTTACTCATATTGTAGAATGTTGCAGACTTGATGCTTCTTGTTTCATACATAAATTTAACTACTTACCAAACTCTCACTACCGACTCTAATAACCAACCTCCCCAGCCTCAACATCCTGTACTAAATCCATTGTGTATGACATTTCAACTCTTATGTCGTGTCAGGACAAGTTCAGGATTTCCTTGTTCTATTACTACAGTTTCACTTATTTCTATCTCCCTATCTCTTACTCTTTTGAGTATGATTCTGCCTGCTAACAACTAGAACAAAAGTTATAACACATTTTTGGATTTTACTGTTTTTTAGTTAATAAAAAAACGTTGTTTAGAACTACATGATCACATTTTTAAGAGATGCTGAAATCTTGAAAAATTTTATCTATGAAAAAAAAAAATTCATTGACAAAAAGTTTTAGAAGACATTTATGAGCTTGTGCAATAGAATAGCAACTATATGAATGGAAGTTTAAACAACAAAAAACGAAAATTAGGATCAACCACCAGGTTCATATTGTTTTAACAATTTCATGGTGCCTATAAAGTTGTACATTTCCAAAAGATTTTTAAATATAACCAATACAAAGAGTCTGAATAATACCAACTGCACGCCTATGGAACTCTCTATTTTCCAGCTGAATATAATATGATCATCTTCAAGTTCAATGTGAACAAGTTCTTGATGAGCCATCCCATTAAAGTAATTCAATTTACCAACTTTCCACTACTAACAATTGCTACGATATTGTCCCATTGACTACCACATACTCAATACCCTTTATCCTCGAGTGGCCTATAGGCCTTGATAAGTGGGGACTCCTTTGTTAAAAAAAAAACATTACTAAACAAATGAAGACCTAAAATTAAATTAAACAGACTATAATAACTTTAGGTTTTCACAAAATCAAAATAACTTTCAAAGACCCATTAACTTTTACTGTTGAAATAAAAAAAAAAAAAAATTTACACAGGGTGTGGTATAAAAGATGTCTAACATTTTGGATTGACATAAAATTAAAAAAAAAAAAAAAATCCTTATTATATTTGTCTTTATGGATTTTAAAAATGCTATCAAACAAATGGCCATTGTTGACACTATATTAATTGAAGTCATTCCTGGAATTTCTAAATGTCATCTCGGGTAGAACTGCTCCAATTTTCTCTCTGATCCTCTCTTTTACATTTTCAAGAGTTTGAAGACAATATCAAAAAACCTACCCCTCACTACTAAGGAAAAAGTCACAAGAGTTTAAATATGGTGACCTTTGTGGCCACGCTCAAATTTTGTTTAAAGAGACCAAACATCCTTTCCCTCTATGCCCATTGATAGAGAAAAATGAGCATGGTAGAGAATTTGAAGAAAATGATAATGTTTAGCCTACTGATAGAGATATCTCATCTTTGTAATTTCATGATACCTTACCCTGGTTCTTCATGCCCTTCCTTTTATAAGAAAAATTTAAATTAAGAATGTCAACTGATTCATGTAATTTGATTTAGATCAAAATATTGACTTGCAGTGTTTTGTGTGAACAAATTTATTGATTAACCATTTTTGACTTGTGGAAATATTTGAAAACAATTAGAGATGAGACTATAGATCAACATATTCACATTGATAATCTATAGAGTTTTAGAGTTAACATTGATACTAGAATTTTCATTTTGAAAATCGGTGGAGCATTATCATTGTTGAGCAGGGGGTTAATCTATCAGGCATGTGTGATGATGTCTGAAAGTGAAACCTAACAGTCATGATTGAGAATATGCATTGTATTTAGAGAATGATATAATGGATGTGTAAGGTAAATTTGAATTAAACTGATGAAATAGATGAGTGTTTTTTGGTGAATCGATGTAAAACATTTCAAGTAGCATGATTGGTTAAGAGAAAACAGAATGTGGATTTTAGAGAAGCAGAAATAAAGATCTAGTCAGAAATAGGTTAGTTTGGAGGTCAATTTTTAAAGGTCATTCAACAGATAAAACCGATGCTAAATGAAATATGTACTCATCCAAATACAAGTGAAAGAGTCAACTACATTAATCAGATCCTTTCATTGTATCGTGAAGAAATCATTAAAAATTGAAGAGCACATGATATCTATTTCTTATTATAATTTAATCAAATCAATTACCTAACTTGAAGTCAAAATACGTTTGAATAAGTTTACACATTTGGCAAAATGTTTCAGTAGACTAGTCATTATTTACCTGCATCTCAAAAAATAACATGATCAGATTATCCAAGTTCGACCCTACATATATGGCGATATAAGCATGGGTGAAGAAAGAACTTTAAAGTATTCTCTTTATTTAGAATGAAAAGTACAAATCTGGATTGTAAATATACTTTAAAATTCTTTCAATTATTTAAGTTAAATGAAAATCTCATCTCCTCAGATAATGTTTCACTACTGGATACAAATTCATATGAAATATGGGTTATGATAAAAGAAAAATTTTAAGATTACAAACTAAGGGAGAGGAATTATCTATAAAAATTCAACCTTGTTAGCCAATTGGTAAAAAGAACAATTCTCTTTATGAAGTTTCTGCTTACCAGACCAATTGGATATATGTGCATGGCTATGTATATTAGTACTTATATTGAGTATTTTGAGTGATTTTATAAGTAATGACTCGTAAGGAAAGATGATGTCTTCTATATAATTAAAACAAATGTATGTGTGGTTGTGTGTGAATATTTAACTGCTAAACTCTAAAACCACTGAAATTAACAGGAAATAGTAATCATACACCAAAGATGTTTCATAATGAGTAAAAAACTTTGGATGGATGAAAAAGGCTTACAGCAAGTTGAAATGCAAAAATGTTAATTTCAACTTGTCGACATTTCTATTAGTTTGTGCATGCGTAAACTAATAGTTAAAAGTGGTTTAATTTTATAACTTCTCTATCTGTCAGGTTAGTTCAAGCAGTTGGAGTGCTAAAAATTTTGGTTGCGATTCCAGCTGATGCTACCCAAAGCATTTTTTCTTTTTTTTTACTTTTGAAATCAGTACTATACACACACACACACACACACACACACACACACACACACACACACACACACACAATAGAGCATTGGCTTTGTAATAATAAATACGAAATCTGCATAAATTAAAATATATTTAAGCCTATTTTACAATTGGCAAGGTCGGACACCCACCCCACCCCCACTAGTCTAAAATAAAAATATGATTTAAAAGAATTTTCATTTATCTTCCTTAATTAAAAATAGATTCAAAGTAAGCCAAGTGAACAACAAAGCATTTAAAATAAAGACTATTGGACCTGGGTGTCTATTAATCCTTTCTCATGTATTATTATATGAAATTAATTTAATAACTTACTAAGATATTTGACAATGGATCTATTCTTGTGATTCTTTGTTTTGATGGAAATTTAACTTTTATGTATATTTTATGTTCAGGGTACTTATGAAAATTCTTTTGTGAATATGACTGAATCATGAAAAATTTTGTTTCATTGTATGACTAAGACATTGTCTTGAAACAACTGTAAAACATTTGTGTGTTGCTTTTATTTGGAACATAATTTGAAAAGCATTTAAATTGTTGTGTGTGTGAAAACTATTTAAATTGTCAAGTGTGTGTGTGAAGAACTAATATAGCTGAACTATGTTAGTAAAAGCATAATATATTTGTATTAATATCATACATGGCTAATCATCCCATAACTCAATGATGCTACAATTGTGCCTTGTTTGAAAATTTTAAAATTTTTTCTTTTTCAGTTATGTATTCCGGTTAAGTTGTACCCGTCTTGGGCAGTGGGCAATAGGCTATGTAACTGCTGAGGGTCAAATCCTACAAACGATTCCACAGAACAAGTCTTTATGTCAAGCATTGCTTGATGGACAGAGGGAAAGCTTGTAAGTAGAAATATCTTTTCATTTCTTATTAACATGACCTAATAATAGAAAGAATCAACTTATTTTTCACTAGTTGTTTAGTTGTTCAGAAAGTAATGATTCTTTTTCATCCTCTTTTTGTTATAGTAATCTGTATCCTTTACTACATTATTAGTTAAGACTTTGTGCAATTTCAGAATGATTCTTCCTTGGTTTGAATTTTTAAAGTAAAAAAAAAAGCATAAGTTCCTTTCATCGCTCGGATCAAGTAATCATCTATGCTGTGCATTTTTTCTTCAAGAGTCAACAGTAAAAAAAAAAAATGTTTGAAATGGGGCATCAGTGGTTCCTTTACAACCTAGTAGCTGTTATAAATGTTTATATAATTAAATTTTAAAATAATACTAAAAAAAAAAAATAATATTCACAAATAAAAACTATCCAGTTACAAATATTTAATTTGTTTAAAAAATGGTCCGCAGCCTTTCTTTTTAAATTTATGTCATCTCTCTCCCCTGTATCTTGATTTACTTTAGTGAACTCCTACAGCTCTTTCTATGTAAAACAGTTTACATTTACAATAGATATGTTCCATAAAAAATGGAAAAATGTTTTTTTTTTAAAATATGATAAATTTATTGCAAATAAACTTTAACTAAAATCTATGAAAAATGAATGCAAGCACATATCGCCAAGTTTACTTATTAATTTCAAGATGTACTTTAATTATTGCAAATGTAAAAAAAATTAAAATACTGAAAACATTGTTTTTTCCCTTAAACCAAAGATTCTTGCTAAAATCTTATTTTGTTTGTTTTTTTTCGGTATGGAGCATGTTTCTAACAGGAATCCAATATTAATATTTTTTGTAGGATTTATAAATTTTACATGAAAAGAAATATATAGGGTGCATTTAAACTTTTTTTTTTGGGGGGGGGGGTAACAAATAGCACATAGCAAATATGAAAATAGTGTCCATTGTATTTTAAATATAGAATTGACCCAAATGTGATAAAGTGATAAGTACTAGTAAATACCCAGAAAGTAATATTGTGCTACATAGTTCAATACAAGTAATAAAAGCACATTGCAAGAGACAATCTGTAATTTATTCTTCAGTCCAGCACCTCTTGGCAAATATGTTTTCCCTGTTTCTTTGGAATGTTCCTTTTTTTTATGTAATTTTTTGTTGACTTTCTTCGATGAAAAACTGCTGCACATTAAAATTACAAGTTCCTTTCTCACACCTTTACAACAATGATATTATTATAATGATAATCGAAATTTTTATTCTTCTCCAGAGTTGCTAGATTGACCTTTCTAAGGTCAAATTTTGCAAATTAGGCCTTTTTTTTAAATTTTTTTAAATTATTATTAAGCAGTTTGGAGTTTTTCAAAGAATAATGTATAGTCTAATTAAATTTCTTCCAAATCAGCAAAATATAAGATATAAATGTTTAGTTTACGAAAATGTGATATATAGTGAAAATTTCCTCACCAATATCAAAATAAAATGGTGGTTGTATTTTTAAAAGCTAATGCTATTTAGTTATAAAAAAGATTTTGATATGAATTGTTCAACAAATCTCATTGTTCAATAGTCTTTTTTAGTCTGAGCATTGTGATTTTCTTTTTGTTTGTTTTTCATGGAAGTTGCTCCAGACTAAGGCATGAAACCACTTGAGCTTTTTTCAAAAAACAAAAAAAAAAAAATTTTAAGCTCAAAAACTAGCTAATGATAAATGTTAAGGATAGATTTGAACTTGGAGGGGCAAGAATTGCTGTTTTCTATCAGAAACATAACTCGTGAAATGTGAGGACTAAGGGAAAAAATAAGAGAATTGTTTGATCAATTTTACCAGTAAGTAGTCTATTATGTGACAGAAAGTTGTATTTTCTGTTTGTAATCAGAAATTATACAAGATATTTTTACAAACATGACATCATTGCATTTATTGCTACAACCTTGACCTGGTTATAAAAAAATAAATAAATACTGTAATCATTCCCTGGGGGTTGAAAATACTTTTATTTTCTTTCATTCTTATTAGTAGAAGTTTAAAAAAGAAAAAAAAATCTGAAACTAGGTCAAGCAATTAGTCAGATTTTTTTTTTTTCTATTTTGTTAATCATATGTTGTCAGAAGGTATGGATTTTTTTCTGTTAATAAAACATAAAAGCGATTTTTTTTTTTTTTTTTTTTTTTTTTTTTTTCATTGGGCCATGTTCATTTGAATACGTTAACATGCGAAACCTATTTTCCTAGCATGTGAGATTTTCTAATGTTGTCAAATTACATGATACAACTGAGTGCACATGCAATCCAAAAAAAAAAAAAAAAAGATGAAACTAGTAAACTTAAGTCATTTCTAAGATGTTTATAACTTGTTGAAAATTCTGAGTATTTTTCCATCTATGTAATGCTTATAAACATGATTTTTTTTTTATTACCATGGTTATGCTTAATTTTAAATCCATAATTATTCATTTAAATATGCCATAGAGATTTTATTTTAAAAAAATGTTTTCCATAAATGGTAAATTATTTTGTGACAATTACTTTGGCCTTTTTATTGTCGCTCTTGCATATATCTGTTAAAAAAAGAAAGAAAAGAAAATGTGTACACTGCTGAAAAGAGTGTGTGTTAAAATCACCAGCTGCCATTAGCAATAATGTAAAGCTCTTTGTATAAACAAATAGAACCTTCTTTAACATTAATTTATAATAAATTAAACCTTAATCTATAAATATAAAAGCGAATATGTATGTATGTACGCTTTTCCTCGATGTCCACAAAAGGCTTCTTTCAGAGAAGCGCTCGCTCGCTTCACAACTTCTTAAAACTTTTTATATCATCTATAAATTGTAATATCTCACAGTTAACCACAGAGCTCGCCTGTCTATTTAATTTTATTGACTTTAAAACGTTAATTATTCCACATTTCCCGCATCGGCACACGTTACATTCGGTTTTCGGTATAAACAAAAAGCGAAACTCGACTCTAATCACAGGCCCAGAGCCAGTGGTCTCTAGAGAGCTAAGTAACGTTTGGTCAATGTCGACTTTGTCATATCAGACGGTAGCTTTCATTTCGAGATGAGGGAGCGAGTTTTTAAAACAAACCGATTTATTGACCTCATTAAAAACTGTCCCGCACAAAATGCTAACTGCTGAATAGCTATCGCTGTCACGTCAATCAAAAACGCGCACCTGTTTTTTGTTTTTTTTTTCACACTTTACTATTTTCCAACTGTACGTTGTCAAGGCTTCGTTTTTTTTTTTCACGGGCACCTGTTTTTTTTTGTTTTTTTTTTCACATTTTGGGTTTTTTCACACACACCTACAAACACCCGGGCAACGCCGGGTACTCCTCGCTAGTTTATTATAAATTATTTTAAAAAATGGTTATTAAAATTAGACTTGGAAATAGCAGTTTGGGTATTTTTTATTTACTATGTAGTCAATATTTCAAAAGACAATGTTGTAATATAAACAGTAAGATTTCCATTTCTGACTAGTGCTAATGTCACAATGGATAAGATAGGTTTCAATCTCAGCCTGAAGCACTTTCATGTTTAGGTACACTGAAGAGCTAAAATACAATGAAACAGTCTGTATAGATCATATATACTGTGCATACTTGTGATGCATTGAATCACAAATACCACTATTTGTTTTACTTTTGATTTCATTTGAAAATTGATAAATGGTGGCATGTCTAACAGTAACACATTCTTATTGCAGAGAGAGATGTGGAAGTGTGAAAAAGAAAGCAGTCACCACCACCACCACCCTTCCTATGAACTCTTACTAACTCTTGTCTATATCTTCCTCTCTAGTTGTTTTCATTTTCATTATCTCCCTTGAAATGTTATAAACATAATGAGTTTTGGTAATTTATACAATTTTACTTTTTATAATTTTGTCAATATTAATATAAAACTAAAATTATAAATGAATTTAATTTAAACATTAATTTATTATAAATTATTTAAATATGGTTATTAAAATTAGATATACAAATAGCAGTTTGGATATTTTTTTATCTACTATATAGTCAATATTTCAAAAAACGATGTTGTAATATATGTATATTTAAATAAGTGAGCTGTTTTGATGGTCATATAGGTGGGATAAATGAAAAAAAGAAGTATTTTATCCATATACTAGCAAAAATATATGCTCTCTCCAGTTGAATATTTTTTTTAGTTGAAAGGATGTCATGATGAATGACCTGCATACACTGATCAGTTTAGGAAATAATGATTGAGAGGATGATATGACTAACGGAACCCCCACATACACTCACACACAAAAAAAAAGTTGGAGTTAATGCCTGGGAGCATGAAATTACAACAGAATAGATAGTACACTATCCCTCTCCCACATACACAAAGGAAATGGTAATCCCTGGGAGGATTGTATCATCAGAAACAAATGTATACTATACTGCCCCCCCCCCTCCAAAAAAGAGAGTAGTGCCTGGGAGTAGTGTATCATGGTGAATGAAAATATCCTAAACAGAATTCAGTAAGCGTAAACTGTTTTAATGTGATATAGTTACGATATAGTTAGTGAAAAAAAACACTTTTGCATTTATTCATTTAAATAAAATATTTTTAAAATGGCAAGTTACGTTGTCTGTGAAATACCGAAATGATAATAACAAGGTTGGGGTGAGCATTGCCTGGTCATTAAAAAAAATTCCAAAGCTTAAGTTAGTTACACAGATGTTATAACGACGTCGCAAATTTAGCTTTTTAAAATGGGAGAATTTAGTGACTGTTAGCGTATGTGCGGTTTGCAAATTGTGTTGAAAGCAAGGTTTTTATCTGAACCCCTCCAAACAAAACATTTCTACATGAAATAATCAATTTTATTTTCAGTTTTTCGATATTTTTGTCCAAGAGATGGCTTTTTCTAACAATGCCATGTTTGTACCTGTACAATGTTGATAACAAAAGTTTTTAGCAGACATGCAAACACACACACACACATTTGCCTTTTATATAATAGAAGACTATTTATTGGGGCCATCAAGAAATGTTGATAACGGGTTTATTAAGAAGTGAAAGAAAAGTTTTAAAAAAACAACAGAAAAATCAATTTTATTGATTTTTCTGTTTAAAATGAAATGGACCAAACACAAAAGGACATCATTCAGAAACTCACCACAGTTTGTATACCATATATGAAGGGCTTGTCTGAAAAACTTCAACAAATATGTAATCCATATGACATCGGGACAGTATTCAGGAGTGATTCAACTCTCCGGAAACAGCTTGTGAGAGTCGAGCCCCCTACAGAAAAAATCATGACTAAGAACTGTGTATATGAAATCCCATGTAAATGTGGAAAACTATACAGAGGTGAAACGTGTCGTCCGTTGAAAGTACGGTTAGAAGAACATTGAAAAGCTGTAATATGTGGAGAGACTGAAAAGTCAGGTATAGTTGACCACATCTAGAAAGAAAGAGAAACAACCTACCATTATGGGACGAAGTAAAAATTATAGACAGAGAGGAACGGTGGAGAGTAAGATGACAGAAAGAAGCAGCACATATGCTGGGGAATAAACAACTAAGTAGATCTAGTACAGAATTCAATACAATATGGCAATCAGTAATTATAAACAATAGATAATATATACAAGTAATAAGTATAGATATACATCAATATATATAGTAATTAGTAATAAATGGTGATATTTACAACTAGAAATAAAAAGTAGGTTTAAGGCTCCTAAAATTTGTACTAGAATTGTCCGCAAGGACCCGTGGCGCAGTGGTTAGAGTACTGGGAAAAATCAATTGTAAAAGTGACCTTCTCTTGAAGGTTGAAAGTTCAATCCTCAGTGTGAGCGACCAAAATATACATTTGTGAATTACTTAGGACATGGCTGACGGAACAAGAGCACACTAGCTCCGTGAAGTAAGTGTTCCGCTCCAAATTCTGTATAAATTCCTGCGTTCGACAGAAACATTCCAGAGTTCAACAAGATACACCTGAAGAAGGCCGGAGGTTATATCAACCGAAACGTTGTGAAAATTACACTCAAGATGAGAACAGTAGTCCGATGAATAATAATGCAAATAGCCAATCCTTATCTCAAAAATTCAGAAACGTAAAAATGGAAAATGTTTATATTTCAGTCTATGTATATTTATAATTTTACTTTGCACTTTTACATCTCTTAAATAAAAGCACGTTATGGTATTATGATAAACATAAATGATACTAACATCCTAACTTAGATGATGGTATCCTAATGAATGAACACTACTCATCCCCCAAAAGAAGGTATTCCTGGGAGGATGGTTTTATCACAACCGAATGGATACTACTACTCCTCCACAATTAAACAATACAATAAAGAAGGATGTAATATTTAGGATTTCCGCCATACATCCTTAAGAATGAAGGAGATAATTATTAGGACTGTTTTATCACAACAAAACAAATATTACATTACATTAGAAATATTCTGATTAAGTCAAGTTTTTCTCGTGTTTTTTTTTCTATATAGATTAGCAATAATTATGCATTTAATTAATTTAAAATGTAACAGAAACATTTTTCATGGTTTCTTGGCCTTTTGACATGTAAATCATGCCCCTTGAAAATGAAGTTCTAAAAAAGCTTTTAAAATGTTATCCCATTAAATTTTTTTTTATAAATCTTTTATTGATTTTATCAATAATTGTAATAGTATTATTAATAGACAATTGCATATAAAGAATAAAATTTGACAACCCAAATCAAAAATTTAAATTACAGAATAATTTATTAAAAACTTACAAAAAAAAAATGCAAATTAGCAATATTGAAATTTAAGGAAGTTTGCAGATTACTATATATACAGTATTTCAAACTGTTATGTGTATCATTAAAATGATATAGACCTAACGAGTTTTGATGTTAAAATAGATAGAAACTTTTGCATTTATTCATATTCTAGTGAGGTTTTGTTCATGAAAGTTAATCGAGTTAATCCTTATTTTGTTTATATAATAGTACTCAATAACAAACATATATTGAGAATGAGGCCTTTTCATTGTTTACAATTTTCAGACTGGTTTCTTCATCTTCATTATTGCTAGCACAAGGATGCAACAATATTGCACTCTAGTCTGCTTCTGGCTTTCTGTCAAATTCTGGAATTATGAAATTTTAGATCTAACCCTTTATGGAAACATGGTTGAGACAATTAGTGCATATTAAAATATGCAAGTTATTTTGAGGTTTTGAGCTTAAAGGCAGCAAAGCAATTAAAGAATATCACAAGGCTTGGAGAATGGAATGTAAACTGTGCACCCTCAATATTCTAATAGTATGACAAATATGAAGGTGAAAATTGCAAATGATGTACATGCTGTTCTCGAATTATGTTAGTAAACCTATATTTGTCAAACATATTTATGGTATGTAAATAATTATATCATGCAACTAATCTATATAGTATAAATAAGTTTTTTGTTTTGTTTTTGTTTTTTTACAAATGGGTTACTACTTATCAAGGCCCCAAGGTCACTCGAGGATAAGGGTTAATGAGTGTACAGTGGTCAGGGGGAACATGTCATAGTTATCGCTAGTAGTGGAAATTTAGTAAATTGGATCACTTAAGGGAATGGCTCATCAAGAATTTGTTCACATTGGACTTGAAGACAACCATATTGTAGTCAGTTGGAAAGCAGGAAAATGAAACAGTTCCACAAGCGTGCAGTTCTAAGAAAGAAACTTTGTTCATGGAATCTACGTTTAGGTTTAGGCACAGATAAAGAGTGGGATAAATTATTGATAGTGGTTTCAGATAGACTGGTGTTTTTCATGAAAGTCAGGGCAGGAGAGACCATAGATTGGAGCTAAGATGAGCACTTGCCATGAAATTAACAATAAAGCAGAGACAAGCTCGCAATGTCACTTCTGTTGGAAAGAGGTTCCAGGAAAGAGAAAAGGTTGTAATGAGAACTAACATATATTAGAACTGTTTTGGCTTGAGCATCTACTTTTTTCTCTTTTGTTAGACGTTTATTATTTACTGTTAATACATTTGTTATTTAAACGTATAAGGTGCTAGAACCGATGCATTTCCATTTCTTTATAAATAAGTCAAGTATTTTAATATTTTGTTATTAGTTATTGCATATAAATATTTGCATCGTCTTTTTATTGCATGTAAATATTTGCATCGTCTTTTTATTGCATGTAAATATTTGCATCATCTTTTTATTGCATGTAAATATTTGCATCGTCTTTTTATTGCATGTAAATATTTGCATCATCTTTTTATTGCATGTAAATATTTGCATCGTCTTTTTATTGCATGTAAATATTTGCATCGTCTTTTTATTGCATGTAAATATTTGCATCGTCTTTTTATTGCATGTAAATATTTGCATCTTTTTATTGCATGTAAATATTTGCATCATCTTTTTATTGCATGTAAATATTTGCATCATCTTTTTATTGCATGTAAATATTTGCATCGTCTTTTTATTGCATGTAAATATTTGCATCGTCTTTTTATTGCATGTAAATATTTGCATCATCTTTTTATTGCATGTAAATATTTGCATCGTCTTTTTATTGCAGGTAAATATTTGCATCGTCTTTTTATTGCATGTAAATATTTGCATCGTCTTTTTATTGCATGTAAATATTTGCATCATCTTTTTATTGCATGTAAATATTTGCATCGTCTTTTTATTGCATGTAAATATTTGCATCATCTTTTTATTGCATGTAAATATTTGCATCGTCTTTTTATTGCATGTAAATATTTGCATCATCTTTTTATTGCATGTAAATATTTGCATCTTTTCAGCAGATTGTTTAGCTTTATCTTTATTCTATCATCTATATTTCTGGAAATTAAGATCCTGGATGATGCTAGGTATCTGTGTGTGTGTGTGTGTGTGTGTGTGTGTGTATTCTCAGGTGCATGGTATCATAAAAAACCTCACTAGACGATTTGAAAATCATCCCTTCTCAGGTGCATGTTATCATAAAAAACCGAGAGACCTCAAAAGCATGCGGACCAGATCTCATCCCGGCTGTGCTAATAAAAAAATGCTCTGCTGAGATTGCTCCAGTTCTCTCCAAACTTTATAATAAATGCCTTAGCGAATCTTGCTTTCCTGACTGCTGGAAAACCGCTTCTGTGGTACCAGTTTTCAAGAACTCTGGTGAAAGAACTGACCCACTAAATTATCGCCCTATTAGCCTCCTCCCACTTTTCGCCAAAATGTTTGAGTCCTTAGTTAATCAAGCCCTAGTCCAACACCTAACAGCTGTTAAATTCCAGACCGACAAACAATATGGATTCAGGCAAGCCCGTTCTACAACAGATATCTTAACTGTAGTCTCTGAAAGTATATACCGTTCACTGGACAAAACAGGGGAGGATAGAGCAATAGCCTTTGATATATCTAAGGCTTTTGACAGTATGGCACAATGGTCTTCTAAGGAAAATTAGTTCACATGGTATCACTGGAAGGATACACAATGTAATTAAATCCTTAAGAGAAAAATCCAAATTGTCCTCGATGGTTGCACATCTAAACAATATGATATAAATGCAGGAGTACCCCAGACCTTTTGGACCTTTATTGTTCCTGGTATTCATAAATGACTTCTCTGATAAAATTGTTTCGGAGATGGGTATATTTGCTGATGACACCACCATCTATAACAGGCATGAGGGGGAAACAAATGAACACATGTCTAAGGAAATGGCAAAATCACTAGAGGATGACCTCCAATCTGTAGTGGAATGGGGACAAAAATGGATGGTCACATTCAATGCTACCAAGACTTAGCTTGTTTCCTTCAATAACTACAAGAAACCTTTTCTACCACCAATAGCAATGGCTAAGAATAAACTGCCTGACAGTACTTCTATAAGGCTACCATTCGCCCATGTATGGAGTATTGCTATCACATTTGGGCTGGTGCATCTGCTGCTTGTCTCTCACTCCTGGACAGGATTCAAAAGAGTAGCCAACCTGATAGGTCCTGAACAGTCATCTAAACTTCAGTCTCTGTCCCATCGATGAAATGTTGCATCCCTCTGCCTGTTCTACAAATACTTTAATGGTGGCTGCTCTGACGAACTGCAAGCACTTGTACCTCCTCGATATGGCTACCCCCCCCCCGACAAACCCGACAAGCAACTAAGTCCCACCCCTTTACAGTAGAGATCTCTAGGTGTAAGAAAGCCTTTTACTCCAATAGTTTCTTCCCCAGAACTGTAAGTTTTTGGAACTTCCTTCCGGGATACTGCTTTCCCAATTGTACTGATATGCAGAAGTTCAAGTGTAATGTGAACAAACATCTTTCTACTCATCTCCCTTCATAATGCCCCCGCAAATTGTCCCCGATAGTAGCCCCCCTACTTCAAAGTGGCACTTGCTTTGTTTGGGGTGAAGATTGAATAAAAAAAAAAAAAAAAAAAAATTTTTTTTAAATATATATATATATATATATATATATATATATATATATATATATATATATACACACACACCATTCTATTTCAAGGGGGGGAACAACTTAATGTACTATTTTCTGAGGAATATACTTTTGTGTTTGAAGTTGTTTGAACTTCTGCTATTTGACAAAACACGTGTAAGACCTACTTCATAAAAAATGAATAAAATACTATGAATGAGAATTAAATACATCTTCTGATTTTGGAATGTTGACTATATATATATACTAGCAGAAAGACTCCACATGTTCCTTAGGATTGATTGAGGATCATTACCATACGAAGGGCATGCAATAAGTAATGCCCCTGACCCACTTCCCATAGCAGTAGAGCAACGAAACTTGGCACAGTTATTCGTCTTTCTCTACATAGGAACCACCCAGAGTTATGCATTTCCCCCATCGTTTGATGCAGCGCTGGAAACCGTTTTTGTAGAACACTCCAGGTTGGTCCTCCAACCATGACTTGACTTCAGAAATCAAGGCTACATCATCTGGGAAATGATTTCCTTTCAAAAACAATTTCATGGCTGGGAAGAGGTGAAAGTCAGAGGGTGCAAGGTCCAGAGAGTAGGAGGGATGGAGAAGGATTTCATAACCACACGCCCGTGTTTCTGATCTGGCCATATGCGAGTTGTGGACCGGAGCGTTGTCCTGCAGGAGGAGGATACCTTTGCTGATCTTGCCCCGCCTCTTGATTTTGTTAGCTTCCCTTAATTTCCTCAAAAGTGAAGCATAATAGGCTCCTGTAATTGCGGTACCCTTTGCCAGGAAATCTGTCATCACTACTCCGTCCTGGTTCCAGAAGACTGTGAGCATGACCTTACCTGCAGAGGGCTGCACCCTTGCCTTCTTTGGAGGTGGTGAGTTCAAGTGCTTCCACTGCATTAACTGGGCTATGGTCTCTGGATCATAGTGATGGATCCAGGTTTCATCTTGTGTAATCAGTCTTTTGAAAATCTTTGACTCATCTTCTTGGCACATCTCCAAATTCATCTTCAAGCACTCTACGCGTTCTCGCTTCTGGACTCCATCTGGCAGACACCTTATGCATATGCAAATGGTCATGAATGATAGTTTCCACAGAATCTGTACTAATCTTGACATCTTGGGCTATTTGGCAAATAGTAATGCGCTGGTCTTCCAACATGGCAGCCTCAACTTGACGGACAGATGCCTCATCAATGGCAGAAGGGGGGGGCAGATCTGGGAGCTGTTTCCACAGACTTCCGGCCATGTTTGAATTCACGATGCCAGCATTTTACAAGGTCATATGATTGGGCATTATCACCATAAGTTTCATTTCATCAAAAGTCTCCTGTGGTGTGTGTCCTTTCAAATACAAAACCTGGATCACTGCTCGACATTTAACAGGCTCCATTTCACTCCTGACTCAGTTCAAACACTTGTAAAACAGAAACCACAATTAGTGTAATTTGCCACATAACCAATCAAGACAAATCATTGCACATGCAAAATTTCAGCTAGATCAGACAACTGGAAGTGGGTCAGGAGCATTACTTATTGCACACCCCTTGTATTACTTTCTCTAGTTTTACTGCCCTCCCTTCCTTTCCCATTTTGATCCCTTATATAATTGGAAAAGGCTAAGATGATGGAAAGCTATCTGAATTAGTGTCTTATACATATGGTTTGAATTTCATTAACATTAGATATATGTATTTGAAGTTTTAAAGGAGTTCTTTTTTCATGAGTCACTTAAAAGTAGGAACATATAGATGTTAAACACATAGAGGGTGATGTACAGATTTAGGACCACTTCCATTGTCTCCCTCAAAAAATTTATATATACAATTTAAATTTCATAAAAATAGGATATATTTGAAGTTTTAAGGGGATTATTTTTTCATAACCCACTTAGAAATTTGGATACATAACCATGGTCTTCCCCAGTAAATTTTATATAAGAATGCACTTTTTGATTTTATGTAGATTCTCTAACTTTTATTTCTATAAGGAACATGCAAACATACCAACATTAAGTTTCATGCAAAGAGAAGATTAAAATGTTATATTTTCTTTTCCTTCTGTAAACTTTCATATACATGGAAATGTTTGTTTTCTTGAAAAAGAAAAAAAAAACAACTAATGACTTTTCCAGATATAGAGTAATCTTGATATTTTGAGCTTCTAACCAATCCTAATCTTTTCTGCTCGTGAAATATGAATACATAATAGTTCTGTTCTTTCAATTAAAAATACATATGATCACTTGTACTTTTCAATAAAATTATTTTGGAACCGTAGGCATGCTTGAAAGATTTAATTATTTATACATGAGTATACATATTTATCTAAGTTTTAGTATGTGTGTACCCTATATACATAAGTATATGGTTTCTTTCTTACAATCACACCCCCATGAAAAAAGTGTTTTATTTATTTAAAAAAAAAATTTTTTTTAATAGTTCAATCTGTGGTGTAGCCACTCCAATAGACTATTAAAATCTTAGTGCATTTTCATAACAAACAAGTAGGTCTTTGAAAAAGGTTTTGATTTTATTTATTACATTACTAGCCGAAGTACCCATCAATGCTAGGTTTCTCAACCCTTTCTCTTCTGTACATCAGTTCCAAAATTTTTTTTTTTTTTTCACTTAAAATTGCAATAATAAAACATTGTCTTCTCGGTTGTATTTATATAATTTCATCTAATATATTTCTTCATATTTGTATCTTACAATTTATAAAAGACTACACCTTTTTATTGTCAAGTGAATAGAATAGCAAACGACATCTTACATTGTGATGAGTATTTAAAACCATATTTATTTTGAAGATTAAAAAATAAATTCATTTAGACTTGTTTAATTTTTTTACTTTATAAAAATGTCTAATATTAGACAGCCATATAGAGAAAAAGAAAGAGTTTTGGAAAATATACATAATCCAATTTGGATAATTGGCGCTTATTCTATAGACATATATCACCTATGACCTACTTTTCCACTTGATGGAGCAAAAAAAAAAAAATATTAACAAGGGTTGATATTTTAAAATTATTTCAAATCTTGCAATTTACCAGAGTGGCTACTTGGTTTTGCTTGCTGCATTTAGTGACAGGTTGTGAGTTTGATCCTTGGCAAGACGATATTTTTTTCTCTTCTGTCTAAAATGTGAAGTTATTCATTTCAAATTAAAGCAATTTTTTAAAATTTCATTTTATTGTTCTATGTAGTTTGCGGCAATTGGGACTTTGATACTTGGTAAACCGTAAAAAAAAAAAAAAATGCAATATTATTAAAAATATTAAATTTAAATGTAATTATACAATTTAATTTTCAGTTTTCTTAATTGCTGGAAAGATCTAAAATTAATTATCTTCAAGACACAACAGAAATTAAATTATAAATACTTCTAAACAACATCAGGCAAGTTAACTATTAAAAAATAAATATATAATGGATAAGTATTTTTATTTCATAATTAGATATTTATACAATTGCTTCCATTTTATGATTAAGAAAAGTTGTTCGAACTTCTGCTATTTGAGAAAATTTGTGTAAGACATACTTCATACCTGCTTCTGATGTTTTTAAAGCTGTAGCCAGAGAAAATACAATCACCTTGATAAAGGGTTAAAGAGGAAAACATGAACTTTCCTTAAAATAAGTGAAGGTGTAGGTCCTCGGATGAAAGTTTTGTTTTGAAGTCCAGGATATAAATTTTTATCTTTTTTCAGGAGCAAAATAAAATATCCAGTTATTTATGAACATTCCACTCATAATGGTTTGAATTTGTGTAATTATAATATAGGATGACAAAATATTTTGTACTGTATTTTTTGATAATAGTTGGTCAAGCGTTAATCCATTTTGTTTGCCTGGGTCTACTAAATTTTGCTGTCCTCTAGCATTAGCTTTTGGCCCAATTTATCCTAAATACGATCATTTGTCCTAATTTACACCTCTCCAATAGACCATTGTTACATATGTGCTATTGCTACATATGGCAAAAATGTTTGCTTATTGGCATCTTATAATAATTGATCAAGAAAATTGTGTAAAAAGAGAGAAAACATTTCTGTAAAATAACAAAAAAGAAACCCTGTGCACCTCTGCTTTTAATCCAGAATCTTATATTACCATTTTTATTACATTTTTCAATTAGACATTAAAAATATAATAAAACCAGATTTTTGCTGTTTATGTTGATATAGTGCTAATTCCAATCTTATAATATAAAATCCAATAATACAAAATTAATGCTATTCTCTATAAAATTTAATCAGAAGAGGTTGTTTAATCTTGATATAGTGTTTTTGTTTTCCATCACGCTCTTGGACATAGCGAGACAAATCGCAAACATGAAATAGATTGACTTTGTTAGTAATAATTTTTAGTGTATACACTAGAGAGCAAAAACGATTCCCTCTTTTTGTAATATTAAAAATAAAAATGGAGAAAAAATTGAACATTTCTTTATTCCTTTATGGCAAGAATAAAATAGACATTTCTCTTGTAAAGAAAAGATTTAATATCACTGTGCACATATCGTTAAAAGCTGGAAGAGTGCTTTATGCCAAATTTCTAGAGTAAATGATATTGTGGTGACTAATCTCTATTAATCTCTAAGTATGCCTCAAACGGATACCATAATACTTAGTTTGCTGTACCATAACATAATAAAGGTTTATACAAAATTTCAGCCAGATCACCCCAGTAGTTTCCAAGAAAAAGTGGAATGGACAGAAAGGCTTATTTTAATTTTTTTAATGTGTATTTTACATATTAAACCTATACTAAATTTGACGTCTTTTTTTTTTTTTTTTTTTTTTTTTTTAAATTATTAATTCAAAATAAAAAAAATAAAAATGAGGACAATAGATTTCAGCTTCAGATTTGATGACAGAATTCTGTTTCAACTATTACTTTCTCAAAATCTTGTTGATTGTGCAAGGGACGGGGGGGGGGGTCAAGTGTTTTTTCTCATACTTCTGCTTTTGTTTTTCATGAACAGAACTCATTTCAAACAATTAGTGGGAGATAATTCTACTATATGGAGGGTTTTTTCTTTCTTTCTTTTAGAAAGAAATTGCATTTTATTTTATATGTATGTTTCTTGTATATAAAGATTAAAAAATTTTTCCTCTTATTACTAATAAATCCACTCTTCTTACCAACTGGACAATTTGGCCACATTTATCAATAGTTATTTTTGAAAATAACGAATCTTGAGACATTTTTTTCTTTAACATGTGAAGATTTCGAATTTGCATTAAATTGCAGCCATAATAAATGTATTTCATTTTTCAGCAATCAGTTTATAATGTTTGTGTAAAATGAATTGGCAAACAAAAGTTTTCACCACTTTTATGTACCCTTAAATCAAAATATAATACTAAACTTTATGTCTATAATTCTTTTTCTTATTTTAATCAAAATCCTTTACATGATTTTTATTCTAGAAAATGTCTAAAATTTAAGGCTTAAACTTTAAATGATCTTAAGAAATTAAAATCCATGGAATCTTTATCGATATTTAATCCATCAATCCAGCATGACTGTAGCCGAGATTAAACTCGCTACATAAGTTTGTAGTGTAATTCAAATCTTGTCAGTAGCTGAATACTTGATGCTTCACCAGGGCTATCAAGGGTTTTTTTATCATGACGCTATCACTAGATGGGGTGCCTACCACGGCTTAAGAGAGTCCCATCTACCCTTGATAAATGGATAGGCCACGCCAGTTTCTCAACCTTGCGGTATATACAGCGCCTCGCCTTCCCAAATGGTCACCCATCTGGTACTGGCCAGATTCAACGTTGCTTAACTTTGGTAATCTGGCAAGAACCGATGTGTCAACGTGATTGTGCTGTATATTTAATACCTATCAAAATTTCAGAAAAATCTGAGGTTTGGTTCCCAAAAGTTTTGACATAATGAATAGTCCTAAACAAACCTATTCTTATCAAGAAGTCAGAAGTGATTTCTTCAGCATCTCATAAAGCCAAATTTTTTACAAAGAACTTTTCATAAAATTCTACCTTATGAGATTAAGGTTGCCTACTTTTTGTATTTCATCTCTATGACGGTAAAAACTTTGACCAATATCTATGTATCTGTTTGGGGTATTGCTAAACTAATCAAGAATTTTGATGCCAACATTCAATCATAGTGCTTAAGAAATAACAATTCTTTGTTCTAAAATTCATAATGATTGGTTAATTTGTTTAGGAGTGAATCCTGTACACCCCCACACACATACACATATCTATTTATATAAAGTTAGGTATGTGCATAAATATATGCCTGTATGTATAATTACCTTTAAAATGTGTATATTGATCATTAAAAAATATCAGAAAAAATAATAAAAGGATCAACAGCCATCTTTTATATAATTGATCTAAAGTTTGTGTGCTCAGCCATGTGAACTATGTTGTGATCAGTTATGGTTTCAAACTGAATACCCTAATGAATATCTTATAGATTATATATCTGTCTGTCGAATTCTTTAACTAAAAAAATGCCCTAATCGATTATTTCATAAAAATCCTATTATAATGCAAATTATGTTTGTAACCAACACTCACTACATTGATATTTTTCTATCTGAAGATCAATTGTAAGTTTCAATTTCTTTATAGTTTGATTTAATTCGAATAGCAGTTCATTTTTATTTTATTTGCTTGTAGTTAATTGCAGTTTTTTATTCTAAGGCATAAAATCATTGTTTGACAAACACGTACATACTCACCCACCCCAACTTTTCTATACTAAGTTCTCAAGAGTTAATATCAACTCATTCTCTATGGAGAGATCAGTGTTTTATATTGAAATTGCATTGAAAACTGAACCTGTCATTTGTAAAAAATAAAAACTTATATGATGTGTTTTGGATTATTAGCATTTGATTACTACTTTTTCAGATATGTTCACCTAACTTTTAATTATAGTTATCAATCGCTTTTTTTTTTCTTTTATGCAAGTATTAAATTTAATTCAATAAATCTATTAAATTGTGACACTAATTATTTTTAGTTGTTTGTGAACTTTAGCATTTTTAAAGGGGAGTTCAATTTGTTTCATTCAAAATCGAACTTTATCTGAGAAAGTATTGAAAAAAAAATGTTTTTTCTAAATACTTTCCTTGATCAGTGTTTTTTATTTTTTTCTACATTTTCTTTACAAAATCTTTATTTTTTTGTCTGGTAAAAAAAGTAATCCTATTTTGTGAGTGATTTACTATTTAGAATGTTAAATTTTTCTATTAAAGTTATAAACTTTATCGGATTTTTTAAAGTTTTATGAATGCATAGTCATTTCTTATTCAATTATTTAGGTTTAAAGTAAACTTTGCTAGCAAAAATATGATAAATAAATATTCTAACAAGAATTTTTTTGTTTTTTCTGTAAATGTTTTTTGGCACGTTTATATTATTCAGTTTATGTGGAATGCTTATGCTGCATCAATATATATTTTACAATTTGAATATGTATTTGCCAGCATTTGGATACCAGTTCATCTTAATACTTTTTTTAAAAATATTACAAGCCTGGGTGCCTGGCGTTGCCTGCGTGTTTGAAAGTGTGTGTTGAGCAGCAAAAAAAAAACAAGTGGTAGTAGGCAGGCAGGCTCAAACCCGTACCGCAAAGGAGGAAAAGAACATGAAAAAAAGTGACATCTTTGCTATTGTGCCCATCGCTAAACTGAAAGTGACATAAGGCTAGATGATCGATAAGAGGAAATGTCTTTATAAAGTATTGGCGAAAAACGACCTCTTCCTGTAGAAAAGTGCCCAGTTGAGGATGAAGGAATTAATGTTTTTGGCGAATTTTTCGATATTTGTTGTCTGAAGGGTCGAGCTTCAAAATGATACTGATCTTGTGAAAATCCGTCACCTCTGTCGAAAGTTTTAGGCAGACATACAAACATACATACATTTAAACAGACAGATGAGATTTATATTATGGATAATATATTAATATGCTAGTACATTCCTTCAGTGTTATGTTTTATATGAAGGAGAGAAGGTGGAAGTGAGGAGATGAAGAACTGAAAAAACACAAGTACATTTTTTGCAGACTCTGACCTGTTTACTGAAATATTAACGTTATTTTGAAATTATTATTTAACATGGAAAGAGTGGAGGTGTTTTGCAACTATTCTTTATTACAACTATGCTGTCGCTATTTTCTTACAACTAAACAACTTTAACCCGTTGACAAACATAACAATTGTAGTAAAGCCGAGACTACTACTACTACTCTTTATCCGTCCCTTTTCCTTCCTTCCTTTATTTTTTGTTTACATTTCTAGATACAAAATAGTTGTGTGAAAATGGTGAATTTGTTGACACATTTACTAATCTGTTTCAATATTAGTTTTATTTTATTTTATTTATTTAGGTTTTATTTTTTTGCTTCAGGTTTTATTAATTATATTTTTGTAGATTTTAAGTTTCTATAACTTGGTTGAAGATTCCAATATGGGTTTTTCATTCTTATATTTCTCATCGGTGGATTTATGTGCGTTTTTGCTGCTAAATGACTTTCGTCAGCGTTCGATTTGTAGGAAAATCATGTTTAATTTTCGATTTTTGAGCGATTATTTGGAAAATAGGTAACTTTACACAAATAGGGAGGATTTTTTTTTTCATGTTTGAGTGATCCGTCCGTGATTTTTCATTTTAATATACTTTCATAGAAATGTTTCTGTTATGTCAAAAAAACTATTTTCTTTATGTCACAAGCGTGCTCATACACGAATTCCATAGCTAATATAACATACTGACCCAACGGGTCACAGGTAATCTAGTATATATATATATATATATATATAAAAAGAATATTTTTGCATCAACCTAAGAAAATATAAATTATTTCTTCATATAAAAAACACTTTATTTTACATGTTTTTTTTTCTTTTTCTTTCAATCAGCTTCCTGTATCCAGATGGTCGAAGTATCAATCCAGATTTGAGTTTCTTGGTGCAAGATTGTCAAGAGGATCATATAAAGGTCACCCAGGAACAGTATGAGCTCTACTGTGAGATGGGCTCAACCTTCCAATTGTGCAAAATATGTGCGGAGAATGACAAGGATATTCGAATTGAACCGTGTGGCCACCTCCTGTGTACACCATGTCTAAATCAGTGGCAGGTAGGGCAGGCATGTATTGGTTACTTTTTTGTTTTTTACAATTCGTGAGCTTCACTTAACCTTACACTGCTGAAGATGACCTCCTCAGTTCCCCAATTACATGAAACAATTTGTTTCATTATATAACTTCATTATAAACTAGATTGAAAAAATTTTCTTTTTTACTTTTCTTTGCCCCTTAACAAAGTCATTGAAGCATAATAGTGCTGCTGTGAAAGACGCCATATTTATGTTGGCCGTAAACTGGGTCAGCATGTAAATTTCTGTATATTTGTACAGTCAGGGGAACCAGAAGGGAATTCCAAAGGTAAGCAGTCTGGGGAAAGAAGCTATTTAAGTAGAAAATCTTTCGGCATTTAATAACCTCTACGGTGAAGGCAAGTGATTTTGTTGGTTGGGTTAAGAGTATTTCTACTGCAGGGTACAAGTATAGAAAGTTTGTTGTAGCACATCCCTGGTGTTATTAGATCAATTTGTTTGAAAACAGTGACTTATGCACCACACATAAATGTTATTGTTTTTTCTTTCTTTCTTTGCAAAACTCATGTCCTGCAAAACCAAGAAACAAAAGCATTTACTTTCCGCTATACTCCCCCTATTTTTTTTCCCCCTTCTTTAATGTGGCCCTGTCAGTGGAGCATTAGAATACGCCGACTGCCCCCTGCAGAAGGTAAAAGTGCCTAAATGGGGCCACCTGTTGACCGTGGGTGGCGACTCGTGATGTCTTAGGATGAAATCCTAGCAGTTGAAGGACTTGGAGGTCAGGATTTAGCACCCCCACTTCTCAACACACCACTTTGGCCCTTAACTGGGCTAGACGGATAGTCGGAGAGGCCCAATCCGATCAATCAGGTAGTCACATCAAACCCTAATATTTACATAAAACAAACCTACTCCAGACAACATAAACCATAATACACATCCAAAAATCATCTGACTCTTAACCACAAACAAGAGATAGAGCATAAGTATCAGAAGGTGGTGGCAAGGGTCAATCTACTAGTATGGAAAAGCTGTTACAGGAAGGGAAGTTTTCCTCAAGAATAGATCAGGAAAACAAAGAAACCTGAAATGCTAACAGAATCCTACTAGTGTGAGTATACTTTCCTTGTATCCTTGGGATAATAGAGTGAAAGGGTTTCCCCCAACATCTCCCACTGGTCAGCTCCAAGGCAGGTGGGGAGCAAGGGAGATGAAATAAAAAAACAAATTAACTCATGGCAACCAACAAAAACAAAAGACCCCATATTAAATCCAGCTTAGAGTGCTCATACAATCAGAATCCAACAACAAAACCAACAATAAAAAAAATTCCCAAGATTCATCGTTTTTGAGTCAATAGAGAGCAACACTCCACTCACTAAATTACCCAATACTATTATCAAACTAAAGGATTTTTCACCCACCAAAACCTAAATACATCAACATAACAAACAGAAAATAGAAATGGTGCTGTTTGAGGATGAAAACAAATTCAAACTAATTGAAACCAAGAGCCAAGAAAGATATCAAAGACAGAAAATCAAGCGCAAATAAAAACAAACCAAAAAGCCTGGAGATCGAAAATCTCGCCAATGCTCCCAATCCAGTACCAAACCAAAAACCTAAAATAATACAAAAAATGGAAGTGTATGAACATTTGCAAGCACCTACAAGACCTTCCCAGAAGCAAGAAAGATAATAGAAGCACCAAAATATGCAGAGAAATAATAATCAATTTATGGATAGAACTAAAAAAAACACAAATCACCCTATGGAATTGTCATGGAATAAAATCAAATTATACTGAACTCCTTATTCTTATTCCACTTTTCAACCCAGCCATAATCTGCTGTCAAGAAAACTTCCTGAAACAAGATAACATTAATATTAAAAACTACCAAATATTTTAATTACACTCTTAACTCCATGGGTAGGGCCTCTGGGGGAGTAACTATTCTAATCAAAAATGATATATCCCACAGCAAAATGAACATAACAATCAACAACCAAGCAATTGCTATTAACGCCACCTAACATAAAACAATGATAGTATGCTCCCTATATATCCCACCAAATGATGGCATAGATAAAAATGAATTGAAAAAATTGATTGACCAATTATCTAGATCTTTCATTCTATTAAGAGACTTCAATAGTCATAACATCCTATGGGGATGTAAAGACACTAATAAAAAGGGCAAAACTTTGGAAGAGTTTAACAACAAAAATGATATATACTTCCTCAATGATGGTGCACCTACACACATCAACCCAACCAGCAGAAATCATTCACCCATCGATCTAAGCTTATGTGACCCATCACTGTATATGGACTTTAATTGGAAAGTACAGTGACCATTTGATAATATTGATAGAAAGCCCAAAATTCAACCATTAAAAACTTCCCTGATGGAAACTAAATAAGGGCAACTGGTAACTATGCAAAGAAAAATGTAGGTATAGTTTGAATTATATAGAATCAAATAATGTCAGTAAAATTTTTTACAGAAACATTACTAGAAATTGCAAATGAATGCATTTCTAAAACCTTAAACAGAGAGCTGACCCTGGTTCAGCGATAAATGTCGAGAATCCATCAAATTCTGAAAAGTGGCTATGAAGAAATTTCAGAAACAGTCCACAACTACAAACCTGATGGAATACAAATTAAACAGAGCTAAAGCTCGCAGAGTAACAGAGGCAACTAAAAAAGAATGCTGAAAAAATGATGTCGGTAAATTGAATTCCTCCATGGAACCGAGAGCAATATGGGAGATGATTCTAAAAATTGCAGGTAAACATTAATCAACACCAATTAAGCATCTCCTTAAAAATAACTCCAGAATAACTCATAAAAAAAAGACGGCAGACTTACTAGCTGAAACCTTTTTTCAAAATTCATATAATCAAAACCATAACACAAAATTTATAACAAACAAAATGTCGAACAGTGCAAACTAAACTTTAAATTGATAAACCCAGAAGATTACAAAAAACTGCTTACATTAGCCGAATTCAGATTCTATCAAAAGATCTCACAACACAGCTGTAGGACAGACAAAATACGTTGCACATTTTTATGACAACTCCCTACAGAATCACTAATGAAACTCTAATGAAGTTATATAGGACTTTATAGGATTAGGTCAAAAGTAGACGACGATAGTTTTATATACCAATTAGCCAGAAAATCATACCTAAAGACTTTAGACCCAATCTGCCATAGAGGTCTGAGATTAGCACTTGGTGCTTTTAGAACGTCTCCAGTTGCAAGCCTTCATGCAGAGACTAATGGAATTCTTACAAATTTAAGGAGTCACAAACTGGGTGCCCAATATTACATTGAATTAAAAGTACATCAAATTAACCCAGCGCACAAAGCTACATTCAATCTGAGATATAAAGAGTCATTCGAAGCAAAAATTTCATAAAGTCTTAGAATGGAAACAAATCTGCAGGAATCGGAAATGGCAGTAGGAAATATCCAAGAACACATACTGACTGAAACTCTATCTTAGATTCTCAAAAAATCCAAAGTAATACTAAAATTAAATGGACTCCCAAAAGCGAAAACCCATTCTAATACCTACTAAGAAAAAGCCTGTGATATCCTCCTGAAATACCCTAACCATTTACACATTTTCACTGAATGATGTGTACTGCTGTATCAAACAACCCTTAAAAAAAAGGCCCTTCCGACAGAAAGCTCTATTTTTATTGCTGAAACATGTGCAATCAATCTAGCTGTCAACATTTTAGAAAAAAATAAACATAAATTCCTAATGCTCTCAGATTCAGTTTCTGTTCTAACATCACTGAATAAAAAAATTTCGAAACCCACTAACAACTAAACAGAATTGACTCATCTTAACACAAAGAAATAATTGTATGCTGGGTCCCAAGTTATATCGGAATAAAAGGAAATGAAAGAACTGACTTAGCAGCCAAATCAGCTCTAAACTTGAACCCTGAAACAATAAACATTTCATATACCAACTTTAAACCCAAAATTAATCAACTATTTCATGCAAAATGGCAACAGCAATGGAACAACAACATAACAAATTATACCAAATTAAACCCATTCTGGAAAAATAGAAACCAACTCCTAGAATATCAAAAGAACAAGTTGCTATAAACTCACACACTCCTACATACTGAGACAAGAGCAACAACCACAATGCTCATTCTGTCAAAGAATTTGTACCATCAAAGACATTTTCGTGAAATGTAGAGCCATTGATAATGCTAGAAAACAATATCTTAAATCCAACAATATGAAGAACATCTTCAAAAGGAACCGCCTGGACCAAATACTAACAAGACTTTTTACAAATATTTTTTTTTAATTTTTGTAAAAACAACCCAACTAAACCCTATGAATAAATATTTGAAAACATGACCTTTTTCTAAACTACTGGATTTGGCATTAAATAACCCGAAAAGGCCATTAAACAAAACCAAGCAAACCAAACCAAGCAACACATCCTATGAAAGTACTTGTGAATATATACAGAAATGCAACACTGCGGTGATATGATAGGTGTTGATAGAAAGTGTAGAGCTTATTTAGGATAGCAATTCATTTTTGTACCTTATCCAAGAGGAAGAGGCAATTGGTTGGTGCACCAGCCCAGATGTAGCAATAATATTCCATACATGGATAAATAGTGGTTTTATAAAAATATAGAATACTAGTTGGTCTAAAAAGTTTTCTAGCCTGTTAAAGGGAGCTTACCTTCTTTGCAACAGACTTGGCAGCATCTTTTATGTATTTATTGCCTGAGAATGTCAGTCAAAGGAGTTTAAACATTGGACTATCAGGAAGAGTGCTATTGGCTGTGACAATCGGTGGTTGGAAAGGTTTTTTCTTATTAAATGAAAAGAATTTTTATCTTAGTAGTTTTACTAAATTAAACTTAGTTACTTAATCATTAGCAATTTTAAAATTAATACATATATTTTATGGAGGAGCTCATATAAAATCATTTATGAATATTGGCTGACCTAATAAGGTTAGCTGTATTTGAAAATCCATCATGCAAGTTTTATTATGATTTCTTGTAATAATGGGTTATCACAACTTAATGCTTTTTGAAATTAAATAATTTGAAGTTACTTAAAAAATAAGACATATTTTGTGAGGTCATATAAAACTACATTTATTAATAGTGGCCAACCCATTATGGTCACCTGCACTTAAAGATACTTGTTATAACAACAACAGTTTTTAAAATATTTAATTCAAACTCGATACTTTATTACAGAGCTGTTACTTTTGTAATGTCCTATATAATTATGATGGTCATGTGTTCTTGGTTATTTCCCATTTCAGGAATACTAGATTGATTGCAATCACTTGAGTATGAAAAGTCACACTTGCTCTTCTTCTTAATTATAAATGTATGACTTTAATTTTTGATGAAATATTTTGTATGTATATCCTGGTTGGAGATGACATACAGCACCTAGTATTCCCAAAAGGTCACCCATCTGGTACTGACTAGGCTCAATGTTGCTTAACTTTGGTAATCTAATGATAACTAGCATGTCAATATGATAAGACTTAGGCAGTGAAAAATGTTGAAATTATTCATCCAGCTGTTACTAAAAGTTAATTCAGTATTAGAAGTGACATTGAACATTTTCTGAATAAAGTGTTTTGATGTAGAGCTTTTCAAATTTTACAATGATTTGTTTGATTAGTGGAGTTATGACACAAACTTCACTGTGATAAAATCGAATTCTTCAACTTTCTTTAAACATGGAGAATGAGAGTGAGCCATGTGCAGCACAAGCAGATAGTTCAGAGGAAAATCTTTCGTTTTATGGATCCATAAAAATTCAAGATTTCTTCTGACTGTTGGTTAGATGATTTTATAGTGTCAAACTTCCTTTACGATTATATTATACAATTATATAGTTTGAATGATTTTAATTAATCAGTAATAAACAGGTTTCCTTTTTTTCTGCACTATTAAATATGAGTTTATCGTTTATCAATATTTATTTCTTAAAATTTTGTTTCTATATACTTTAATTGCACAAAATACATCTTAAAATATACTTTAGTTCTGGGATTGAGTAATGTTTGAAAAAAAAAACTCTTATTTTAATTGTTCTACTTATCTATAATTTATAATTAACTGATCAAGTTACCATCTATTAGTTATCTATGTATTAGTTATCTATGTATTTCTCTTACCTTCTCTCACTCTGTTGATTCAACTGCTCTCTAATATTTCTTAATGTCTCTGTTGAGAATTGAGAGAAAGAATGATTTTTTGTTAGTGTGACCATTGAATTTACACACATGTCTATACACACCACAAACATGTTTGTAAATTAGATGACAAACTAATAAATCGTTTTACTTACTTTCATATAAGTATAAAGAATAATAATGCTTCTATGAGACTTATATTTGGTGGTGCTGGAGGAGTGTTATCATTTTTTAAAAAATTTTTTAAAAATTATTTCATTTAATTCGAAAAGGTGAAGAGAGTTAACTCATCCTGAAGCTAACACTTGATTTCATTATGATTTAACTTCATATCTAATAGCTTTTTTAAAGATAGATGTTCATTTTAGGAATGCTATTTGTATTTCACAACCGCTTAGTCTTCCAGGATTGAGTTTAAGTACAAATAAGAGACAGTTTATGAATTTTTGAATGAAATAAAAGCAGAATAAATAGTGGCAGTGATTGACCCAATGGGTCATTGGCCATTTAATATCTAAAAATGTTCCTTATTTTTGGTTTCTGTATGTTCAGTTTTCAAGATAATGAAGGTTATTTTTGTTCTGTACTCTTAGGAAAATAACTGAATAACTCTTACTATTATAAGGTGCTTCCCCTCGTAATGATTATAGTTGATGATTAACTATTGGTTCTCTCCCCAATTGCATATCTACCAGGCCTGCTATAAGTATCACCTTGCCTAGAGTTATTTACAAAAAGTTAAGAAATAGAAAAAAAATAAGTGTTAACCATCACATAGTGATAGTGGTATAATATAGAAGAAATATGGTGGATATTTGAAAAGCTCACTTTATACTCTTATGTTATAAAAATGCATATCTTTTGTATTCGATGTTTCTAGATTTGCTTAACATTATCACATTTTATGATTATAATTTTTTTTAATTAATCACCAATAATTTCTGCTGCCATTTTTAACCATAACATTAATAATACTTAATACCATTGCTTTAATATTTACTTTTTTTGAAAATTGACTTTCAATTTTATGAAATTTTTATTCTTTTTATCCATTCACTGTGAATAGTTAGCATATTTTAATCTAAATTTTTCTACCAATTTTCCATCCTATGCTTATTAGGTTCATTTCTAATTTAAAACTCTAACCTGACCTAATCAATTTATATCCCTAATAATGAAGCAATTTTATCTGCTAAGACTTGCTTCCTCAGTATTTTGTGTGTAAATTAAAAACACTTTTTTACATGTTGGTCATTTCTTTGTAGATCTTCTAACACTTTTTTAATAACTAATTTTGGTTTGGGGAATTTTTCTGGCTTTTTTTTTTTTTTCTTTTTTTTTGTGTGTGTGCAAAGAATTATCACCTAATTCTTTGTCTGCCATTCCAGTTCTCCACCCCTTTCTGTTATCTCTTCAGCAGTGAGGGTTTTGTGAATGGAGAGAAGTAAGTATGTATGGATGTGTGTGTGTTTTGAATCCATGCATGTGCAGAATATCCCTCATTTTGATACTCATACTCTCAAATTTTGCTAATATGCATATAGAATTTAATAACTACCATATTTTGACAAAAATAATTATTTTCTTTTAGTTATACATATTGAATTTTTCAGTCACACGCTTGTTTTCTATTAAATCTTTTTCTGTACTGTAAGTTGTGCATATATATAAGTATTTATTTGCAAAGCAATAGCATAAAAAAACAACCAAATTCTTGAAAAATTAATAGAAAATCTGTTATATATTATTTTTAGTAAAAAAAAAAACTTAATAAGATTTAAGCGTCATAGAATATAAAAAGTGTAATTACAATATTAGTAAATGTTAATAAAAAAAAAATTAATTACTAGCCTATCAGCATTACCCAGGATGCAGTGAAAATCATTTTAGTAAAAAAAAAAAAAAAAACTTGTACATTTTAAAACTTATACAAAAAAAGGAAATAAAATTTTAGTTATTAGATGGACAGTGCTTATATTTTTAAATTTTAAATGCTTGTTATCCTCTTGCTGATTTTTTGGCAATTACTTAAGTGTTTTATATAATCAGTCATCTAAACTAAATAATTTTTAAAAAATTAGTTGTAACTATTGCTAATAACATTATCCAACAATAACAAATGAAATTGGTTGGTGAGAAGCAAAGTTTGGTTTGTCAACTTAAATGCTATTTAAATCTGACTTTGAAAAACTGACAAGTTAATTCTATATATTATTATAATTAAAAATTCAGAAAATAATTTAAATAAAACGAAAGTTTAAATGAGGAACAGTTATTTTTCGAGATCTGTTTATCACAATAGCAGATTTTAAACAAAACACTTGAAATTTAAACATCTGAATAAAATATTGTTTATAACACAATGTTACATACTCTTAATGATGTTGAACAATGTGCATTATTACTGAATAAATTTGAGCTAACTGTGCTTCAACAATTGAATCAAGACGAAAGTAGCTGATATCATTGCTTACAAACTCATCTCTAAAATAAATGACCCAGTCTAATCTTGTTAAGGCATTATGGCATCTGAATTTACCTATAAACCACATAAAAACAATAGGTATAGAAACCTAATTTCACCTTTCTATGTCCATCAGTTTGAGTATGCATAGGTTTTATTTTTGCCTTTTACTTTAAGAAATTACTTTATGATAAACATTTTAAAGGCTTGAAAATTATTTTCTAATGTCTTTAACATGATTTTATGATGTGAACAGATGTCGGCCATATTTTTGTTCTCATAATAATCAGTAAATGTATATTTGACATTGACATTCAAAATAAATTTTTGACACCTTCAAGTTGACAAATTTAAGTTTAAAGACAATAGTTCAGTTGTACTTATCAAAAAGAAATCTATTACTTTGGAAATTAAAGAAAGAAAAATTTATCTTTTTTTTTTTTTTTAATATAATATTTGCTTAAAAGATTATCCATCAGATGAATTGATTTACTGAAAATCAGTTTTCCTTAGCAAAAATAAAAAAGCACTTTTATTAATAGATTTGTACATTTGATTGTACCTTTGGAGTTGAATTTTAAAAAAGAAAAAAGTGACTAACGTCTGCCTACCAATTGTAAAAGTTTGTCACAGTCAGATTTTTTTCAGCCAACTGAAAGGTGGGGATGATGATCCCGAAATTATATTTTTTTAATTTCCAACTCTGACACCTACAAAAATTCCCAACTCCCCACTTCTGCTTACTACTTATACTGGAAACTATTTAACCCTAATTACTCTAACCAGTGCTTTTTCTGATAGTCTAGAGTAATTTATATATTTATTAATAACTAACGAATTTATCATTTTGTTTGAATGGTTTTTGTTGAGACATAGGATAAAAAAACCACACCCAAGCAATTTATAAAAATAAAAATCTTTTGTTACAACAATTAATGTGATTTTTTTTATATATATTTTGTCATTATATTTGACCTTTTTTATATATAATTTGTAGAGAAATATTTAAGACTATTTAAAATAAACATTTAGTTGTGGTTAAAAACAAACTTTGAATTGACAAATGAAAAACAGAATTGCTCAATCTGCAGATGAGAGCATACTTAATACTTAACCAATAAAGCAGCCATATACATTGTTAGTGATTTCCTTCAGGAAGAGCAGTATTTGAAAATTTCTATCAAAAGCAGGTTGTGAGTCTGCCCCAAAATAGACAAATCTGTTTGTTAATCTAAGTTATACTTCTGAAGAGGAATTAAAATGGACATATTTCAATAACAAAAGATAAACAATCTACAAACATATGAAGAGTGCATTCTGTTGTTTAGAGGCATATGATATTTAAACTATTGTAGGGAGGCTAATCAAAGTATCAGCTTTCTCAGTTAGCAAATGTTGTACAGTGTTGTAAAATTTGGAAAATACATTCATTGAAAGGGCATTTAAATTCATAAACAACCTTTATTTTTCTAATGGTTTTGTTTTATATTTCTAATGCTTTAGATTAAAAAAATATTAGTAACTGCAAACTTAAGTTTTTTCTATAACTTATAAATAGCATTACATGTCTACAGTGGTTCGGTTGGAATTGTATCTGTATTATTATTTTAAACTTCTTTTCATCTCCTTCAACATTAAGGGACATTCAATTATCTCTATTAATTTATCTGATTAAATATTGTGTGTGCATTTCATTTTACTTCAATTAATGTTTTCAGAAATAAAGGCTAACTCTTAATCACTATATGAGATACATAGATATTTAAGTATTTCATTTAAATTCACCATTACTTCTTAAATGGTAAGTTAGTAAAAAAAAAAAAAGTGAAGAAGATTAATTTTCCTTTCACTAATTGATCAGTTAATTGTTATAGTATAAATTTCCTGTCGTCTCTTGGTCTTAGCTGATTCCAACACAGGAATTCATTTAGTCTGGAGTATTCAACTGTGCTACTATTATAGACAATATCACTTGGAGAAAGGTGCACCATTTTTCATATAAAGTTATGGGGCAGCCATACTGAGGGAATCTTTTCTCAGCTGTGAATACTGTTATTTTGAATATTGAGTCAGTACTTTCTTGTAGGGGGAAGTATCTTCATGCCTGGTTGTCCTGATAAACTGGGAGACTTTAGGCATTTGAGGATGGTCTCTAGTAAGTATTCAAGTTCTCTCCTGTATATAAATAAGTGATTTGTAAAATTGAAAATAATAAAAATTGATTAATAATTTAAAATATTTAATTAAAAAAAGAAAATGTAATGAATTTAAGTTTAAAAATCCTATTAAAAAAAAATAATTTGATAAAAAAAAAACAGCATGCATTACACCTCTACCTTTTAACTTATCTAAATTAAGTAGACCCATATAGCAGTGACAAAATATTTGATTCTGATCAACTCCTTCAATTTGTCTGTGTCATTTGAAAACAAAAATTGAAAATCCGATCTTTCATTGATTACATGCTATATCCAAACTGATATTTCCTTTAAGACATGACATTGTTTTTCATTGGCTGCTCAGCTCTATACATTAGTCAATGAAATTATCATCTGATACAACTATAAAAATTTTTAAACTGCCTGGAAAATCTGTTTGTGTCAATACTTTTAAATGTGACCTGCATTGCTACGTCATTTTAAAATGATTTCTCCATTTCTTATTCTACTTTTGTTCTAGCTATAATTAAAAATTAAATCTCTTATTCTAAATTAGTAGGCTACCTACTCGAATCATTCCATTGTATTACCTCCTATGACTAATTTATTTGTATTTGTTTGAATGCAGAAATTTATAAGGAGTTTTAAAAAATTTAATGTATTGATATGATTTAAATTTCAACTAATTCAATAACAAAGGTGCCAAAAACACTTTACTTGAAATAAACTTCTGTTTGGTGGTTCTTTTGACAAAATAGGCAAGGTTCAAAACAGTTATTTTTCCTAAAGAACTGTATACCTTGGCCATTCTTTTAGAGAATATTCCTTTGATAGGAACCAAAAATGGTACTGTAATACATCTTTGAGTTCTAGCCAGAAATTACTTTCTAACCCCCAATTAAAATGCTTCAAAATTACTTTCAAATATCTAAGATTACAATGAGAACTCCAATTACAGCAATCTTTTCTCAATTGTTGTGTTAGTCATCTCAGTTGCTATGTAAAATTTGAAAGTGATCTGGAAGCTGTTAATGTGTCATTTTCAAAGTAATTCATGGCTAGAATAAATTTTTATAGGCTGTTAAATATTATGGTACATTTTTTGCTCCTAAACCAAAGAAAAGCAGTATTTGAGCCATTATTCTACCAAATCCATATTTCTTGCAATTGATAAATTTGTATGGAACATAGAGACAGTGATAGGATTTTTTTTTACTTTTCCTAAAAATATAAATTTCGGCATCCAACATGAAAAATTATGAAAATAGTTATTCCTAAAAATTATCTTTGATTTTAGATTTACTTTCTCAAAATAATCTTTTTGTCTAAGGAGGCTTCTCTTAACATATTTAACCAAATTTTCTCACACATGCTTGAATTAAAACTAATTATACTAACTCTTAAAAAATGGATTGGTTAATTTTTGTTTATTTTTCTTTTTGTCTCCAGGATGTATATAATTTAAGAAAAGTTCCTGAAATTATATTGAAGTACTTTGTATTATTGACATTATTTATTATACCTCACTGGAATTTTTCTTTTTATCTACTTTCTTAGCCCAATTATTAAAACACGTCACGACACAGAACATGTATGCTGTTGATGCAACATCAATATACATTGTGTTGCATATTCCATCTGATAATCCCCCCAAATTCCCTCCTAATTCTTTTTGCTTTAATATTATTTCTGAATTTTAAATGTTCTAAGCGACTGTTCTTAATATGATCTTGCATCCAGTTCCCAAAATATTACTCTATTATCAAGAAAATTCATTTAATTTTTTAAATCTGCCTTGACCATGATTTAAAAAAAAACTAATGTTCACCAATTTCAGAAATAACTTCAGTAAGTAGTTGTAATATTTTAGATAATTTAGTATCTAATTTGTTACATGATAAATATCAAGTTCTCACTTTATTTGCATAGGAAAAGGTTTATCAGACATCATGCATATGCAGTGTGAAGTGAAACCTGGCAACTGAAGGTTGAGGATATGTGTTACATGGAGAGAATAAGATTGATGTATAATGTGAGTTTTAAAGACAGGCTTAAAACTAATTTGAGGAAGATACAAATTTGGACTTTATAGGAAGAGTTGTGCAGAATAGGAAACTTTGATGGTATGGTCATTTTAAAAGAATGAGCGGGAGTTCTTGGGTTAGATGCAAAAGAGTTAAGGTAGTAGGCCAAAGAAAATATGGGAGGAAGTTATAAGAATTTAAGAGAAAAAGGGATAAAGACCTGAGCAGAGATAGGCTTGTGTAGAAGTCAATTTTTAAAAACCATCCAACACATGCTAACATGTAAAACAGATGTTAAACCAAATGATGATGAATTATAAATTTGGATCAAAAGTAATGACTGACTAGTTTTAATAAATCTTGAGACCTCACAAATAAACTACACAATTTTATCAAAGTAAAATCCATTATTTATTGTTATTCACTGGTGCATGTTATTAGTGGCAGAAAAAAAAACAAAAATTATTTTCAGTCATATTTATCAATTATAAGATTTAGTACTATTTTTTCGCTTTGATTGCACATTTTCAGTGGGAAGTAGTAATATTTTCATTTCCACTTGTACATTTACTGTGACTCTACTCATTCTTACTGCCATAAAATAAAATCAGAATGAATTTTTGCTTTGCAGCGGTCTCATATTCTATCACTGATTGGTTAATGGAGTCTGATTTGTTTTACAAATCGCCATTCAAAGTTATTTTTATATTTTATTCATGATATGCAAGTTCTGCTTCTATTACAATAAAATTTAAGATGAATACAGATTTTATTTTTTATCTCATTCATAGTGTTATGCTAGTTGACTCATAAAAATTGTTACTCATTAAGCAACATATATGAATATAAAACATGGATGCGCCATGATTTTGATATCTTATGATCATCTGTACTTTTTTTTTTTTAACTTTTGTATACATTATTGCCAAATTGATACTAAAAAGGATTCTGCAATGATGCTTTAATCAGGAAGGAAAAATGTAATACATCACTCCAGTAGAAAACTGGGAAATGTGAAAATGGTGTTAACTTTATTTCCTTTCCTCAAATTTAATGGATGTGTTCCAAATAACTGCAGCAGCAACAGTAGAAACATGCTTATCTCCCCTCTTATAAAAATTGATTCAACCAATGAGTATTAAGCTTGCTAATATGTTTTTCTGAACATTTTACTTTCACTACCTTACTATAGAAACTGGAAGAGTTCAATTTATGGGACATCCAGCTGTTACCCCCCCCCTCCCCATCCTTTATCCTTGCTCTTGGGCTAGATGGTTCAGTCTTTTGGCTGGGCTTAAAGTAATTATCTGTATGGTGAATCTCAGGGGGTAATTCTCCCAGGCATTACCTCTATCTTTATGACAGATCGGTTTATAGATAATCGCCTTTACCCCCTACCCACACCCATCCTGGCTTGTGTGTATGTGTGCAAATTTTATTATTATAGTTAGAATCTACGTTCATAGAAGGCTATAACAATGCAAGAAATATACCAATGTTGAAGGAAGACAAAAAAAAAAAAAATTTCTTTAGAGGAAGTTAGCAAAAAAAGTTTTGTTTTTTGTTACAAATTTGTCATATAAGAAAATAAGTTGATTACTTACCTCAAAAAAAAGTTTGTTTATTTATTACATTTTCTGTAGATTTTTGAAGATAAAAAAGTTAATAAATAATATTCTTATCTATAAGATAATTTGGTGATATCTAAACTTGTTTACAAAGGTGTATTGTATCCATTAAAATATCAATATTGGATATTTCACTAGAATAATTTTCTTGGAGTCTTTATCAACTATTAAAGAAAATAAAAGAACTGCATTTCTAACCATTGAGTGTCTTCTAATTTCAATTTAAAAAGTAATTTTTAGTGTTGGAAGGTAACTGGATGTAACATGTATTTAATACATCTGAAAGTGTTAATTAATATTACTTGATTGTATTTCTCTATGATTTTACTTACATAATTACAATATATAATTTACTTACATAATTACAATATAAAGAAATTGCTGATATATTAAGGATTTAGTACATGCATTGCATGGAGGGAAATGATAGATGTTTAACGCGAGTGTTGAAAAAGGTTTAAATCTGATTATCTTAGAAGATAAAATATGTACATTATATGGAAATGTGTGAAGAACAGGAAACTTCTGTTGTATGGTTATGGTAAAAGAATGGATGAGAATTTTTCAGTTTAATAATTGTAGAGCAGTTGAGGTAGCAGGGTTAGTTGGCATGGAAGTTCAAGGAAACATGACAGAAAGTGATGAGGATTAACTTGAGAAAAAGGAATAAAGATCTGGCCAGAAATAGGTTAGTTTGGAAATCAATTTCTAAAAGCTGTCCAACACATGCTAGCATGTAAAACGAACATTAAACTCAATATGATATTATAATTTGTACGGAAAAACTTTGAAAATTTACAATTGTAATTAATAGGTTAATGTGACACAAAGAATTAAAATAATGTCTAATGAACAGTTAATTCAATAATATTATTATAATTTTAAATTAAAATACAAAGTTAATTATCAAATATTAACTATATTGTCTATATTCTCATGCTCTGTATATAAATAAAAACACAGTTTTTGTAATTTTGAGCAGAAAAATTCATAAAAGATGACATTGAAAGAAAGAATAAAGTAATGAAAGCCAAATGAACATTTTTATAAAGGATTATAATAATGAAAAGCATTGTGTACAATGGTTATATGTCCTACAATGTATCAAAAATATATGTACACGCATGCATAGATAGGGGACATTGTATATATATTTGACGTCTTTTGAGGAAACATGAGGCGTTTAAAAGCTTAAGTGTCTCAGTAGCCAACAACTGATGCAAGCAATTTATTTCAGCAATTCTGACGACTTAAATGGAAATATTGAAAACAAGGACAAAACCTTTTATAATAAATAAAAATGTTTTTGTAAAAGCAAAAGCCAACAAAAAAGAATGTTATCCTTTTTATATTATTTATAAAAAATGTTCAGACTATTTATCTCCCCCTCCACACACTACATCGAATACGATTTTTTATCAACTTTTCTGTTTTGTGTTTTGCTATATATTATCCAATACTAGAGGCTCATGTGCACCTCCCCTCCCACAATCTGATGTATGTACTTGAAGATCACTGTTTCTAAACAATCCAATGCGTTATAGTTTTAATCTCTAAAAGTCTGAGTTATCAAAATTTAATGAAATTTTCAGCATTCAAAATTATATTTTACTAGTATTCCTTTTGAAATAAAGTTTCTTAGTGTCAATACTATTAAGAAAAAATTACTTTCTGTAAAAATTGTCATTGTCAGCTAAATATTCTTCAAATAGATAAGACTGTATATTTAGAATTGTAGCAAATTTTTTTTTCTTACATAATATTTTGCCTTATTGTAAAAAATAATTTTCAACTAACTATTAAACTTGTACTGTTTTATTTGATGCAACATAACTTGATTTTAGAACAATTCATTTTAAAATGGGTAAAGTCAGAATTGTTTACCATAGTAACATCAGATTAATTACCATCTTTACTGATTGTTTGATTCTATCTTGAAAAGTATGAAATGGTAACATGTATGAACATGAAATTGCCTTAGTGGTTTTGTGCTTACTGAGTGCCTTTGTAATCTTGCCATTTCAAATATGAGTTAAAACTATATTCTTTAACAAATTATTCCTCTTGCTGATTTTGATTGTTAAGTCATAATTGAAAAGAAAATATTCCCAATTTAACAGTTGGCCAGGGAGTCTACATAATTAAGAAAAAAAAAGAGAAAAATATAAAGTTATGGTTTAATAATAAAAAAAAATGAAAGTTGTCTATCAGAATAAAAGTTTGGTATATCTGTTTAAATGTTCATCTTTTAAAATCTATGAAGATAAGTTTATATGTTAGATAAATAAAATATATAATCTTTAAAAATTTAATAAATTAAAAATAAAATTGAGTAAATTTTAATTTAAAATTAGTATTTTTGTCTGAAAACTTGTATACAAAATCTATTGTTTTTGCCTTTAATTTTTTAGTTCAAAATTTTTATTTTTATTATACACAAGAAAATATATTAAATCCTTTATTGATTGATATTTTTCTGCTCTTAGTTATCTTTTTCTCTGCTGCTTTATTTAGCCATTTATCTCCCATGATGCTTTAGTATAAAAAATTTTATGCTAACATTTTTTTTTTTATATATATATATATACAAGTGTCATGAAGAAAGGAAAAAATGCATGGAAAAAGGCGTCACTAACTGCTTGCAGCTTTGCCGTCGCCATAAATATTTCATTATATTTGTTGACATTCATTATAAATACATAGCTCAATAATACTAAATTTGTGAAGAATATTGAAATAAAATTACGTCTGTGAAAAGTAAAACATATAGATGGTCATTTTGACACAAAGCGAATAATTTTTTTTTTTTTTTTTTTTTTTTAAATAACAACCTAAAACTCAAATTATTTCTAAGAAATCTGCAAAATTGTTTGGAAGATAATTGCAAATTTCTGGAGCAAACATTTATTCATAGAGTTTATGCAGGACTTAAATCTTTTCATTTTACATCTGAAGCGAATTGTTGCTTCAGGTGATTGTGCATAGTTGAAATACTGACATCAAGTGCCTTAGACATTTCTGATATTTGGACAAGTTTAACAATTGTTTTCAAACTTTTGTTGCCAAGAAGGTTGCATGGCCATCCTGTGCCTTTATCTTCAAAGCTTTCTTTAACACTAGGAAATTTGTGAAACAACTTTTGTACTGCCCAATCACTTGTGGACCCTTTACTCCACGCACTGTTTATATGGGTAGCTATTTGGGAAACATGATTGCAAAAAAAAATAAATAAATGTATTTTCATTTTAATTAACTACTTATATGCTTCAAGATTCAACAAAAAGTTATTGGAAATTTATTAAAAAATATATTGATTAAGTATTTAGTATAAAACATTGCAAAAATAACAATTTAAATTAATTTTATAAAAATGAGTTGAAAATCAGACAGTAGTTTCCACACAATTTATGTAAATATTTATCTAACCAGTAAATTAAAAATTTGTTAAAATATTAATTTACTATGAAAGATTTGGTGTATCTAATATCATTTCATCACACAATTCAGAAAATTCAGCACATGCACATTAACAGCAGCAATCATTCTTTTAAACAGGTTTTATTTTAAACTAGCAGGACCCATTAACTGGCATTGCCGAGTGGAAGCATGACATAGATCCAGAATAGAATTGTTAAAGCCCCACCCCCACCCTTCAAAAACAAATTAAACTACAGTTGTTGTTGGTGGCCACTGCTGTCCCTGGAAAATCATGGACATTGGCGAACGTGGCCCAAATGAAATAATCTGTCCTTTAATGTCAGGCATTGTTTTCTAGTGGCAGAGTGGAATCACTGTTTTTGATTGTCAGCACTGTTGGTTACTGGCGATTCGTGCTGGTTTGGGGCAATAGCCTGCAGATATTGACGGATTCTAAAAAAAAGCATTTAAGGGAAAAACATTATTACATACTTATTTGTCATGCCTAAATCAGTATAACTTCAAAAACTTCCGAAAAATGTTTGAGGTGATAAATAATAAGTAAAAACAGAAGTTTTCTAAGTTAGGAATTCTCACTATATATTAATCTTTAGAGTGATCGAAATCAATGGTAGATAACGGACTTCTACTGATGACAATATCTTTCAAGTCGGCCATCGTTTTTCTTCTCTGTATACTGCACGCATTATTTACTAAAAGTAGCATTAGCACATCTTCTATGGGTCAAATTTTAGGGCATTCATCGTCAACATTAAGACCAAGAAGAAAAATAAATTTCTGGCTGTTTCTGTTTGTTGTTCAAATCTTCCTCTTCTTTTGGGGGGTTTGGGGTGAATCAAATATTCCACAAATAGTATTAAATTAAATTCCAGTTTTACATCATTTTTTTTTACTTGTTAGGTTTTTTTTTTTTTTTTTCGCTCAACACACATCTAACACCCAAGCAAGTTAGTTATAATTCTAAATCATGTGTAAGACATACTCCATGAGAAAAAATTGAATAAAAAAAGCTTATCAGTGTGACTTAATTACATCTTTTGGTTTTGGAATGATGACATATATATATATATAAACACACACGAAGAAAATTAACTAATGACGGATAAAAAAATGTACATTATTACATCATCAAATGTAAAAAAATCACAAAAAAAACAAGGAGCATAAATGTATATGCATCAGTTATGATATGCCAAATTTATTTTTCTTGCTACTTTAAATTATATGAAAAAGGTTATAAAATTCAAGGGGAATACTTATATTGTATAAGAATGTTTTAGTGAATATTGATTTTTTTATCTCAACGGTTTTTCATATTTTGTGTTGATACAATTGGGAAACAAAATAATCTTTTATGACAATATAAATGTAAAAATAAAATGTAAAAGTTGGTACACATTATGTAATGATGACTAAGTGTATGTGTTTATTAAATTAATTAGTTGCCCTATTTAGAATGTAAGAGTATTTAGTATCAGATGTTATATGTATATGTGAAGACATTCACTCAATAATGATGGGTGACAAAAAATAGTCTTTGCACTAATCTATATATCTAGAAAAGTGAACGTGTCTGTCTGTGTACATTTCCCTACACAATAACCCTGTCAATTTTTAGTCTACAGACTCGAAATTTGATATACAAGGTACTGAGATGTGGGAAAATCTATGTGATCGGTTTTCGGCCAGAAATTTGTCTGTTAAGGGGTCAAAGTTCAACGATTTGACCTTGAGAACTCTACCAAACTCCTCCGACAATTTTGGGTCTAAACACTTGAAATTTTAGATATAGGTTCCTTGGACATGGATCTAATTTTATAACCTGATTTGAGGCCAAAACAATAAATGTTATGGGGTCATAATAGGGGTCAAATTTTTAAAAAATTCCCCCCCCCCCCCTTTTTTTTTTTTTTTTTTTTTTTTTTTTTGCTCAGCATACACCTCCAAATATCCGGGCAACGCCAGGTACCAATGCTAGAATATCTATAAAAGTGAACATGTGTGTCTGTCTGTCTGTACATTTCCCTACACAATATCTCTGTCAATTTCCAGTCTACAGACTCTAAGTTTGATATACAGGGTACTGAGATTTGGCAAAATCTTTGTAATCTGTTTTCAGCAAGAAATTTGGCTGTTACGAGGTCACAGTTCAACGATTTGACTTTGAGAACTCTACCAAACTCCTCTGCTAATTTTTGGTATGAACTATTGAAATTTTAGATATAGTTTCCATGAACATAGATCTAGCTTAATAACTTGATTTGAGCCCAAAGCAATAAATGTTAAGGGGTCATAACATGGATCAAAGTTTTAAAAAATTTGACCTCTGCTGTCTTTACCAATATTTTAGAAAGTCATCCTTTCTTTTGGATTGTCTAGCATTAATTTAAACCTACGTCACTTCCGATTTGGCAGTGGTCGTAACAGCAAAGACATGTTTTCCCGTTCTATTCCCGCTTCGTGGTACGGGTTCAGGCCTGCCTTCCTCCTACCATTTTTTTTTTTTTTGCTGAACATATACATCCAAACACCCGGGCAACGCCAGGCTGACATGCTAGTATTTATATAAAATGCCTCAATTGGTGAAATAAAAAAGAATAATAAAAGTTCTCAAACTAAAATCAGCAGTTTTTTTATGTGTGATGGAATGGATATTTATATAAATACAGAGAAATACACATTAGCCCTTATAAGAGAGTAAAGAATAAAATATATTTATCTACAATATTTCATGTTATCTATTCAACAATAGATAATTCTTCAAATATTTTTGATATAGTTATTTATTTTTAAGTGAAATTAAATTAATTGTTTTTTATATATGTTATGTCGTCACGGAATGGAACTGGTTATTAAATGTGGAAATTACAAGACATCGTTTTGGCACCAAATTATTTGTTTTTTTTTTTTTAAACAGAAAAATAGTAAAACGTTAGAGCAACAGATTATGTGAAATGCTGTGTCAGCCATCTGGAAAGTCTTCCCCTTTCCGATCCAGGGGAGATAACTCTTTGCTTTTCGGTTATTTCCCTTTATAACACCTCAACTTTGAAATGTGATCCTTGTAAGAGGTTTTATGTGGATCTATTTGTAAGGTTGGCATTGGCTTACAAATTCGCTGGGTTCTTCTTGTTGGGACTTTGATGTGAGACTTGCTTTGTCTATTATTTATAACTGGAACACTTTGGGGTAATTCAAATGTGTCCAGTAACACATGTAAAGGGATAGCTGCATCATTTGGATGTCGCTCTGGAAGGGATGACTGACGAAGCTGATTCACATGTCTAACCCAAATAGATTGTACATCTACGTCATAGACGACATTGTCAGAATGGCGTATTATGCGACCTTGTGTCCATTTTTCTCTACCATTACAATAGTCCTTAGCCAATACAGGTTCTCATGGAAGGAATTTACAGGGTTTTGTTCTATGATGAACATTAAACTGGTTTTCCATCATTTTGTTTCTTCTGTAAAATTTAGTTGTTGATGGGCAAATAGCATCAATTGGCAAATGTAGTTTCCTATTCATAAGTGCATAAGAGACTTTCCATTTGGACAACTTAGATTTGGGGTAGCTCTGTAGCTACTTAAAAATATTTGCATTATCTCTCGAGTAGTTCCTTCCCCTTTTAATTTCAAGAATGCTCTCTAGAAAGTGTCCACAAACCGTTCTGCTTGTCCATTTGATTGAGGATGGAAAGGTGCAGTTCTCAGGTGCTGAATGCTGTTCTGTTTACAGAAGTCCGCAAATTCTGCTGAAGTAAAAGCAGTACCGTTATCTGAAACTAATACTTCGGACACTCCCAACCTGCTGAAGATTTCCTGTAGTTTTTTTTTAGTTTCTTTTGATGAGATGTGGCTCATCTGAAAGACTTCTGGCCATTTGCTGTAAGAATCAACTAGCATAAGATAATTTTGTTCATTTATTGGTCCTGCAAAATCAATGTGCAGTCGTGACCAAGGAATTTCTGGAGTTGACCATGAATGTAATGTAGTTTTTCAGGGCGAACTTAGCAACTAGTTGCCATTTGGAGCAACTCCTGACAAGTTCCTCTTATTGTTTGTCCGTATTTGGCCAATATACATAACCACGGGTCAAGGCTTTCATCCGATTAATTCCTTGATGTCCCTGGTGAAATTGTCTGAGAACTCTATTTGAAAGATTAAATGGAACAACACATTCAGCAAAAAGAATTCCATTAGTTTCAGACAAAGAAAATCTTCGCTGAAAAAATTGTTGAAGTTACTGATCAGTGCACTTATTATGCCAGCTGGTAGAGTGGAAGTGCAGAACTTTTTGTAGTAGTGGGTCTGCGGCTGTAGCCTCCTGGATCATCTCCAATGTGACTGGTAGTGTCTACACTGTGAGACAAATTCAGGTTCTACAGATATAGCAGCGATAATACTGTCTTCTACAGCTTTTTGATGAGAAGAGAGGAGTCTGGATAACACATCTGCTTGGCCAATTTTGCTGCCTGGTTAGTATTTTATGGAGAAATCATAATCCAACAGCATAGTTGCCCATCTTTGTAAGCAGTTTGCTGTATAAACAGGAATTCCTTTCTTTGAACCAAAAATACTTGTTAGAGGCTTGTGGTATGTGATCAGATTAAAATGACGGCCGTATAGCATTTTGTGAAATCTTTTTACAGCAAAGATAATCGCTAGAGTCTCTTTCTCAATTTGGCTATATTTTCGTTCAGTGGGTGTTAATGATTTTGATGCATGTGCAATGGCTTTTCCATCAGGAAAAATATGTGATATTACTGCTCCAACTCTATAGTCTGAAGCATGCGTCACAACAGTAATGTCTAATGATGGATTATAGTGTGTAAGCAATAGGTCTGAGTGAAAAAGTGATTTAATTTTTTTCAAGTGATTCTTTGCATGTACTTGACCAGTTCCATTTAATATTTTTTTGTAGAACATGATTAAGAGGTCCACACAATTGTGCAATTCAGGTAAAAAGGAACCATAATTGCTTACAAGGCCCAGAAAGGATTGTAGTGTTGAAACATCCCTTGGGGGTGGCATGTGTTTTATGGCTTGAATGTTATCTGGATCTGGTTTTCGACCATTTTTGTCAAATAAAAAGGTATTTCATAGAAGTTTGGAAAAAAATTGCATTTGTCAGGTCTTAAGTTGAATCCATATTGTTGAATTCGATCCAGCACAGAAGTCAGGTGATGCAGAAGTTCCTCTTGAGATGTACCTGTAATGATGATGTCAGAAACTCCTGGCAATCCTATGAGCATTGCATCCATGGTTTGTTGAAATATAGCCGGGGCTGACTTGACCCCAGACGGAAGACGATTAAAATGAATTAATCCCTTGTGGGTGTTGATAGTGAGAAGATTTTTAGAATCTTCAACTTCCATTTGTAGATATGCATCTGCAAGGTCTAGTTTTGCAAAACAAGTTCCACCGTTGAGTTTTGAGAACAAATCATCTGGTACAGTTAGTGGATACTGGCGTGTCTCCAGTGCATCGTTTAATCCTGTGGAAAAATCCGCACACAGATGTACCTTGCCATTAGCCTTCTTCACAATAACAATAGGTGCTGCCCAGGATGAGTAATTTGTAGGTTGAATTACTCTAGCTTGTTGAAGGCGGTCCAATTCTTTTTCCACTGTAGCTAAAGCTGCGTATGGTACAGAATGCTTTGGTCTAAAAACTAGCTTTGCATCAGACTTTAGTTTTAAAGTTGCTTTGACTTTCGTACAGCATCCAATACCTTCTTGAAAAACGTTGCTGAACTTTGTTTTAAGAATGTTCTTAGCAGATGTTTCAACATCTGCTGCAGCATTAACATTGAAAGAATTGAAAATTGTATTAAGTGGAAATATAAAGTTCCTTGAAATCCAAACCAAGAAGATTCAGGATTGATGAGTCAGAAACATAGCATCTCCCTGAAAAAATTTTTTCTTTGAAAGAGACATTGCATGTTAACTCACCAGTTAGAATTTGCACTGTCATTTCTTTGTCTTTATTTAACATAGACAGTAAATGTGTGCACCCGTCAGTGTCTGCTGGAGATTGTAGCCCTTCGGTAAAAATAAGGCATTTAAACTGGTCCTCTGCGAGTGATTTCAGTCGAAAAGTTTCACCCTGAACATTAACCACTCCAGCATATTTGATAAAATTGTCATTAACGCTTTTTGTCAACTTCAAACAATTGTATCGCATATTAAGCAATGATGATGACTCACCAGAAATGTCCGTTAACTGAGCTATTGTTTCGTCAAATATGAAATTCTCTGGTTTCTTTGGTAAAATGAAGTTTACATAATGTTCATGTTCAATAGAACCCAGTTTTCTAAGCAATAACCGTCTTTTCCAGTCATCATTTTTTGTTTAAAATCATTTTTAAACATATTTTTCCATCGGTCAAACCAAATGGAAAATGTCTGTTTTAATTCTGGATTGAATTGAAAATCAGTGATAGAATTTATAATATTATCAAAGGAGTTACAGTTGACGAAGCCAATTGTGTCTGAAATTGAAACGTTAATGTTTCTATTAATTTTTGTGCCTCAAGAAATTGTTCTTGCTGCCTTCTAAGTATCCTTTCCAGTAAATTTGGATCCATGACGAAGAAATAATGCAGTTGAGTTTTTTTTGTTTGTGTGTTGTGTTGTGCACAAAAGGGATTTTTTTTTTTTTTTTTCTTTTTCTGAGGCACCATGTGGTTCGTCCAACTGGGTCTATTTATTTTTTTTTAAATCCAAGTTCATCTCCTCCTCGTTATTAAATGTGGAAATTACAAGACATCGTTTTGGCACCAAATTATTTATTTTTTTAAACAGAAAAATAGTAAAACGTTAGAGCAACAAATTATGTGAGATGCTGTGTCAGCCATCTTGAAAGTCTTCCCCTTTCCGATCCAGGGGAAATAACTCTTTGCTTTTCGGTTATTTCGTTTATAACAATATATTAAACTAGTAGGCCATCCAGTGTTGCCTGGTCATAAAATATGCTTAAATATTATTTTAATTCATGCAGATTTCATATTTATTATTAGAGAGGCAATCATCTATTGATTATTATATTGTACCCAATATATAGTAGTCATGTAATATATATATATATATATATATATATATGACTTTGGTGCCATTATCTAGAATCAAAACCAAAAACAGAAGATTACTTTGTCAACTTATGCTTGCTAAGTTCTAATTGTTTTCAATTTTGACCCCTTAGCAGCTATTTTTATCGGCTAAAACTAAATTGAATTTGTTCATGAGGTCCAAATCCCCCCCATACATCAAGTTTAAGCCAGTATACTAAAAATTTAGAGGAGTTTGATAAAAAAACGTTTTTTAGACAGACAAGGTGACTTTTTATATAGATAGATTTGTTAGAAAAATTTAGATGAAAATTTTTTTTCCTGATATGTATAGAACTAGTAATACTTAACATTGTTTTTTGTGTTGATAAATAACTGATTAATATTAGATATAAAAATGTTAAATTTTGTTTAATTATTTTTGATAGGATATTAAAAATAAATTTAATTATTACTTCAACCAAATTATTTAAACTATAACTAATTGTTATGGTAATATTATTTTGATCTTTTGATTGTATAAATTTATCAGATGTAAATAGCTTCCAAAAATTGTCAGTCTTTTAATATATGAGTAGTTGCTAAATATTTTAAGTGACTTTCTATTTGACAGTTCACTATTAAGAAAAGATTAAAATGACTGACTTGTTTATGAAGAAACAGAAATGCATTGTGGTAGATTTGATTTAATAATTGAATGACTTTTTAAATAGGATATTTTTATGCTATTGCATTTTTTATACATAAATATAAAAATATTAATATTAAATATAATAATGTAAACTATATGGTAGTTGAAACACATATTTACACACATACATGAGAAGGGGTTACGCAATGTTCATATAGAGATTTATTTATATACACAAGTAAATCTTTTACTTTGTTAACTAGGTTCAGAAATTTTGCATGTTGAAAGCCCGTTATGCTCACATGACGCTACTGAAAAATAAATAAATGAACTAAATTAAAATACAGATGTCTTCAAAAACATAGATTATAAAACATTTTTTATTTGTTTGTATTGAAGAATAGAAATCTAACACCACAATTTTATTGTTTAAACAATAAAATTGTGATGTTACATTTCATGGCACAATAAAATTAAGTTTCAGAATTCTGTATTGGCTAAATATCATGATATTCCTAAGTTGTATGCATTCTATAATTAGCTTCGTAGCTTCTGTCTCTTTATTGCTAACGGTTTTATGACCATGATTTAATAAAGAATTTAAAAAAGTGGGGGATGGATTTAACATTGCATCAGAGGACATACTTTAGCTCAATTTAATAATAGACTAGCTGTACCTACTCGACACGGTTTGGGATGCAGTGAAAATATTTTTGCTTTTAATTTCTATTTATATGCACATTTTACAGAATAAGAAATAAAATTTTGGTTGTAAGAGGGACTTTTTTATATTCTTTAGATAAAAATGATTGATTTCTGATTTAGATTTGGGGGGGGGGTCATAATTAAAAAATCTTCCCTTTGACTATTTGCTCAGACAAAAAAAAAAATTAAATCCTAGCGAAGCATGTTATAGTGTCAATAATATGGTAAACAAAAAATGCAATTTGTCTATTTAGAATAACTTTAATATGTCAGCTTAAATGTTATTTAGGTATAATTTTTTTAAATCTATTAAGATAATTTTATATGTTAAATGAAATATAATCTTTAAAGTTTAATAAATTAAAAATTTATATCTAATATTAAAAAATCTTGATTTAAAACTTTTTTTTTTTTAAAATCTTTTCACTGTTAAATCTGTTAAGAAAAAAATGTAAAATCTTTTTGTGTATATTTCTTTATATCTTCAGTATTTTTATACCAGATTGAGATGTGAATTATATTTTATCCGTATTAACTAATTAGCTATTTTGCTGTCCCTTTTTATTTCACTCTCTCCCATATTCTGCACTGCATTGGAAATGACCGGCTGTTGCCAGTATTCTCCAAGAACTATGATGTGAATTTTATTCATTGCTGTTTTTCTAGGATGTTGAAGGTGGCCAGGGTTGTCCGTTCTGCCGCTGTGAGATCAAGGGCACTGAGCAGGTAGTGGTTGACCCATTTGATCCCAAATCTCTATGTAAGCTAAATGAATGCAGAGAAGCTCTTATCCAGGATGATGAAGATGATGAGGTAATCATTAGTTTTGCTTTGCTTTTTCTTTCTTTTTTTTTTTTTGTAGCATGGAAATCTTTGCTTTGCTTTGATTCACACACATACATACATACATACATACATGCACACAAATTTGTGTTTGCTTTCTCATGCAATTGAATGCTTACTGACTGTTCTATTTCTTTTCTAGATTGCTTTGTCATCCACTTGCTTTCAACCTCCAATAAAGCATACTTGACTGCTTTTGATGTGTTTTTTTTTTTGTTTTTTTTAAATATTTCATATTTTAACAGTCCCTTTGCTAACATTTTTCTTAAAATATTTCAAGGCAAAAACTCTTCTCAAATATAAGCATTTTACCAAAGTATATTTAAGCAACCAACCATTCTTTAAACAAACATTTTTTTATGTAAGACTTAGGAACTCTTTATATTTTTCCATTTTCACTAGCTTTTCATGTTCTCTACAAGTTTTATTTTTGTAGCAATGAAATAAAGGAAGTTTACTATTAATTATAAATTCTTGTCAACAGCACTACTGTTATATTTTGAGAGATGAGAAAACAATATTACCTACTGTGTGGTTATTGTTCTTATAACGCCACCAAAACAATGTATATTATATAATCAAGTGGGATTGATGTCAAAACAGTTGTAAACGTATAAATTGTATGTATTGTCGTTTAGCCAGAGGATATGATATTGATGTATAAACTGAGTCATGATGTATCAGAATTATCACACAGGTATATATTACAGTTCGTATTTACATAAGGTATCATTTTTTTTTATAAGAAGAATAATATATGCTTCATACCTTTCTATCTTCACTGCCGAGCTCTGTGATGAAACATGAAATGATCAACCATAACCAATTGAGACCTCTGTTCCTTCTTTTGAAGGAACAACACCACAGAACAACATTTTATATTTTTAAAATATAAATTTATTTCAGTTGTCTCAAATGGTCTATACAGGTATCTGCATTTCGTCTACATGCTTATTCTTCACAGCCTCGCTTCCTGGCTTAAAGTACATCTATTCACTCTTGTGACTAAACTCCAACTCTCGATTCTAAATTTCTCGACCTCCTGACCTCAGTTCCGTTACGTCATCATTCAAAAAGCACATGTATTCCTAACGTGTGACCTTTCCATGTCTGCCTGCCCAAGGTTATTTTGTTTATTTAACCCAGCTAATTTATGTAAACATCTTCAGCTAAAACCCATTGTTACACTGTATTCTATAAACAATAACTAACTCCCAATATAAACTATTTTAAGAATATCATTGAATAGATAGATAAATAGATAGACAGATAGATCGATAATAACTAATTAACTTTTAACAATGTTAATTATCCAACACTACTTTAATAAAAAAAAATTGAAAATCGACTAAAAATAGCTAATACTTGATAAAATTACTATCGATTATGACATTGCATTCAAATTTTATTTTAAATACCATAATATTTCATTTAAATGCAACCATTTTGTTGTAGTTGTATTTTGCAACTAATTCCACAAACAAAGAAAACATTTCAATAAAATGTTAAAATGACTTATAATTGTTTTTGATAATTATTATAATCCCTTTAAATAACAAAAAAAAAATACTAGGACACAAATTAATACATAGCATGAAAGTTTTATTTCAGCAGTAAAAACAAGTCAGTATTTATGAGGGAACATGAAAAGTTACTGAAAAAAGGTCACTAAACAGTACTTGGTTAATCTTTCATTTTTTAATCATTGAGATATATAGCAGAGACTAATTTAAGATATACTTTATAGACTCGTATAATGAACAATCGTTTTAATACCTATTTTTCATCTTCACTAAACAATCCCCAGTAACTACAGTAAATAAAATTTTTAATTTTATTTTATGCAGTTTTTAGTGTGTAGAAAAGTAATGTTTCAAGTTTTAGTGAAAAAATATTTTATTAATAATTTTCAATTTAAACAAATCTAACGTTCATTTTTACAAATTAACTGCCAGTGATTATAATTTAATCCAACTAAATACTTACCTTATTTTGTTTCCAAAAATATCTTGTGTAATGAATGGCCACTTGTTATTGAAATGAAAACTGACTTCTAAAGTTTTTTATTAGTACATTATGATAGGTCTGTTTGTGAATGCTATTTTTCTTGCTTCATTTTTTTAGTAAATATTTCAATATTTTCTTTGATTAGAAAAATTCTCTCTGCAATAGATAGTTCATGTTCTCATATCTTGATTATACAACTCTCTTGATGAGGCCACTCTATCTTGTCTACTTCTGTCCCAGTGACTATGTTCATTCAGTGCCTTTCACTGGTATATTCAAGCAGAAACTAAGAGTTGCTTGGGGGAAATGATGACTTCTATTAGGATGTTGTACTATTACAGATATTCTCACTAACATTTAAACTACAATGCATTTCTTACCGCAAATCCCTTTGATGTCACATGATTAGGCCAACCAATCCGATATATATGGGGTCAAAGCTGATCCTGCAGTGAAACCTAAGTTACCTTAAAGCTAATCATAAATACATATAACATAAGTGTGTAAAGTAATGTGTAATATTATTTTACACTTTTGAATCACATCAGTAACATGGTATTATTGATGTGATGATGGAAATTGGAAAGATGTGTTCAAATATCAGATCTGTATTTATTATTATTATTATTATTAATCCCAAACAAGGCAACATTGTAACTGGAGTGTAAGGGGCTACTGTGGTAAAGAACCAGTTTTATAAGTGGGTAGCTTGGAAGGGGAGTTGGGAATTTCTTGACATTATATTTATTTTTTTTACATGTTGGTACTGCTGGGAGCAGGAAGGGATTTCTAAAGGCAAGTGATCCAAGGAAAGAAGCTATGAGAGTAGAAAATCTTTCAGCATCTAGGTATATATTATTGTTCATCAAATAAATCACAAAGAATTTGATATTTTTATGACATAATTTTTGTCCCCCTCCCCTCATAGATAGACTAAATTCTAATCTATTTTATCTTCAAACATTTATTTTGTTTCAATAGTTGTTTTTTTTATTTTTATTTTATTTTTGTTTAATCTCTTTAGGATTCCTGTCAAAGTACAAGCAATCTTCAAGCATTAGTTGTTCATCCAAAGGACCAGGTAAGATCTGTGATAGTTTTGGAATTTTCCTATATATGGATTGGAAAAATTTTATGTATTGCACTGATTTGTTAAACCAAAAAGTTGCTTTTAAAAAATGTTTAATTTAGTTTCAAATGAGTCCTTATTTATCAAGGTTGGAAGTTACTCAGGGATTAGGGTAAGTGAGATGATTGTCAGTTTTGACAAGTATTTATTGGTGGCCATGTTATGAATAGCTATGTTGTAGCATGCTGAGAAGAAATCATGTGGTAACATGTTACACAAATACTTTTCATACATTCAATTATATCATCATACATAGAGGAAGTGATGTAAACAAATCCAAAAACCACTTTCACTAGAATTTAAAAAAAAAATGTTGTTGTTTATGTTGTCATATTAGCAAAGCATTTTTATGGCTCAAGATTGGCTCAACCAATAATGATTTTAGTATCTAAATCTTAGAATGGGTTCTCAATAATATACAAACCGTTTCAAATCTGTTAAAATAAGCCAAAAACAACTCCAAATAGTTCAAACAATGCTTATGCATGTTTATATTTGTCAAATTATTTAAAAAAAAAAAAAAAAAAAAAAAAAAATCATGCAGAAATTCTTTTGCCCCAACTTTTTTTTTTTTTTTTTTTTTTTTTTTTACAAAGGAGTCATCACTTATCAAGGCCTGAAGGCCACTCGAGGATAAGGGTTAATGAGTGTACAGTGGCCAAAGGGAACATGTCGTAGTCATCGTTAGTAGTGGAAATTTGGTAAATTGGATTACTTAAGGGGATAGCTCGTTATGGATTTGTTCATGTTGGACTTTAAGACAACCATATTGTATATATATTTTTTTTTACCACCTGACGAAGGCCAGAGGAATAGTTGGCCGAAACGTTGTGAAACAACAACTAAAAAGATGAAGATGATAATCCGCAATAAATAAAAATTAACAATGAATTCCAATTAAATAATATATAAACCATAGTGCATGTTGGAAAACAGGAAAATAGAACAGTTCCACATGCATGCAGTTCTAAGAAAGAATCTTTGTTCATGGAATCTGCGTTTAGGTTTAAGCACAGATAAAGAGTAGGATAAATTATTGATAGTGGTTTCAGTTAGACAAGTGTTTTTCATGAAAGTCAGGATGGGGAGACCATAGATTGAAGCTCAGATGAGCACTTGCCATGAAAATAATGATAAAGCAGAGACAAGCTCACAATGTCTCTTCTGTGGGAAAGAGGTTGCAGGGAAGAGAAAAGGGCATCTGTCACTAGGCTACGAAGTCTATTTTGAACTCTGTCAAGGCAGGATAAGCTCCTTCTAGCAGCTCCTGCTCAGATGTGGCAACAGTAGTCCATCCTTGGACATGCTTGGCTCTTGTACAGGTAGAGAATTGCATCAACAGTGAGATATCTACTAAAACAGTAAAACGATCCTACCATTTTTGCAACAGCCCTAACAACGGATTCGATGTACATGTTCCATTTCAGATCAGGAGTAAAGATCGGACCTAGAAGTTTGTCAAAACATGGATCTTTCCCAAGATGAGCCATTCATTTCGGTTGATGCCAGACAGGTATCAGAGCGTTGATAATGGAAAGAGAGAAGCTTGGTTTTAGATACATTAAAATTAACCAGCCACCTCTGTCACCATGTAATGAAGATCAGAGGAGAGAGAACTTGGTTGTTTACGACCTTTGAAATGTTACCATAGATGGTCGTGTTAACATAAATGTTTACAAATGATCTTGGATGTGATTTGGGAGATCATTGATGTAGATCAGAAACAGAGTTGGGCTCCAGATGGACCCCTGAGGGACTCCAGCATTAATACTGTGAGCTTCTGATTTCTGCTCATCAACCACTACTCTTATGAACCTATGAAAAAAATAATTTAATAATTGAAAAGACATTTCCAGCTATACTGTAGCTGGAGATTTTGTGAAGTAGATCTTTATGCCATACCCTATCAAAGGCCTTCGATATATCAAGGGTAATTGCCCTAGAAAGGAAGTCTCCGTTGAGATTCACTAATCTTATGAGATATAACCGTATGCACATCTGCTGTAGATCTAGCAGAACAAATCACATTGCATGTCATTGAGGAGGTTATTTTTGCAGAGGTGGTTGACTACTTCTCTATTTAACGCAGATTCTAGCAAGTCTAGACACACAGGAGACTGATTTGTATTGAGAGGGAGATGACCGATCACCTGAATTTTTCAATCCAGAACATGCTATATAATAAAACCTAATGTTAATGTAAATTGGTGTTCACAAAATTTAGGCCTTTGTTAGCTCAACAAAATTAAACTTATTCTCTTTTCTAACAAAGCAAGTTGTATCTTATTTGGTATTGCCCAGGATGTAGTGAAATCATTTTAGTTTTAATTTTTATTTGTTTGCACATTTTTAAACTTGGCTATCCAAAATGTTTTTTTTATTCATTGACATGTTCAAAATTTTGTATAGGTACTTAATTTTAATTTTTTTTTACCTGACGTTTTTTTAAATTTTTTTTATTGGCCTTTCATTTTTTTTCTCTCTTCTCCTCCTCCTCCTCTCCCCTTCTTCCTCCCCTTTCTTTCCACATTTCTTTTTCTCTCTTTCTCCTCCTCTTATTTCTTTTTCATTTTCCTTTCTCTCTGCATTATTTTTCTATCATGTATAATCAATGTGAAGTTCACTAATAGTTACAGGTTTGTTTAATTTGGATCGTTTCAATTCTTTATGACATGAAGGCATCATTGTTTTTTTGGAGTTCACACTTTGATCTGCTAGCATCTACCAATTTTGTTTATTTTTTTAATGAAATAATTGATGTGTTTCATTATATTTATAATTTTGATTTTATACATCTAATAATTACGCTTATTTGAACATCTTATTTTAATAAAACCCATTTAACATTTAATAAAAGCAGCAACGTGCAAGTTAGTAAATAATTTTCATTTTCTTTCTTTATCCAAATCTCTTTTTGTGTTAATGGAATGGGTGAGAGATTTGAGAGGAATGGGTTTGTAGATGTAAAACATTTGAGGTAACAGGTTCAGTTCATAGGAAAACCTGGGAGGAAGTGATATTAATGGACTAAAGAGAGATGGATAAACAGATACCTTGTCAGAGATAGTTTGGAAATCAATTTCTACAAGCTGTCTAATGCTGGCCAGTGCATAAATGAATGTCAAACTGAATATGATAATAATTAAATTAGAGCTTAAAATGAATTTTAAATTATTTATGTGAGAAGTCAGAATGTTTAAAATGGCATCAGATCGTTTTTTAATTCATATCTCAGAATGCAGTGCACTGATTTGTAATTAACAATCAAGAAAAAGATTTGTGTTCAAAAGATTTTTTTTTCGTTGTTTTTATCTTTATTTAATATCACTGTTTCAATTTTGATCTTTTGAACAAAACAGATTTCAGATGCACACTAACTCCTCATATCATGTTATAAGAATTATATTAAAGCTATCCTAAAGGACTCAATAAAACTAATCACAATTTTCTCTGATTTTGATTCTATTTCTTATATGAATAAGCCATGAAGAAAGCTTTATAAAAACACAAAAATTAAAATATAACGTTATTTTCCAAGCAAAGCATTTTTAAAATAAAAATAAGTCTCAAATGTAACCTTATGAAAATGTCATTAATTTCAGTGAGGTAAAAATCTTTACTTATACTGATTGCTAAAAATAAATATTACTGATATATTAAATAATCTTTGTAAACAATTGTTATCAACACTTTTCTACTTTTGTAATCTATTATGCTGAGTGTATTTGTAATTTTTCCATTTAAAATTATTTTTTATACCATGATTAAAAAAAAACTTCTGAAAACGTATTTTTTACTTTATTTTTTATCAATAGTGCATTTTTTTTTTGTTGATATATTAACATTGATGCATTGTATTTTTCTAGTTTGTAAATCGTAGCATGTGTTTTATTTTTTAAGATATTGTTTATTCTGTAGGTTTACAAAGGGAATGTCTAGATTTTCACCCAATACAAACACATCAGAAATAAGTGCATTTCGTTAAGTCCCTAATTACAAGCTACCACACAAGAGCAGAGTTTTTTGGTGTTTTTATTTTCTTTATCATAACTTAGTGTTATGTGCAAAATAAGGGGCTAAGAGTAGACACTCAACATATATTTTAAAAAACTAAAAGATGGAGTTGAAGAGAAAGAAAATTTATTGAACGGACAAACAATGAAAACATAAGAAAAAGAATGTAAATCAGGTTTTTTGTTAAACTAACTTTTTTTTGTGGTATAAAAAAAGTTTTAGAAAAAATATTACTTTGGTCAGAATATAAGGTCAGAAAATCAATATTTACCAAGAGCCTGGTTCTTTGTGAAGGTTTGCAATAGGCTTGTTTCAGGAAATTCCTTACAACCACATTTTATCCCAGAAAACTGGCCAGAGTCATAAATAGTTGAAAGATCACCCCAACTTAGAGTTCCTTCTCAGAGATGATTTAATAACTGAAGTTATGATGCTATCAGCATCTATTTATAGTCATGTGGATTGGAAGCTTCTGGAATTTCCAAAATGAAACACCATAACTTGGAAACTTCTGAAGCCCTTGAAAAAAGAGCACTTTTCTGTTCTATTTTTAGATTTCTCCTGAAACGCTTAAAAAAAATCTTTTTATTTTCTGATTGTAACGTAATGTATTTTAATAGTAAAAGCTTTATATTATTATATACTAGCAGTTTAGCCCGGCTTTGCTCGGTCACTAGGTACTGTTCATAACTTATTGAGCAAAGCTGGGCTGAATTCAAAAGTTGGACTCATGTCCAGGTAACCTACATCTAAAATTTCAAGTATTTAGACCCAAAATTGGTGGACGAGTTTGGTAGTCTGCAATGGTCAATTCTTTCAACTTTGACCTCTTGGCAGCCAAATTTTCACCCAAAAACTGATTAAAAAGCTTGCTGCTTGTTTGAATACCCTTTATGTAAAATTTCAAATGTTTAGACACAAAATTAGCTAGAGACTAGAAATTACTAGAGACTGCGGAGGTCAAATTTTTTTTTTACTTTGACCCTTTGGCAACCAAATTTTCGGCCAAAAACTTATTAAAAACTTGCCCCATGTCTGAATACACTTTATGGAGAATTTCAAATGTTTAAACCAAAAATTGGCTGAGAGGTCAAATTTTTTAACTTTGACCCCTTAACATTTGTTTTGGGCTCGAATCAAGTTAGTTTGATCCAAGTCTAAGGAACCTATATCTAAAATTTCAAGTGTTTACACCCGAAATTGGTGGAGGAGTTTGGTAGAGTTTTCAAAGATCAAATCGTTGAACTTTGACCTCTTGACAGCAGCTGAATTTCTGGTTAAAAACCAATTAAAGATTTTCCCAAATCTCAATACCCTATATGTCAAATCTCGAGTCTATAGATTGAAAATTGGCAGAGTTATTTGGTAGGGAAATGTACACACACACATTTTCACTTTTATAGATATAGAGATTGTATATTTTTTTTTTTTTTTTTATTATATGTAGCATGGATGCCCAATGTTGCCCGGATGTTTTAGGGGTGTGTGTTGAGCACAAAAAAAAAAAAAAAAAAAAAAGCTGTAGTAGGAAGGCAGGCTTGAACCCATACCGCAAAGGAGGCAAAGAACGGGGAAAAAAAACTGACGTCTTTGCTGTTGCGACCACCGCCAAACCAGAAGTGACATAGGTTTTAATTAAGGTTGGACAATCGAAAGGAGAGGATGACTTTCAAAAATATCGGCGTAAAAAGCGACCCCCCCCTCCCCTGTAGAAAAGTGCCCAGTTGAAGGTGAAGATATTAATGTTTTTAGGCAATTTTTCGATATTTGTCGTCTGAAAGGTCAAACTTCAAAACGATACTGATCTTGTAAAAATCCGTTGCTTCTGTCGAAAGTTTTAGGTAGACATACATACATGCATACATACATTTATGTATTGGTAACTCAAATTGTCGACCCAAACCGATTAAAAAGCTTGCCCTATCTCTGAATACCCTTTATGTAAAAATTCAAATGTTTAGACCAGAAATTGTCTGAGTAATTTGGTAGACCAAAGCGGTCAGATTTTTTTAACTTTGACCCCTATTATGACCCCTTAACATTTATTGTTTGGGCTCAAATCAAGTTATTAAGTAAGATCCATGTCCAAGGAACCTATATCTAAAATTTCAAGTGTTTATACCTAAAATTGTCGGAGTTTGGTAAAGTTCTGAAGGGTCAAATCATTGAATTTTGACCCCTTATCAGCCAAATCTTTGGCCAAAAACCGATTACAAAGATTTTCCCAAATCTCAATACCCTGTATATCAAATTTCGAGTCTGTAGACTGAAAATTGACAGTTATTTTCTAGGGAAATGTACACACATACACACACAGGAAGACAGACAGACAGACACTTTCACTTTTATAGATATATAGATGATGTTAATTTTATTTATATACATTTATATTATATTTTAGATTATTATTTATGTAGGAAATGGTAATTCATTTTTGAAAGAGGAAACATGTCATCTCATGACATTTAAATATTGTAGAATGATGCCTTAATAAACATGGCATTCCCTCAGATGATAGCTAGGGAAATGTGCTGCAGTATTCCCAGCAATTTCTCAAGGCTCGTCATGTCTACAGATGGATATCATCCATTCAATGTCTTGTATGAATCCTCTAGCATTAAAACTGAGAATTTCTGACATTTCTGTGATAGGCTGGAAAAGGAAACGGTTGGTTAGTGAACTGTATTTTTGTTTTTTTATTTTAATGAACTAAGCCAGAATTAACAGTAGATCCCACAATTCTTGATGGCAAACAAGTGACGTTCTATATGAGAGCCGTTCTAGCTAAGACAAGGTCATGCTGGCTTGAGAATTTATGTAAACTCAGCAAAATAAAGACATCATTTGACTACATTGAGTGCAGAGTGACAATGCAGGCAACTTGTGCTTGATTTGCAGGAGAGGAAATACAAGGCAAACTCGTCAAACCTGTACTTGGTGCTAAATCACCCATTTTGCTTTTCATAAAATGTTTCTCATTATACACAAATATGGTATTTTATCCCAAGTTATCTATTATAAATAACAAGAATCACATTAAAATAAAGTATTTGGTAAGGTTGTAAGCAATGTGAAAAAAAAAATAGAATGGTGAAATATGAACAAAAACAAGTGAGAACAATATGATTTTTTTTTTCTTGAAAAAGTTATTTATGCTTCAATAAATCTATCACTTTAAATAAAAAATCTTAGGTTTTATTTACTGCAAATGAAATTATTGGAATTATGTGAAATATTTGCTGAAAAAGGAAATTAGACAAGGGTAGTTCAAAAAGTAAAGTCTCCTATTTTTTTTTTTTTTTCTACCTCAAAAAGTTGAAGAGCTACAAAGACGGGAACTACAAAAGCAAGCAACCTTTTGTGCTCCAGAATTTATTTTTCTACATGGTCACCATCATTCTCAATACACTTTTGCCAGGAATTCAATGATGTATCTCTGCTTCTGACACACATCCATGACAGGGATTGCTTTCTTAGTTTCACACTGTCAATATCTATAACTAGTAATACACACGGACGAAAAAAACGCCTTGGATAATCAGATTTCAAGGTAGTTCTACTAAAATAGCCATATTTTTCAAACCAAAGCACTTCAAGTCTTCAAATTACTACTGTTTTCTTCAGAAATGAATATACTTTCAAATGAATTAATAAATATGAATGTACATTATTTATTTTAAGAGTTTTAAGCAAATAAAGTGATAAAAATGTGAATGTCATAAAATGGCGTTTTCGGTAAGGTTTTGTAATGACCCTCCCTGTTTTCTAAAGGCCTGTACCATGATTGTATGAAGGATTTCGTCATGAAATTTGGGAACCAATCAGAAGAGGTGTTAATCTTAATATTGTCAAGTGTCCGAAATATTTTTGACCATTTCTTTTTTTGTCATGTTAAAAATAAGACTTTAATATGACGAGTATCGAAGATTTTGAAAAAAAATTTCATCGGACACCCACTAGTAAGTAAATCATTCTTTTTACTATCTTTATCAATTAAAAGTATTATTCTATGTTGAATAGGACCGCGGTAATTCATAATTTAAAAGGACCTACCCGAAAAAAAAAGATTTCTATTTCTCGAGTTTGGTCAAATTAATTTAGTATTAGTAGCAGCAGGAGCAGCAGCTGTAGTATGAGTCATAGCACAGTATAAACAACACGCATTCTTTAATTTTTATTCACAAACGAATTTTAAAAAAAAACATGAAAATATGAATATAAATGTTCTGATATGCTTAATTAGAGCTATTTTGTTATCAGAATAACATTAGTTTAGAACTATTCGGTTTTCAGAATGTATAACAATCCCAACCAATTTGGCATTATGAATCCATTATAATTTCTCACATTTCTAGTCAAATTTAAAAATATGGTTAAAAAAAACAAAATAAACTTTTGTAGATATATAGCTTGGATGCACTTTTATTCATTGCTTTAGTTTTGAACAGTGAATTAAAACAATGTTTTACTGCAAACAACCACAAATGTTTTTTCCAAATCAAAAGATGTATGAAAATCTCGTTTGTATTACTATACACATAGATTTGAAAAAGTTGTCAAAAAACAAGCATATAACAAATAAATGTTATCAAAGGCAAGATAAGTTACTTTTCTACCTAACTGGATATGTTTTTAGTGTTTATATGTAATGTAACATGTTTATTCAGCTCGAAAAACAGTGTTTACCGATGTATTCAAAAATTTAAAATGGCAGCGAACTCTCTCTTTGAGGTGGTAAGTTTGGAAAAATGAGTTATAAATAAAATACCAGACAAAATACTGTTAGAAACTCGCTCAATATATGTTACCATGACATAGACGGATATATTTGGTGGGTTTTTAACAGTATTTTGTCTAGTTTTTATTAACTCTTTTTCCCAAATTTACTGTGTGAAAGAGATAGTCGGCTGCCATTTGTAACTTTCCAATACATTGGTAAGAACTGTATGTTTTTCGAGCTGAATAAACATGTTACATTAAATAAAACCACTAAAAATATGTCCAGTTAGGGAGAAAAGTAACTTATCTTGCCTTTGATAACATTTATTTGTTATGTATTTGCTTTTTGATAACTTTTTCGAATCTATATGTATAGTAATACAAACCCCGTTATCTTTTTTCAACTTATTAAACAAAAGGTATTTTTACCATGCTCCAGCGTAGTATAAATGGCCTATGGAATAAACACCTTCAACCTCAAAAATAGAAATCAACAAATTTATGGAATTTTCTTTGAAATTTCGTAACGCAGTTTCTTATTAAATTGAAACTAAATATAACATTTGCTGACTTATTTACCTGTCGAATACACACACACACACACACACACACACACACATATATATATATCTTTCTAAAACACTCCTTAACCCTAACAATAACACTAAGTTTGAGTGGCAAGCCCCCGCAACAAAATACCTCTGTAAGCCACATACAAGCATCTAAAACAAACAAACAAAAAATAGATCCTTCCTTAAAGAAAAATGCACATAAAAAATAAATTGGTTAACTATCCTAAAATGCTAGAATGGCCTGGAAATGGTGAATTATTTTACATAAAATTTTTGTGAAACTAACCGCCCTCCTCTCTAATATTGTTTTTGTTGTTTTTGTTTCTGTCAAGTCTTCAGTATGTTCACACATAATTTTCCTTCGCCCTACAATTAATTCAAAGTCCGAGTAGCAACTCTCCCCATATTCTCATTGCATAGAAACCTTCTTAAAACTACACATAATCGTCTTTAAAAAAAATAAAACAAAAAGCATACAGGATTTATCTCCTATAAAAAAAAACCAGTTAACTGCCCTAAAATACTAGAATGGCCTGTAATGGGAAATTATTTTACATTGAATTCTAAAATAATTTGTTTATCTTTCATTAAAGTTTTTCATGGCATTTCATACATAATTGCCTAAAAAGGTAGAATCACATTTTGGAGGGTTGGTCAGAAGGGGTTGGGTGGAGTTAAACAGAAGGTGTTAATCTACAATAATACCAAAGAAATATTGCAATATATTCATTTTTAAATGTTCCTATGTTTAGATTTAAGTTATTTGTACATAAAACACATTGCAATTCAACTTTGTTCTCCAACTTCTTTTCTGTTTATGGATACATGGCATTTTTAAGAAATGGCAGCATATTTATGCACATTTACTGCAGATTATTTGGAAACCATGAACTTTTGGAGATTATTAGTCTCATATTCTGATTCCTTGTATAAAAATACACTTATATGGTAAATTTCATTACTTAATCTTGTGTTTTAACAAAGATATGACATTTTTACTGAAAAAGTAGTGTAAAAAATGTGACGAAACGCATATGGTCTTAAAGAGGGGAAAATATCCAAAAGTGTGAGGCACAAAAGTAGTCATGACTTCCTTCATTTTACTCAGATTTTAAAAATTTAAAAAGATTCTTTCTTAGCTCATCAAGCTCTTTCTATGTATACCAATATTGAAATATTTTAAGCTATTCAAATTTTTTCATGTGTATTGCTACTATAACAAAGAGGTGAAACTTTCAGGTCATGAATGCAGGAGTTCAGTCATCATAGCAATGCAGTTTGCAATTCCCTCTGATTTATTCAGCTGGAATAAAAAATAGAAAGCATTACTTTTGGAACGCCTCTTGTGTAAGTTTTTTTATCACACATGTTGTCTTCTATTATTTTTGTTTATATTCTCTTTAATTATTCCAACTTCTACCACATTGCTTACAGTCTTATTAAATACCTATATACTTATTTACCAGCAATGCATCAATGTACCATTTTATAAATCTATATATACAAATTTAATCCCTTTTCAATACCAATTATATGGCTTTTCTATTTTATTTATAGATTTGTGTTAAATTTTACTTTTTCAGTATCGTGATAAGTCACCATTTGGCTCACCTAATGCATCGCAAAAAGAAGTTTCCCCTCCTCCAGTTCCACCCCGACGGACATCACCAGTATCATCCCCTTTGCACTCACCCTCCACATCACCTAAGCCTCCAAGGTATGCTTTTTCCTGATTCACTCATCAACAATATATTTTGTCTCCGGCACTTTTTATCCAATTGTTTTGTATAGGCTAACATTTTGCTACAGGTAAATCCCATACTTTTAAAGTTTTCATTTTAAACATTACATTCAAACTTTGATAGTTTAACTTATTCATTGAAATGATCACTCTACTTATTGGTTGAAATATTGGTAAAAATCTATCGTTTGACCCATGCTGTCAGTTTTTTTTTTTTTTTTTTTGTACAGTTATACATGAACACCTTGGAAATACCTAGAAAAATGCATGGAAAGATAAACATTTAGAGTAGAGTTTACATTTGTTTTAATTTGCTATGAGGCTTTTTTTTTATATTTCATGCTGTTTGATTTACAGATAATTTTTTATTAATGTATTTTGGTTCTTTGCAATCATACAAAAAGCACCTGTTTTTTTAAATCATCTAATTTTTCGGTGTAGATACTCCAATAGTAATACATTCTTAGATTTTTAAAAAATTTTGATAAACAATCGGTTAAAATTTTAGTAATAATTTTATAATAAAATTGTTGTGTATAATGTTCAGATGCACTGAAGTGCATACACACGTGTATATAGGAGTGAGTTGAAATCTGCGATTTAATAAATCCAAACCTATTGAAACAAGATGGCAGATGTCTAGTGGATCTTATTCACTTCGTTTGCATATCTCTGAATGGTTTTCAAGCGGTCAATGTTCTCAGCAAGGTAAATGTTCTAAATTGATAATATAAATTCTAATTTTAATACATGATAACCTGGATTTTGGTCAGGTTCTTTTTATTTAATATTTTAAATGAATCCTTTAAAATTTTCTTTTTATGGCAACATTTTCAACATTTCCGCAATTAGAGAAACCTTGAAAATTATTATTGCAAAGCAAGACCAAAATCACAATAGCAACCATTTTTTTATGGGGGGGGGGTCATTGTTACTGTAATGATAGCATGTATATACCATTTTATTTTTTTATGTTGATGAAATGTATCAAATTCTAAGAGATTGTCTCTTTAAAAATAAGGAACATTTTTTATAGCAGTGTGATTGTAATGATTCATTGTCTCAAATTCTTTGTATGAAAGGATTTTTACTGTTTGAAAAAAGATTATAAATGTATTAAGGTTATTTTAAATTAGAGGAGGATTTTAGATAAAAATAAAATTTAAATTATGTAAATTTTAACTTGAATCATTACTCAAAGCAATGTTCTCACAAAATCTAAAACTAAACTATTCTTAATATATTAAGCAATCTTAATTTTAGAGTTTCATAAACTTAAAATAGACTGTAGGTAAAATTATTTTTTAAAAATAACAAAGCAAAATCGTTTTTAATTTTATCTTTATAAATGAGATTTTCTAAATTAATGAGGTTTTTAAAAATTTCTTTTACCAAAAGCAAAATGAAGTTTTCATAGAAATATTACATTTGGTTGCAGAGTTGAGTCACATGAACTATTGATCGAGAAAGGACGCAACAGACAAAGGCCCAAGTTTAAAGTTCCACTGAGGTTCTGCAGAACTTTTATTGTCCCTCATTTATTTACTCACCTACCAAAACCCAAAGACAATATCCCGTCCCCTTTTTTTTTTTTTTTTTTACAAATTGTTAACTCATGCCTGCCGACATTTTTTTCTCTCACCAATTTCAATTATAAAACCATTTTTCTCCCACTTAACATTCCTTTTATTTTCTTCCTGATTTTCCCTATTTTGTCTTTGCATTCATTTTAAATAAATAAATCCTTGTTTATATTCATATTGAACATAGTTTTCTGTATTTTAATATGGCAATCATACTTTATTAAAAGATTTTGAATATATCCAGTGGTAGAACTCATGGGAAGTATTGTGGCATGTCTAATAGGAGGGTATTTAAATATCAATTTTTATTTAACATTCATTTTGATAAAATGGTTGTATAAGAGCATTGTTATCTTCTAGATGAAATGCAGACTTTCTTTGGTATAACTTCTGGGCTGATTTTTAATGTAGTTGACACCTTTCATCAGACAGATATTTTGTTGGTGAGGAACTTCATGGATAACAAATTGTTGAAAAAATATATAATTTATTTGTAATCTTTTTTTTCATTGTGTGTGTGTTTGAGAGAGAGATACCGAGTCTCAATTACCGTCAGTCTCTTCAGTACCCCTGATCATACCATTACCTTCTGGCTCATACTTGCCAGCTCCACATTGTGTCTACTTTCTGTGACAATCTTGTGAAAACTATCCTAAATATGGACATTTCTAGACGACACATTTCAATCTAATTTCTCACGTCTCCATTTTCATTTACGACCCTGGTAGTAGTCACGTCAGACCGTCCTAGTCAACAACAGTCATCTTGTCACCAAATTTAAGTTTAAAGTTTGTCTCAAGGCCAACTATATAACTTTATCAATGAAATATACATGCAAGAGTTTTGTTTTACATTTTTCTCATTTAAAATGTATTTTGAGAAATAGATTTCAGAAACAACTCTTTCACTGATATTCTAAACATCGTTCTATTCTATAAAATCACAACTCTGTCGGATTTCCATGTATGTGGCATATAATGAAGTTGAAAGAATCAGATAATGCAACTAAATTGTTTTGTAAAATTCTTGTTCATGAATGTAAAATTTAGAGCAAAATTTCATTCCCCTCCTCTCTCTCTCCTCCACCTCTCTCTCCTTTCTCTGATTTATTTTTTATTTATTTATTTATTTATTTTTTTAAATATTGCAGTGCACCTCTTTCTTGATTGAAACAGAATTACTTCAACCCTTTAGGTGCTGGATTTTTTTTTTTTTTTTTCATATTGTACGTTGAACAACTGTGCTATATTAAAAATCCAAGCTGAACTAATGAGACACATTTTATCCATATAAATATTATCACATAGTCAATATACTTTAAAAATGTTCAAATTAGTTCAGTCTAATTTGTATAATGTTTCAACATTAATTCAACTACTTTTGTCTCTGATATCTGGATAAAATTGCCCATTTCTCCACCATCAACAAGGATTGGCAGATGTTTGGTAACAATATATGCAAGGTAATCCATCCAGCACTGAAAGGAGATGTAGGAAAACATTTGATAATGAATAGTGATAATTACCAGCATCATACCAGATTAGTGGAACATTTGTATTGGCTGTTGCAGCCAATCGAAAGCCAGTGTATTCAGAAAGAGAGACATCATTAATTCTGTTGATGAAAAGTGGTAAGAGTATGCGATGTGTATGATTCAGTAGCCATTTAATAACGGCATGGACACAGGAAAGTAGGAAACGGTATAAATTCAAGAGGACTTATGGAATATGGAGTAAAATTGGAACTACTTTCTCTGTAGGTTATGATGATGATTATGATGATGATGTTGCTCCTAGGAATAAATGTAATGTTTTAATATTACCAATTAATGTGTCTAAAAATGTTGTTCTATAGTTAAATAAGGTAATAGCTAATAGTGTAAACATAATAAATTTGTATGTGCCATCTGTTGTTGTAAACCTATGGTATTTTGGTCCAGAGGGGAAAAAAACTGCATCTCTTTTATTATACATAGGGGTGAACAACAATTTTACTATATTTCAAAGTCTAAGGTTTTATTCATCTTACTAATCATTCTTTCAAAATAAAACAAAACTTTGATACATTTTTACAGATTCTGTTTGGTTTACTGGGACAGTGTATTGGTTGTTCCCCGTAAGCCAAACAGATTTGTAAAAAAAAATGTACGGAAGTGTTTTTTTTTTTAAATTTTTTTAAAGAATGGTTGATAAGGTGAATAAACTTCGAAATATAACAAAATTGTTGTTTATTTATATACTAGTAGGGGTGCCTGGCGTTGCCCGGGTGTTTGTAGGTGTGTGTTGAGAAAAAAAAAAGTTGTAGTAGGCAGGCAGGCTCGAACCTGAAGCTTTGATGCAAAGGCGGAAAAGAAAGTGGAAGATTGGCGAGGACGAAACAGGAAGTGAAAATGTTCTAATTTAGCGATCAAAAAGTTGACTTGCAGAAAGTGAATGAATTAACGCAGGTGAAGAAATGAAATCACGCACTTAAGTTTGGCTGTAAGCCAGTTAAGCTTTCAGCTTTCTGCCGTCATTGGGGAAATCAGCAGTTCCCCCCCAAGAGGGGAGGGAGCTCTGGCAGTGTCTTAATGAATAGCAATTGTCTGATATGAAGGGTATTCCTCACAGTGATCAAAGCTGATTGCCTTTCAAGATGTGCTGGCCATGAAGGCCAGCGAATCGCTTTTATTTCGATTTAGTTTCGCTTTTATACAAAAAAGTATTAAGAAATAGTAACCCTCTCGAGACTCCCCCCCCCCTGAAAAAAAGCCTTTACATAACATGTACGACCGTTTTGTCTTTATATATATAATATATAACAAACAGAGCTTGTAATTAAAAAAGGATTAGTATATACAAAAAAATGAAAAACTCTGAGTGTTTTGAGAAAAATACGCTTTTGTGACATGTGTGTATCACTGGTCGTAGAATTTGATCACTGGATTAAAGTCACCTTTGACTTCCATCCGAGGCCTTTACCTGCATAGCCACTGAGACAAGTATGTGAAAGACCAAAGAAATAATTTTTTTATTCATAAGTAAGCTTCTTAAAGAATATTCATTCTCCCAAGAACATAAGTTTTGCAATATTGCTTTGGTTAGAAGCTTTTTCAGTGACTGATGCACTTAAAGGGTTACTGTTCTCTTTTTGCATGTTAAACTTAAAATCACCAAATCCATCTTTTTGCATTGTTTGTGTTTCTGTTTCATCTTTATTAAATTATTTCTCCTGCTTTGATTGTATGGTTTTTTTTTTTTTTTTTTTTTTTTGTTGTTGTATGCTTTATTTGCTTTCCTTTTTCTAAATACTCTGTATTCCCACTTTCATCTGATTGTCTTATCTGTAATTGTTTTATTTTTGTCTGCTACTGAACACCACCATTCTTATTTGCTTTTACGCTCTTAAGAACCATTTGTTTTTTGTTTTTTTTTGTGTGTGTTGTTTGAATGTTGGTGTATCATTGTGTATTTTATCATTTTCTTCAAAATTTATGCTTTTTGTCTTTATTTCAATTTTTGCTTCTTAGTGTACGTCATCATTTTATGATTGACTATACTTGCTAAAGCTTTATTATAATATTTTTCTTCACTTTTCTCTTTATTTTTAAGATTCTGTTACTCTTTTATTAGTTTAACTTAATTTTCTGTCTAAGTTTCCTCCTTCTCATCCGCATTTTTCAATTCTGTGTTCTAGTGTTGTCAAAGCATAAACATTATCCATATTTCTTTCTTGACTGCTTCCCCTCAACATTTTTCTTTTTGTTTGCAACTCTTCCACATCTATTTTCTCATCTATCTCATTTTTATCTTGTCATAATTTCTTACATGCACAACAGTGCACAAACATCAGCCACATAGCACTAAACAAAAAAAAAATCATATTTTTCTTTGAAAATGATTCAAAGAAAATATTTTTTGAAAGAATTTTTTGTTTTTAATTAAAATAATATTTGTAAATATTAGTTTTCAGCTTTTTTTTATTAGCTAATTGCCTAATTTGTAGAATACATTTCAATATCATTTAGAAAGTTCATATCTTTTTAAATTGCTTGTTAAGCACACATGAAAATGTTGCAAATCGATTTATATGCATGTTAGAAAATATTTCATTTCTTTTAGATATGTTGTAGGGATTGTTGCCAAATAAACTATGTGGAAATGTTAAATGAAAGACAATAACCTCGCTTTATATCTTATTGTTTCACACAAATAAGCTCCCGAGGAGTTTCAAAATAGTTTCCTGAATTTAGGACACTCCCCATGATTGGGTTAAGCTGTATGTTTAAAATAATTTTTTAAAAAATAATAAATTAGGTGTCTTATTTTTTTAATGTAATAACCAGTCATTAAGTTATCTTTATTTTCTACAGAATCAAACCAAGTTTACTCAATTTGCATGCTTGATATAAAAAAGCTTTTGATTTTAATTTTGAAAACAATGTTTTCAATAAGTTAATGTTTTTCTTTTTAACTATAAATCTTACTGTATTCATCTTGCTCGTTTTTGCCAGATTCCAAAAATAATTTGATTAAAATTAAGGATTCTAGAGGTTTAAATTTGTTGATGAATTGCAGATATACCACAGTTGTGTAAAATCTTGTAAAATATATTCTTTTAAGGGACATTTACATGTTTTATAGCACCTATGTCAATTGTTGCTTGATTATGAGTTCTCATTATCTAATCTCATTGTTTTAAAAATGATGTAATTATTCAAGTAAATTTAATAGTTACTGAAAGTATAACTTAACTGAATGTTATTCTTCTGTTGCTAATGACAAAATCACAAATTTTAATCAATCACATTTTTCTTCAAATTCAGACGGCTTGGAAAGATATAAATGATTTTATTAGTTCTAAAATTTGTTAGCAAATAAATCAAGAATAAAAACACTTCATGTTTCCTGCATTCTAACAGGAATTTTGTATGATTATCATTATTTATATATTCACTATAATAATTACCAGCATATCACTCTTTTTTTATATATACATTAGTGGCCTGGTAAGGTGAAAGGACAGACAACCGAAATAGCAAAACCAAATCTGCCTTCCAGGACACTCTGTATACAAATGTAGGCAAATTTTGGGCATATTTTATTGGTTTGAAAATATAGCTTTTTTTACCAATTGTCATAGAATAGTATAATCTTTCAGCAGCCTGCAAATTTTCATTTAGTTTCATCCCATAGAACCAAAGATATGAGCATTTCAATATTCAATTTAGCTGATATATATTATATATATATATATATATATATATATCGGCTAAATTGAATCTTAGTGACTATTGATCAGAATTTAACAAATGATGCTCATTGGAAAGCTAATGACCTGAATTGTGTTGTAGACTGTGATATTTGCCCTTAAGAGGATCATCCAGAGCCTATTTTTGTCACTTTTTACAGCCATAAAATGTTTCAATCAGTCATTTGTTTTCCTGATTTTGGATATGAATTACAAAATATCTAATATTCTCGCAAAACTTCTGGCCTTGGAGGGGAGACTAAAACTTGCTGCTATGGTTTCAAATGATCTGAAATAACAGCAAGGAGAGACTCGATTCCAACTATTTCTCGTATGTTATATCTCCCCTCTTGGTTTTCATACATAAAGTAAATTTCACAGTGCATAAGGATTATTTGATACTGGAGATATTCATAATCGCACCCTATTTCCAAAAGAGGAGAGATATAACATATGAGAAATATTTGGAATCAAGTCTCCCCTTGCTGTTATTTCAGATTATTTGAAACCATAGCAGCAAGTTTTAGTCTCCCCTCCAAGGCCAGAGGTTTGGGGAATATATATATATATATATATATATATATATATGTGAGAGAGATGTTTTTACAACAGGTTGAATACTAACTTTTCTCACTGATAATTCCATTAGGATGAATCATGTATGTGGAAAGTTTGAAATCCTCCATTGTCTCAAATTACAAAGGGATAAATAGGTTGAAGTAGAAAGGTTTCATAATCTGAAGGGTGTAAGTTCAATTCCTATATAAGGTAGTATATTTTCATTTTCTTTAATCATATCTAAAAACAATAAATTTCTCAATGATATTTGTGGACAAATTATTGATGTCAATAATTTACTGTTTGAATGTAAATGTTTTGTCGTGATATTAAAAGGTTGTCTACTTTAATGGTTTATTAATTTGTTTTGGAAAATGTAACATGTCTTATTTTTGAGAAAACAAATGTAATTTAGATATAATATATTATGCTTCATTTCTGGTTTAGGTGCTAGTCTAGCCACATTAAGGAGATATGAAACAGTCTGTCTGTGGAACATACATAGACTAATAGTGGCTCTGCAGAAGTGACATACAATGTTAACGAAAGCACCCCTCCCCCATAAAAAGAAAAAAAAGAATGTATATTCAAAATTTAGCAATAAAGCCGTTAGAAGACATACATACAATACAAATATTTTTAATTTAATTTAATTTTTTTTTTTTTTTTTTTTTTTTTTTTAAACTATTTTGGTCTTAAAATTTTCAGACAATAAATCTCTTCGTTAGAAACAATAGTTGTTTAGAATGACAAAAGTGAATTGGAATGGTTTCAATTTTATTTTTAATTTTCCAACTGACATGGATATCTTTTTCTTTTTTTTTTTTTTTTTTTTTCTTACCTCATTTTTAATGGAAGAATTCATTTGTTTCATTGTCTGTTTGTAGTCGCCGTAAACTTCCTCCTACGCCCTCCAGTGATGATGATGATGATGATGAAGATGAGGTGACTCTTGATGGAACAGGTATGGTAGTTGTTTCAATGTCTCTCTCTCTCTTCTTTCCCCATACGTATAGATACAAATTACAAAACCAGCTTTTTTTATTTCTCATCTTTTTACACTTTGTTTCAAATTATCAAGTTAATAATACACTTATGATTTTGCATGTTTTGGATGGTTTTCCATCTCCATTTGCTGCAATAAGTCACGACGTTTCAGTCATCGGACTCTACATCTTTCTTCAAGTACCTAATCCACTCGGCTAAATTAATCTTGTTCCAAAGTCTAAGCTAAGGAAAACACCCCAAACATATAAATGATGTAAGTAACAATACCTAGTTTTTTACACCTGCATAAGTTGTTCTAGACACCAACCAATTTTAAAAATCGATTGAGAAGCTGATTTGAGCATTATGATCTGTTTTACATTTTACATAGTTGAACTATTTTTTTAACATTGTAAACCGGTAGAATTGTAATGTTTCAGAATTTTTCTTGATTAAAAATGGATTTTTTTTTTCCTGAAATAACAAAAATTATATTTAAGAAAAAGTTGAAAAAGTAAAACCATTTAAGATATTCCCACAAAATCAAATATAAATTTTATTTGTTAACAAATCTTTGTAATTTCATTATAATGTATATAGAGAGAGTCTGTTTCCAAAACTCTTGTAGGAGTTTGTAACATTTCCATTCTATGGATGTTCAACAATATTATTGTACTATCTTTGAAAAGAAATACTGCACTTTGATCCTAGCCCAAAGGACAAGAAAGTATATTTTTGTTCAAGTTCCATGTTCAACATAAAGACTATCAAATGAAACTAAAAATATTTGTTTGCATTGAATCTTTAGCAATCGGGCGATCCATCTTTTTAGAATGTTTTAGAGGATAATAATGAACATAAAATTGCATTAATGTGTTATTATATAGATAATACATAGGCAACATTAGATGACTGTTAGCTATAGAAATCACTTTTTATTTTTTTACTGAAAATTTTTATAGTTGGCAATTGATTTTAATTAAATAAAAACTGGCAGAATGTAGGTATGATTAATTGAATATTTTTTTTTTTTTTAATATGCACATTATCCATCTTTGTGGTCACTTGTTCATGGAAATGTAACCCATAAATATTCAATTGCTATTCATAATCTTGATATTTTGGACTGGAGTTTAATTTGTTTTTAAATTTGAAGTAATTTGAGTTTAAAAAACTTAATGTAAGGGAAGAAATACATATTTGTCATATTATTTGGATTCATCGGACTACTGTTCTCATTTATAGTGTGATTTTTATGTTTCGGTTGATGTAACCTCAGACTTTCTTCAGGTGTATCTTGAACTCAAATGTTTCTGTTGAACACAGAAATTTGGTTGGAATTTCGAGTGGAACCCTTTATTTACTTCATGAGGGTAGCATGCTCTTGTTCCATCAGCCATGACTGGATAGACGTCCTAAGTAATTCACAATTTTTTTTTTTTTTTTTGGTCGCCCACGCTCAGGATTGTACTTTCAACCCTCATGTGAATATCACTTGTTACAATTGATTTTTTCCAAGTACTCTAACTACTGTGCTACAGGTCCTTGCAGATTTTAAAATTGTAAAAAGTGATATTCTGAAGGTTGAAGGTTCAATCCTTAGTGTGGGTAACCAAAAAAAAATACAATTGCGAATTACTTAGGACCTCTATCCAGTCATGGCTGATGAAACAAGAGCATGCTACCCCTATGAAGTAAATAAAGGGTTCCGCTCGAAATTCCGTCCAAAGTTCGACAGAAACATTCCAAAGCTCAACAAGATACATTTGAAGAAGGTTGAAGGTTACATCAATCGAAACGTTGTACAAAATCACACTCAAGATGAGAACAGTAGTCTGATGAATCCAAATAATATAAATAATTCTCATCTTAAAAATTGAGAAAGTAAACATTTTTCTTAAAAATGGTTTAAATTATTTGATAAGCTGCAATTATATACACATACACACACACACAATGAGAATAACAAATAACAAATTTTCACAGTAAAATAAAAAAAAAAGTAATATTAATAACTAAAAAATTGGGTGGGTTCTCTCTACCGTGCTAGAAAGCTATTAACGCCTGAAAGTATCCTATACCTCTATAAGGCCACCATTCGCCCATGTATGGAGTATTGTTGTCATATTTGGGCTGGTGCATCTGCCACTAGTCTATCGCTCCTAGACAAGGTTCAAAAGAGAGTTGCCAATCTGATAGGTCCTGAACTGTCATCTAAACTTCAGCCTCTGTCCCATAGACGAAATGTTGCATCCCTCTGCCTGTTCTACAAGTACTTTAACGGTGAATGCTCTGACGAACTACAAGCACTTGCGCCCCCTCGACGTAAATACTCCCAACAAACCCGACAAGCAGCCAAATCCCACCCCTTCACTGTAGAGATCCCTAGATGTAAGAGAGCCTTTTACTCCAGTAGTTTCTTCCCCAGAACTGCTAGACTTTGGAATTCCCTTTCGGGTCTCTGCTTCCTCAACTGTACTGACATGCAGAAGTTCAAGTGTAATGTGAACAGACATCTTGCTGCCCAACTCCTTACACAGTAGCCCTGATGCTTATGTACCTGATAGTAGCCCCCTACAACAAAGTGGCAATGTGCCTTGTTTGGGGTGAAAATGCAATAAAAAAAAAAAAAAAAAAATTTTTTTTTGAAATAGCACAAAGAAAATAATGATAAAAAATAATACTAAATCAATAAAAAGATTTTTTTTAAATCTGTCAGAACTAAAAAAAAAAAAAAAGTAATAATTAATGAATTATTCATGGAATTAAGATGTTATTTTCAACTTTGCTACAAAGGGAGACCACTAGAATATAACAAACAAACAATATGCAATTTCAATCTGACAAAATAAAAAGGAAAAGTAAATGAAACTAGCAGATTTCACTGCAGAATAGAATAACTGAATGTGATTATGGAAAGAAGCATAACAAAACTATAATTCCATCTCAAATTGCTGCATTAAAAGCATGTGAAACGATTGTTATGGCATATTAAGAACATGTAATCCTTGTAAGTGCTGTAAAGATCTGAGTAAACATCACTGTGTACTCTTTTGAATGACCTTGTACCTAATTTGTTTCGCTCAATTTAACATTTTTCAAATGAATATATTTTTCAAGCACTGTATACAAGAACAAATCAAGAACATTGAGCCAATCAAAAAGCTGAGTCGGCTATCAGCGTGTATCATGTATATATTTTTGTTTCATTTTTTGTACTTCAACTATGTAAAAAAAATATGTACTAGTGGCAATTTAGCTATACAGGAACGTTTGTTTCATTACATAAAAGAATTTGTCAGGCTAAATGCAATTAGGCAGGCAAGTTTCTTCTGATGAAAAAACATTTTTTTTTCCTGTGTAGTTTAATTGCTATCCCTATTATTACTCGTTCAAACTTTGTAGAAAAAACTTGAAACATTTCGTGAACAAGTATCATAATATCAAATTTGTTTTTACTCTGAATTTTGTGGAAATTGAACCAATTTTTTTATGTTTTTGAATTTTTGAGATAAGGATTTAAAATTGGTTATTCGGACTATTATTCTCATTTTAGTTACATTCACAATGTTTCAGTCAATGTACCTATATGCTTCTACAGGTGCATCTTTTCAAACACTTCAAAACCTGAACAAAACTTTCAAGTGAACCTCATGGAGGTAGATTGTTTTCATTCCAACAAAGATTCTCAAGTTCAAAAAGATATACCTGAAGAACATTGAAACTTACATCAATCAAAATGTTGGGTGTATATAAACCAAGATGAGAAATAGTAGTTTGAATTATACAAATTATTTAATATTACACTTTTTTTTATTACATTGTATGTTTTTTTTCTTTTTCTATTTTCTTTTAAATATAATATTTACTGTTATTTTATTGTTGATAAATGTAGACAAATTGTCTTTAAATAAACAGTAAAATAAATATGTATTGTCATTCTGAGTGTTCAGCCCACCCCACCCCATCACTTGCCTTTCTCTCAACACACACTTTATGGTTTGTTGCTTTTTACAAACTGTGCTTTTTCTTCTGTATCCTCACTTTAAAATATTCTTTTTATTAATTTCTATATTTTTTATTTACATAATATCTTACATTCCATATGCATTAATATTCATTGATGTATTTGGATATTAAGGTATTACGATATTTTTCACATCTTTGTAATTAAATCTTTTGTTTTGCTGTTGTGGATATTGCATTTCATTTTCTGAACTTGATTTTCTTTCCTTTTTCGTTTTTTTTTTTTTCTATTTTTCCTCTTTTTCTTTTCTTGCTGAACCATTACTTTCTATTTGCATGTAGTTAGCATGTATTTCCTTTGTTGTCGTTTCTGTGTTCATTTTTATCACTGAAATTTATAGATTTCAACCTCTCTTTGACTTTGTTGATCTCATTGAACAAATTATTTTATCAAAGTTAAAGTTTGAAAAATTGCAATTCACATTTTTAGTTCATAGTTTCACTGGCATAGAATTCATAATTTTTAAATTTTTTTGTGAAGCAATTAAAAATTAATATATATATATATATATATATATATATATATATATATATATATATATATATATGTCTAAAAATAACAGGCAATTAATGGTCAAACATTTAAGATTTTTGAACAATTTTAATTTTAAAATATTAATTTCTTTAAACAAATTAGATTTTTTTAATATAACAAGAACGTTCAACACTTTTAGCTGTTTAAAAAAGTATATTTTGTCACAAAATTATAGAATGAAGCAACTTAATTTTTTTATATTTATTTCAATATTGCTTTAGTTTACTTTTCAGCAAAAACAAATAATTTCTCAACAATGAACAAACATGTCATTGTTTTTTCAAAAAAAAGTTAGTTCTAAACTAAACAATATATTCTTCTCGGAATTACACATTTTGTTTTATTTCTCAACAGAAAAGTTTAAAGATTTTAAAATTACTTTTCATTCGATCAGTTAAATGTTAGAAGACAGGTTGATAAAATTTTAATTTCACAAAAAAATCCTACTTACAAAAAAATAAATCAAAAGTTATTGTTTTTGCTCAACCAACATTTTTGCAAAAAAATACATTTCCTTCATTGTAATTTTTGTTTCTCCTTTGTGAAAAAAATGCTTTGCTAAATCAACTAGATACATATAGCTTTTATGAAAAAGTTGAATTTACTTCTCTTTAAAAAGTTACTTTTACCATTTTTTACTTATCAAAGCAAGTGGCACTTAAGATTTTTTTTAATCTAAAAGTATCGTTATTGAAAATGAAATGGACTTAATGCAAGATATGCTTGTTACGAATGCCACAATTTGCTTAAAAATACATCAAATGCGCAAATATTTGGTGTAATCGTTTGCATGAATGACAAAAATCTATCAAAGTACTAGTTTGGATTTCTTCATCTTTTAGCATGCACGACAACACACACATTTCATCAGAATCTTTTTTTTTTCTTTACTATATTTCATTCCAGTATTTGCCATAATTTTCCTTTTGTAAAGATAAAAACTGCATCCCCACAAAGGTTGGATGTGACATAAGGTCAAACTAAATGTCCAGTGTAGCCATTACTGGCTAGTAACAAATCTAGCCTTCATATTTATAAAGTTATCTTATTGAATTCTCACTCAGATCAAAATCAAACTTTGTTTCTGCCTAGCTAATATTTATTTGCTTTTTTTTGTACCAAATTATTGGCAATATTACATACTTTACTAGAATTTATTTTTAAAAATTAGTTCATCAAACCCAAACCATCCATATTAATAAAGGTTTTTCACTATTTGTATTTAACAAAGGGAATAATTTATTTTTTTTAATTCAAGAATATAAAAAAAAAAGTTGTTTTCCATACAGTTAGAATTATATTTAATTTAATAATTCCTTAAGTTTATAAATATTCATTAAAAAGAATCTGAAAAAAATTCAATTATCATTAATTGATAATTTAATACTATTTAACTGTTTTTTTAATGTAAAAACTTTTGTAAATATTGAATTAAAGAACATTATTGGATTATTAATAATGCTAAATAAGATCTTTGAACAAAAAAAAAAGTTCTCTTCTCACTAACAAATATTATTTTGTTGTGCTTTTAGCGTTGAATAATTTATGGATTTAATTTTAACTTTTTATACAGGAATGTTTCGTAGTTTCGCTGTAAATATGAAGAGAGAAAGTGTATTTGAGATTGTCATAATTGTTTATTTGTTGTTGCATGATCAATATGTCCTTTTATTTCGTGATGTCTCAAATTTGAATATGGTCTCTTCATAGGATCTCTTCATAAACAAATTTGCTATTTTTTTTTTAGTTTCGGATTTTTAAAACTCATTAGGTTGTTTGCAAAACAATGACCAATTTTAGAAACAAACATTCCTTCAACTTGTGTGTGACCCATTTTCACTTTACTAATTTACTTCCAGTGTAATGCGATGGAGTTTTCTTAGATCACAAACTGCAACAATCTTGCTACACCATTTATCAAGCTTTTATTCCATTATCAATTTGTCTCAAGTGGTAGGACACTATTGAAATACTGACATGAAGATCTTTAAACATTTTACTTTTTACTAGATCTCTGATAGAAAGGTTTTGTTATTCTTTATCCCTCTTTTAACTAATGATTCTTTATTCCTTACTGGCTTCATGGAGGTAAGGTGGTAAAGAACAAGCGGCTGATCTTATAAAGTGGAAGAAAAAAGAAAAAATTGGAAATCAAACGGCCAACCTTTTTTTATTTTTATCGTGCTGTGATTTGTTTTTTGTTTGTCAGGTGTTTGAATCGCAAAGAGTTGAGTCGAAGTTTGAATTGAGAAAAAGAGATAAGAGAAATGATAGTCAATAAGTTTGATCTATTATGAAAAAGAAAAAATATCAGTAAGTGAACTTCAAAGGCTATTGATCAGTATGTGAACATGTTTGAAGTTTTTCAGATGAACTCTATCATGTGTTGATGACTTTATCATATTCATTATGATATAAAATCTTATTGTTCATTATTGGACCATTGCCTTGTGTTTCTTTTTTCAATTATCCCATCTTGTGTATTCCACTGTTAACCATAATGCAGAACTCAAGAGATTCCCTTTCGGCAAAATATAAATATTAATATGGGATGTCTGGATAATAATACAAACATTCTTATCTGGGGTGTAACCATGAGTTATATAAGTGATGTAGGAGTTATAGCGAGCATCTTTAGTGTATAGATAATTATAGTTATTTATGTTTGTATTAGTTATAAATAATAAATTATTAATAAAGTTCATGAGCTATAACAAACTCTCATATTTTTATCACACACACACACACACACTATAGAAGACTTGTTTCATTTGTGTGACTAATGTGATCAGATTCAAAACTAGGACCCCAGTGGTTGAGAAAACAAAACTGCTAGTTGCAATAAGATAAATCCTATTTAAATGCATCTATTCATTTATTTACAATACTGATAACTGAAAATACTTTGTTCTTTTTACAGTAAAGTATTGCTTTTTACAAAGTGGAAACGGCTCCCTATTTCCTGAGATATATATCTGCGATCATCATTGAGAATAATTAGAAAAGAAAACAGAAATAAAGTCGCCCATGAGCAGGGAATTAATGTGCTAGAACTTGGTTGGTCATATATGTTCATGGAATGCATATACCCATTCAAGTTAGAACTTGAATTAATACCTTGCACATGACAACTGCATGTCTAGTTCTTTTCTTTTTCTTTGATTATTCCTAATGAAAAATACAAGATGTTTGAAAAATTGAACATAGTAAAAAAATTATTTAAAAAATTTTATTCAATCACCACTCCCTCATTAAAATATATCTCTAGAAGTATATGTGGAACACATTATTATAAATAAAACCTAGATTTCAGTTAAGGCATTCTATGATTTATTTCTAGCTAGTTTTATGGCTTTTTGATTACCCCAGATTATTTGAATGAAATTGAGTATTAACATCATTTAAGGTGAAATATTTTTGTTTGTAAGCATCATTGTATTTGTCTCCAAAAACCATATCCCATTTTTTTTTTTACTATATACAACAAAAGTTTCTTTTTGTTTTTTTTGTATCCTCAATATTACTTAGTCGTGTCAAAATTTATTAAATTATAATTTATTGAAATCTCAAATAGAAATTAAAAATTGCTCACCTTGATTAATTTTATCTTGTTGCCTAGAGTATGAAATCAATAAAATTCTTTTATTCACACTAAAATAACATCTAAAAATGTAAGCTCTGCCATCTGTGATAACTCTTTGAATGTAGGTTATTGTTATGGCTATTGTTTGCTTCTCTTTCTCATTGGCCACAATTGAATGTGGATACTTTTAAGTGAGCTGCTACACTCTTGAAGAAAACAACAACCGTTTTAACTTAACCTATACTTTTTTTTATTAATCTTAACTATCGATATCCATTTTTCTTCACTAGAAGTTGTATGAGCAACCACAATCTATTTTTACATGTTTCCTAACGAAAATATCTTTAGATAGTCTTGTCACATGAATAAAATCAATTGGCTATCTACTGTTGTATTGAGCAAAACGTTAATCTGGAATCAATCCATTGTATTTAAGTAACATTATTCCTTTAGCAAACTATATCTACACTTAGATTATTCAAACTGCTATTCTTATCTTGGTTGTTATTTTCACAATGTTTCAGCTAATGTAACCTCTGACCTTCTTCAGGTACATCTTTTTGATCTTTCAAACTTTATAGAATTTCAAACTGAACCTGAGTTTGGCATAAAAATTCCAAAATTTAAAAATAATGTGGCTGAAAAGATTACATCATCTGAAAAATTAAAACAACAACCAAGACGAGAATAGTATTCTGAATAATGCAAGTCGTACAAATGTTCAGTCCTCTTCACATTGTATTTACATATAACTTTTTTAAAAAATGATTTTACTGCTAACATATCTCTAAAAAACTTTTTAATATGCTCACTCTTTCCTGTTTCTTTTCTGATTAACCTATTTATGGTTTGATATATTTTGTACAAGTTTTCAGTCATAACTTTTTTCTTTTTTTTTTCAAAACAATAATTATTCAGAATTGTTTTTTTTAGACATACATGGATGTATATAAAAAAACTTCCCTTTTCAATTGCTAGGTGATATTTCAATCTGTTCCTTCATTTTTACACCCTTGCCTCTTCATTTTCTTTTTGATCTATTTCTTGGTTTGATATTCTTCTTCGACTTATGGTATTTTGACAGTTTTCCATCGGTTGCTGATATTGTTTCTTCCTTTTCTCTTTCTGTCTGTCTTCATCTAATTTTACAACAAATAAAATTCATTTTATCTTGATGGTGACTTGCATCCATCAAAATTTGCCTTTTCTTTAATCGCCCATTCCCCTCTTTCTCCTGTTCCTGGACCTCCTTTTCCCATTGGTGGTGGAAAGTAAATCTTTTATTTTTGATCATTTCTTTATAACTCTGATGATACTATGTAAAAAAAAAAAAAAAATGAAAACAAATGTGAGTAAGCAAGCACCTTCCTTCTGCTACTACTACTAGGCAGTAACACTGGAATTTCATATGCACAACTCTGCTACGAGCTTTCGGCAGACTTGATCCACGACTGCCAGTATGACAAACCTCCTTGCTCATTACCAAGAACAACCCTTGACGGATGCTCAAGTTATATTAATTTTCCAATGTCTGCAGGTAAGGCTTGAACTTTGATCACTACAAGCAGCATGAGTTTATGATGCCTGCCACTGCAGCATGCTTGGACCTTTCTGCTCATTTCATGAGCTCCCTCTCTTTCTCTCTCCTTCATCCCTATTCTTGAAGTCTATTTGAACAGCAAAAGAACCTTCTTAAATACTCTACACCCCACTTAGCTATTTCCCAAATTTATACGGTGTTGAGCCTCCCTTTTCACAATGCAGCTCACAATGTTATGCAAGGACTAATTTTGTTTGTAAAAAAAAAATTATAATATAAAAATAACTAAAAAAAAGTCTGTCAAAGAGTTTTTCAAACAAAACATTTTTGTTAATGTTAATCTTTTTATGATATATATTTGAAATTAAAACTTTCATATGAATACATTTAGTCATAGTGAAAACTTTAGAAATCATAGTTACACAGGCAGATTTCTTCTTTTTTTTTTTCTTTTTTTTTTCTTTTTTTTTTATGTCGTAATTCTTGAGATAACAATCCTCAGTAAATATGATTCTAATTTTATGCTCTGCAGACTTGTATAAAAGTAATATTTAAAGCTTTTATGAAAAAAAAATCTTTAATTTAGGATTTTCAGATTTTATAAATAAAATGTTCAAATTCAGTTTGTAATCCGCAAGAGAAGATAACTCTGTCTCATTAAATCTTTGGTTAAGTTTTCAACCTGACTGCCCGGTACATCTCTTTTTTAAAAAAAAAAAAAAAAAAAAAAACTTGTTAGCTTTCAATAAAACTTGAAATATTACTTTACTACATAATAGTTTGCATAAGTTACAGTGGATTATCTCAGAAACACCAAGAATTCAAACCAATTAGAAAAAAACATACTTTATTTACATTTATTGTTTCATTTATTTTCACAACATTTTTGCCTGTTTTTATTAATCTTCTTTGGATAACGTCTAACTGAACCCTTTATTTCTACCACTGGGGTAGACAGCTTTCATCCCATCTTTAATAACTTTTTTTTGGTCATTGAGTAGCCATTAATTTCTTACTGAACACAGTCAAGTGGATAAAGATGTTGGTTCATACACATATTTTAGTGTGACTGGAGATTGTGAATTCAATCGTTTGTTTAAAAAAAAAAACTGAGCCTAGATAGCATGTAGCATAGAATGAAAGGTTGATTAAAAGTAATGCGTTTATTTTGAAATTTTCAAATTATTGACTACGAAAACATACCTGAAAAAGGTTGAAATGTTATGAACATGACATCTGAGATGTAAAAAGAAAAATAGTTAAGGGCGACCCAGAGGCTCCCCTTTCATTAGCTATTATGCTGAGACGTAGGAGTGGGTATCACTCCTTTCTCAGGATTACTTACCCTTGATACTCACCTTATACATCTGAGTGTTTAACAAGAGGACATCATATACCATTTTTTTTTGGTTTTTGTTTTTTAAATCTTTGGAAGGACCAAGGATTGAACATTGGTCTTCTGATTCATTAGTAAACACTCTTATCATTATGCCAAATTAGTGAGAAGAATAACTCCTCTAAAAATATTATCATAAAAACAAATTCAGTTTCATATGCAATGAATCAAATACTTTTCTTTTCTAAAGATTAACTAAAGGGAAGATTGGTTATAAATGTACAAATAAACTTATTCAAAATATTGGGATTTGTTTCATCATTTTTATTGCGGATCTTAACATGCACACTGAAGTTTTTCCTGCTTTTGCATTTTCTTCTCATAAATATCAAATATTTTTCCAACAAAATATTGCTTTATTAGATTGCAGCAAAAGTTTTCTTTCGGAAAAATATCTTATGGACATGAAATTCCTAGTATTATTGATTGTCATGAAATATTTTCTCTAAACTTTGTGAATTTAAGTTTTAAAACAAAGAAACTTTGAAATTTATTTTCTTTGATATTTTGAACTTGTTTGAATTACTATTCAAACGATTCATCGGCCCTGTCGGTGGGGCATTAGAATATGCCAACTGCCCCCCTGCAGAGGGTAAAAGTCACTCAATGGGGGTCCTGGATATGACCTTAAACTATATCCAGTGGTGAGGCCCCAGCTTGTGGGCTTTGGGGAGTGTGGAGGCACCCTTTAATTACCATCGCTCCCAGGTTTACTCTGACCCGGAGTGGTAGTACCTGTTAGGGTCCCAACTATGGGTTAAATAGAAACTGACGTGAAAACAAATATATTCTATTAAAAAATTTTTTCTTCAAAATCTTTGGATTCGGCATTAAATAACCCAAAAAGGGTTGATATGCCATAAAACAAAAACAACCAACCAACCAATCAAACGATTCATCATCTAAAAGTAAAAGATTTGCAGAAAAACGAGAATGAATATTCTTAAAGTGTGTCTATTCAGTTTTGCATACAGAGCCATGAAAATAAAATTTATAACCTAAATACAACAGATTTACTGATTGATGGATAGACAGGATCTCTTATGAACGCGGTTAAAAATGCCATTGCATACTTAAGTGTGAATGACTAACAGACATAGATTCTCTTGACTAACCATAGTCAAGCAATAAAAAATCTTGCATGCCATTTGATGCCGGCTAATCATTCAAATGAAATGTGATTTAGTAACATTGCATTCAGATTCTAGTAAGCAGTAACACAAGAAGCTGTCACTTTTGGAGTGAATGTCCCAATATTGATAAACTTAAAAAATTAGTGTTTTGATAAATAATTTTTGTTTTTTAATTACCCAATACAATTAAACCTGTAATTTAATTCTTAAAATATGACAACACAAAATGGTTACTATTTTTATGTTTGAGTTCTTCATGAACATAATTTTCAGTGCTTAGTGCCTCTAAATGTCAACTATAGTAAACCTATTGTGCTGCTATAGTTTAATATTGAAATAACCATGTCAATCCCTGTAGTAATATCATGTAAAAAGTAAACTTTATGAATACTTTTTTGCTTTTGTTGTTGAGGTTATAGTAGTTGACTATTCATGCCCGCGGCCCCAAAAATGACCTATCTAAGAAAAAAAGTTGTTTTAAAAATGTACTAAAAAGAATTCCAATTTGAATCTCAGCAAACATGTCACCCATTCAATTCTGTTTAGATTAAAATATTGAAAACTCTTCGATCTAATCCCAATTTTTATTTTCATCTGAAGTTCATTTTCAATTATCATTGATTCTCTGAATAATTTTTAAGAATTATTGTATTGAGCAAAAATAACTGAACTATCCTTTTCCATATAAACTTTATTTTTTTAGTATTAGATATTTTTGCTCAGAAGTTTCCTATTTACTTGTCTCATCATAACAGAAAAGTGAGATGGACAAAAAACTAGGTTTGTTTTAATGTGGAGAATCCAATTCCTCGAAAAACTGAAAACAAAAATGAAACATTTGTTCAGTCTACAAATATTTCTGTCCAATAGAAATGTAAATATGTTACCCCTGTGATTTAAAGACATTAATTATATTTCATAAATTACAAACAGGAAAAAAAGAACCATAAAATATTTGTATTAAAACAAAACAAAAAAATTGTTACTGGGAACTTTTGCATCAATAACTAATACTTCAATAATGATACCTGCAGTTAGTATACATGCACAATAGAATCTTAATTTTAGAAGATTAGTTTTATTAATTTCTATGTGACACACTAACCCTAATCCTAATAATTCACTCCCGCTATTGTTCACCCCCTGCTCCACTTTCTATATCCTCTGTTATTCTTTCTCATTTTTTTCTCCTGACTTCAAAATTCTGGAAAAATTATAAACAACAAAATAGTTTTTCTTTTTCAATTTTTTAAAAAATAGATTGTCAGCTAATTCTTTTAAACTGAAGAAAATTTTGTGTTTTAATGCTAGAAAAAAAACAAAAAAAAGCCATCCAGTACTTGTGCAGATTTTGAACCGAATGTATGTAAGCGTCTGCTCAGCTTTGCCTGAAGCATGACATCAACTGCCAGATTTTGCAGAGCATCGCCGATGATTAAATCTGTATGAAACGGAAAAATAATAAAGGGAAATCATAGAAATAAAAAAAATATAAAATAGAAATAAAAAAACAATCACCTACCATAATTTAGTTTTATTTATTTCATGGCAAACATATTTTTCATTCAGGGGTGGGTTACTATAACCATTTTTATATATTTTTTGTTTTCATTTTTGATAGATAATGTTTAACATTTTTACAAATAAATTGTATTTTTATGGTCTTTCAAAGGCTTTTCAAAAGATTAAAAAAAAAAAATTATTTTCAAGTATTTTTTTTTTCTTTTTAAAAAAAATTGTAAGAAAAGGTTTTTAAAAAGGTTCAATTGTTAAAAAAAAAAAAATTCTGTCAAAGAAAATTGTAAGGAAAGGTTTATGCACCTCCAACCATATCTGTCACTTTTTATAATAATGCATCTGATGTCACATGTAATGCAATTCTTTTGGGAGAATCTGATTAATTTCTTATTTTGACAAAAAATAACAACTTCAAGTGTCAGCAGTTGTTTGTCTAACATTCATAGAGCTGTTAGTTTCCATGTAACATCTTTTTTTTTTTTTTTTTTTTTTTTTCCAATATTTATCCAAAAGTCATGTGCTCATTGTGGTTGGCTGATTTCTATCTTGCGTCAGATTACAGGCAACGCCGAGTGAACGCCTACATACGTCCACTTCAGAATATGCACAAGTATCAAACATCCAATGAACATTTTTTTGACAACTAAATTTAGTCCAATAATGTTTTGTTTTCCCTCAGATAATAATATAATCACTTATAACTTTACACACACACATAGTGGCTGAGAACAAGACCTGTAGTAAAGAAGAAAGGATAAACACAATTGGAAACACAAAACAAGTGTATCCCTAAGATATTTTGATTTTGTTTTAGCATTTGTTTCTCAATATCGTCACATACTCACAAGAGAAACCATGTGAAAATTGTATAGAGCAAAATTGGAAGTGATGCCATGAAACCAGAATTGAATGTGGGCCAAATCAATATCCACCATCAATTTTCAAAACCGCTGATATTCACAATCCTAAAATTAGAAAATAATTTACTTTCATCAGTTTTACCCTGTACAGCTTGTCTTAACCAACTTATTTTTATGTTAACTGATGAGCTTTAACTGAAATCCTAATCTGCATGTCACACTACATTCTGAGACTTTGCTAACAACTAAAACATTCCTTCATAACAATTGGATCCAAAACAATTTGTATCTAAATAAAAAGTTGACTTGTTTACTTTTTGAACTAAAGTACATCAAACTATTTCTAGGATTGGCTCTACTCTTAATGGGTTTGCTATTTTTGCTCTCCTGTACGCACCTTAAAAGCAACATGTAAAGCAGGAGTCACAAACTCAAGGACACAAATGTAATAAGAGAGTGGTGTGTTAGGCCAGAAACGGACATCATTTGCAGGATTTAATTTCTTCAAATTAGTATTTACATCGCATCTACAGGCTTAGAGTTTTGTACCATTGGAGAGGTAGTTTTCTTTACCCTTCACCGGAGGAGAAATAAAACGTAGTCTGCCGAGTGCTTCTGTGCACTTTTTAAGTCGGAAATAAAGTTCACTGTTGCTAATGCAAAAGTAACAAATTTATTAAAACTCGACCCAGGGAAATTCTGCAGTTGTATTCTGCATTTGTTCTATGTTGCTCTCGTAGAAGTCGGCAACATATTTTCATTCTATGGCTGTCTGGCATGAATACAGACCCAAGATATTATTGCACCACATTTGTTTAAACTGAACCATACTTATCTCACTAATAGTCTGATTTCAGGATATATCTGATTATGAAGAGCTAAGAATATGATTAGTAGGCTCTCTTGCCAAAACCATTGTAAGAGTTTGCAGGATATTTTCATTCTGTGGACGTCCCACACTTACAGACACAATATTATTGCACTATTTTTAGACAAAACAGATACTACTTTGATACTATGTTACAGAGAAGGACTGTCCCCTTCCCATGTAAATAAGAATATTAGGTAAGTGAAAATGAGATTAGGATAAGCCTAGAATCGAACCCTGTAGGCAAAGTTAAGAAATGGAATGTTAGAAATTAAGTCTATTAATTCTTTTAGAAATCTGAATATTAAATGTCAGTAAAAGGATGAACAATTCAAATTAAATTGTTTAAAATAGGTTAAATTAGAATTGAGGATTCTTTTGTTGTCAAAAATGTGTTTGAAAAACATGTTAACCCACGTGAAATTGGTCACGTTTGCAAAACACACTTCTGACGTGATAGACAAAGGACATTTCTCCATATTATGGGTTCGGATTTAGCAAGAAAAGCCAGTCAGCAAGAGAGTTGATTGGCCAAGAGTGGACATAGTTAGAGGAGAGTCCCCTTAGAAGCGAAGGGTAGAAGATTGATCATGTAGATCCGAATTTGAATTCCTGACGTCGATCGACCAGTTGATCAGATGAATAAAGCAATCATCATCGTGTTTTGTAATTGTTGTCTCGTGTCGTCATTCAGTTACAACAAGAAAAGGTAAAGTGTTTATCGTGTTATAACCTTCGAAGATTGTGTATCTCCACTCCTCTGTGTTAAGAACTTGTATACATCTTCATTCAGTATATATATGAAGTCCCAAGCATCTCGGAACTGTATAAATGTCTCTCTCATCATCGTTATGTAAGTCCCCATCATCTTTTAATATGTACCCCTATTTCTGGAAGCCAATAATACAACAACTAGCCTGGAGGCTAAGAAAGTATATTTCATTTTAAGTTTCATATTTGACATAACAGTGATATCCATTTAACTTTTTTAACATTGTATGTTCAGCGATTGAGTAAAACCATCTTTTAAAAAACCCCAAAATGAGGTGGCTGCTTAATGTATGAATATGAAACTGCTTTAACGTATTATTGATTGAAGAAAGATTTATTCATGTGCAGAGAGTTTGCAAACTGTTTTGTGACATTCTAAACCATCTGACCATTAGAATGCGGTCATTTTTGTGTTTATTGAAAGAGACTGCATCATTTACGGTTATATAATGCAGTAATTCATTACTGCTTCATCTATTATCAACATGTATACATCTACATTATCATTGTTGATTTAGCATACTGAAATGAAAGTGGCAGTGGTTAACGACATGTTCTCAACATATGTTGAAGTTCTGTATGTGCTATTTGATTACTTGGAAAAGTATGAATCTTTCTTTTCTGCCAGCTATGGAGGAAATAATAGAGTAGATTAAACTGGAGTCTTAGTATGACAACTAGTCTAGGATTAGGATGTTTAAACAACTGAGAAAAAACAATTCAAGAAGTCTTACTTTCACAGATTCAGATGTTTCAGCTTGCAATTAGTGTAATATCATGTTGTAGGAAAATGGAGGTACACCCTGCCATTATGCTTTTATATTTATAAATGACATATATAATTTATGTTATATGCTCTGTAATTACATTAAGTTTCATTAATTAATGGATTGGTATAAATAAAAGGTGAAATATAATTTTAAAAAAAACATTTTCACATATATGTATTGCTTTTAATTTTATGGATAAGAGAAGTAGTAGTTATTCAAGAGAAGCAAGTGTTAGAAATTATCACTTTAGGAAGAACATTGTGAGAAGTTGCTGCAAAAAAAAAAAACATGCAGCCCTACTTAAAAAATTAAGATATATGTATTCTGTATCGTGATAAATTAAACCATATTCTTCCATCGCTTCCCAACCTAAATTTTGTATCATAAGTTACTAAAAATTAGTTTGTTTATAAACCATATTAATACTTACATTTAGTGGCTGCTATTGCTTGGGATGATGTTGCTTGGCGAACAGCTAGAAATAAACAGCAACACAACTGTTTTATGACTGAAAATGATGCATTTAACAAGTGTACTTCTGCGATACTATTGCTTCTGTAAACATTGTGAAATAAAATGAACTGATCTACAACTTTTAGAATTAAATTTACTTGGTAAAATAATAAAAATGTTGTTCCTCTGTATTCCCAAAAAATACTTCCATTATCTGCTAATTGCTCGCAACAAATAACTAAAACACTGTTATTACATTAGTGATATAATAATAATGACAATAAGTAAAATGTACATTATTAAGCAAAGTATATTTTATTATCATTTATTGTTACTACATCTTTATCTGATGGGATAACAAACCTTTTGTTTTGTTTTTTTTATCCAAGATCTGTTTTGATTTGGTTCTGTTCTGATTTTAAGATGGTTTGTATGTGTTAAATGTTGAAATGAGATTATTGATGAGATGCCCAAAGAGTATAAAACATATATCCCAATTTTATATTATTTATGATTGTGTTTGGTTTTAAATCATTTAAACAAGTTTGCAAAACTCTAACAACTTATGAAAGCAAAGTGTTAGACATAAATCCTGAACGTCTGAAGATTCAGATATTCATAAAACCATTCTTAATTGATACAGGAAGGGAATCAATCGTGTTTCTGCTATTCTGATTAATTAACAAAATAATAATGCAAATAGCAAACATTTTCAAAAATTGAAAAAATTAATTAAATTGATAAGGATTTACAATATGTGATAGTACAGAAGAAACAGACACGACCTTGTAAAAATAAAATTATCTTATTAAATAAACAATTTAAGGATTGAATTACAAAGAAACATTTTATTTTTAATGTCATTTCCTCCATCCTTTCCATTTTTATGCAAATATTTGTCGACCAATCCTCTTCATATCTGCATTATCTGCATTTATCATTTATTACAAACTTACAAGAGAGAAGAATGAGGGATTTTATTGGTACCATCAAAATGTTGCAAAAACTAAAGTTACAAAGTTTTTCTAAAAGAGTAATATGCTTGGAATAAATTTGTAGAATCTGCTCTGTTTAACACAAAAAATATAATTTTCTCTTTTTAAAACATTCTGTGATCTTAATTACATCAATCAATTGAAAGAACTTTACATGAATGTTAAATTTTTGTCTACTATTTGGACTCACCCCTTTTACTGCCTCTTAATGATTTTAATTTTGGCACGTATTTGTTGAACATTTGTGTACAGATTTTTCATTCAAAATGGCCTTAAACTTCTCTTTCTCTCTCTTTGTAACAGTGCATTCTTCAACTTGAGAGTGGACATTTTGGAAATCTTATATCATTATTTATTTTATTTATTTTTTTTTTTATTCTTTTTTCAACACATAATGAATTTCAAGCTAAGTTTTCACTGATTACCAAACAAATCTCTTTCCAAAGAACTGAGAAAATCCCATTCCTTTTTTTATTTATATGTAGAGGAATTAAAAGTTAAAAAAAAGAAAAAAGCAACACAAAATTCCAAACATTGACACCCCACTTCAATAATTGGAAGTGAACTAGGAGAAAACAGGGTGCACCAATTTCTGCCAAAATTATTGGTTAAGATTCCCCACCTGAGTGTGGGAGAGTTGGCTGAAAACAAAATCACATAAGTTGGGTTTTTTTTTTTTTTTTTTTTTTTTTTTTTTTTTTTTTAACTGACATGATTCCTACAAAAATTGCTGACTTACTGGATGATCAATCTGTAAAAACTTACTCTAAAATCCAATTTCGGCCTATGATAATCTTGAGTATTGATAGAGCTGGAGATTATCACAGTTCCATCAACTCAGAAAATTGTAAAACATTATAGAAAAATCAGATATTTCTGACCAAATCTTTAGTTTTTTCATATTTTTTTTTCTTAAATAATGTCTAAGGAAATTTCAACCTGAACTAATCAAATAAAATCCACTAAAATGTAAACTTTTAGGAGATTTGAAGATTTAACAAAGGTAAAACAAAAATTTAACTTTTATGCAAAAAATTTCACATAAAAATTTCACATGTCATTTGAGAAAAAATAAATGTAATACATTTAATTTAAATGTCATCTTAACATAACATCATCCTTGTAAGTTTGAAAAAAAAATCTCTTTTCTATTACTAACAATTAAATTTAAAAAAATAGTCAACAAGTATTGCCACTACCATTCCTGGAATTGTCTTAGAAATAATTTTAAAATTCCCTGAAGTAAATATAATTCATCCAAAATCGAATTGTTTGTCCTTTACTACTTGTTTTGAAATATCATTTAAATACCTCCTTTCCAAAATTATGAAAATACTATTTCTGAAATTTGTTCTCTATTCTTGATTCAGATGAACAAAATATATCCTCATTTTTTATTTTACTTTAATGATTTAAATATTGTAATGTTTTCACTGAAATAAGCAGCTTAAAATATAGAAATTATAAAAATCATATTAAAAAATTGACACGTTAAATAGTTTGCTAAGCATTTCTAATATGAGATATTAATGGTTTGCTATTGTTAAAAGAATTAACTATTTTAGGAAGAATTCAATATAAATTGTATTTACATCAAGTTAAATTTAATGATCATTTATCGTTTTAAAATGTTTACTTTTAACTAGTTATCATTTACTTGCTTCTAATTTTGCTTTTTGTTTTATTAATCATTTTGTATCCTTGATACAAAAAAATTTACTTCCCTTTTTTTGTTGTATTATTACTAACTCAAAATAAAGCTAGTATAACAAATGTACAATTGTTATTCGGTCAACATATGTTCTCGTGAAATGAGGCTGTTCATTTTGAGTTCTCCTTTTTTTTTAAAAATCAATGTTTCAATTTCATTGGATATAAAACTGTATATATATATATTTTTTTTTATCAACCAAGGATCAACAGGTGATAACCAAAATGATATTACTATGATATTTTAATTAGATGGCAGGATCGCATCCTGCACCCCAAGTTGTGCTGGAGCATGTCAAAATTCCAAGCATGCACTTCCTGCTGAGTCAACGCTGCCTACGATGGTTGGGACATGTTTGCCGAATGGGGGACGGGAGACTGCTGAAGGATCTGTTATACGGACAACTGGCCCAGGGTGCAAGACAGGTTGGTAGCCACTCAATCAGATTTAAAGAAACCTGCAGTAGTGACCTGAGGGCCTACATCGTCTCCCTAAACAACTGGGAAGCTTTGGTTGCCAATGGCACTGCCTGATGCCAAACTGTCTGTGAGGGCATTGCAAGATAGTGATAGACTAATGCCAGAAACGAGAGATTGGGGAGGGTGTATTGCAGTATCCTCTGCAATTCACGTGATCCACTTCATCTGTGTCTATTGCGTAGTCATTGCTACTGGCACATCGGCTTGCACAGTCATGGCAGATGCTGCTGCCAATCTATCAAAGCAAGGTCACAATCGTCATGGTCTACAGAGACTGAAATGCCAGTACAACATAAATAAGTCTTCATCTTACGAATGACATTTTAAAAATCATTATCTTAATTATTATTATTTTTATTTTATATTTTTTTTGCATGAATTATCTTATGTTTTTAGAAACATGTTTAAATTTTGTTCATTGAGAAATTTTAAACTTAACGTTTCCATGATCATATGAAAATATGGTCACATAAAAATTGTTTTTACAATCACATGTAGTTCTTTTATAAGATCATAGGAATAGATCAGTAGATATTTTTTTAATTTTCTTTATAACATTGATTAAATATGTACATTAAATAATGCCAAAAACAAAACTCTTAACAATCTAGAAGATTGATACAAGGCTGAATCCTTATTCAAATTACTTAGCAATGCCTCTCTCCCCTCCAAAATACTATGGGACAAGTTTTATTTGTATATAGTACCACCAGCAAATAATTTTGCTCAATCGGAGTCCTAAAGTAACGTTCTTCCTTTCAAATTACTTCAGACTAAATTTTAACGATTTTTCTTATATTTTTTACTCCCATAATATTGACAATATTTTCTAAAGTGCCTTATATGAAAATTTAATATTTCAAATAAGCATTTAAAAAAAAAAAAAAAATTACACATTCTTCAGTATTTCAACTTCTATCAATGGAGATTTTTGTATTTTCAAAATTTGGTGCTTAAAGTTTTTAAAATGTACAGATAATTGTAATATATTTGTATGCATATGTATGCTAGGGATTAATGAAAAAATAATTTTATTTGCTATCAAAAACAAGTTAGTCAATATTTAAAAATAGTTGAAATTAAATTTGTCTATTTTATAGACACAATATTTATTACTAGAACTATGTTGGACATAGCTTCCTCCATCATATTGTTCAATATCTAATCTCAAGGCGTTTATAACAAGCGTGACAGTTGTGGAGGATTAGTTGCATTGCTGCTAGGACTGTTGTATAGATTTCACCTTTAATGGTTCATATGAACAATTTTCATCTTTTTTTTTTTATCAGTAAAATTGCCTCTGCTTTTAATTTACGTTGCTGCTGCTTGACTCCCAGCTGTTGGTGCTTATTGCTACTTGGATTCTCCCTCTGGACTTGCCCATTATTACTACTACTAATATTATTACTAATACTACTACTAATAATAATAATAATAATCTTGACCATTATATTCTTTATTTCACTTTGTGATAAAAACGTCCAGTTTGTTGATTTGAGTTTTTGATCTTTCAGGGAATTCAAAGAAATTGCCACTTAGAGCTGGTGATTTAGATTGCCCACCGCCAATTCCACAGCATCGACCAAAACCTGAAGAGATACCAGCTAAAATGTAAATTACATTTTGTTTTGTTTTTTTTTGGGTTTTTTTTTGCATACTTTCATCATAATTTTTATTCATATCATTTATAAAATATAACAATTGTTTGTCTGCTTTTTATACTTTCTCATTTAATGCAAATTTAAAACTCACACCAATTATAAATTGCTGTGACAAATGTTTGGTGTTGTGACATTAATTGATTTTTACTTAAAACACTGATTTTAGGAACAATCAAAAGTAAACTCTACACAATAAAATTTAACTTGTTCACTATCAAATTGAGTCTTATTCACCTACCTTCCTATAAATGTCAGTTGGGACACTCTTCATTGAGATAAAATAAAAATTTCTTTTTTTCTGACAGAGATGAAGTATTTAATTCTTGTGTACTTTAGAAAAGAGAATTCTCTTATTTTCAGACGTGCTGGTCCCACTTAGATAAAAATCAACTATCTTTGGATGATGTTGGGGAGAGGGAGTGAATGAAAAATGCTTTTACAGAAAAATGTTATCTGTAATTTTCTCCAATCTAATGTTTCACAATGCTTTCTTGCCATATATTCAGATAAACTTTAAAAAAAAAAATTTTTTTTTTACAAGTAGAAATATTTTTTATTATTCTGAATATAATGGTGTGATAAAATAATATACAAACCTAGTAGTCCTAATCATACCTCTCTCTCCTATATATATATATATATATATATATATATATATATATATATATATATAATGAATAGTACCAAGTATTTCTACTTATAAAAAAAATAAAGTTTATTTGAATATATGACAGTGAAGCATAAGATTGTGTGGGGGTGCATAAATGAGTAAAATTAATATCCTGAACAGAATAATTTTGCACCATTTTTATGTCTCTTTACAAAGATTCAAAACCAGCTATAATGATACTCAACCTTATGTGTATAGAAAATGTCTAAATTTTAAGGTTTAAGCTTAGTGTTTTGAAGAAATTGAAATTCAACTATAGTCCACATTATGCTTTGCAGCTGTATTCCAAGATTCATAGTTAGTTTAGGAGTGAATCGTCTACATACAAATATGTAAACATATGCACCTACTCAATTTTATATAAAAGAATTTTTATTTATTTACCACTATTTCAAGTTTTTATTAATGTTAATTTCAGAAAACCTGAACCTATCCACAAAGCTGCTCCCGTCCCAACTCCACGTGAACGGCTTCGAGAACGCCAGGACAACAAGGAGAACACCGAGGGGGGCACATGCAACAGTATTAACCAAGAGTTTGTTGAAGACTTAGTCTCGCGTGGCTATGACAATGATCGCGTGGTCGATGCCTTGCGAGTGGCACGCAATGATCTGAAAATGGCGGAGGAAATCTTAGAGACTTTTGTCAAACGGAACTAGAACAATGGCACAACTTGTGTGTGTGTGTGCGTGCGCGTATGCATGTGTGCATATGCAATTATGTGTATGTATATACTCATATACATACATGCATGTGTATGTATGTTTTAATGTATTTATGTATGTGTATATATATGTGTGTACATGTGTTTTATGCATGTGCATAGTGTGTACCTAGATATACATGCACAAATGTATGTACATATGCATGTGTGTGCATATATATATATATATATATATATATATATATATATGCATACATGCACATCACATGTACACATTTTGCATGTAAGTGTATTTGTGTGGATTAAAATGAGAGCGTAGAAGGGTGTATGTATGTGTATATTGTTATGAATACACCAAGCTGGTATGTTAGGCCAGCATTTTTAAAATTTGCAAACGATAAACATTTGAGAAAAAACAAATGACGAAATAAACAACAAATAAACGATAACAAATAAATTTGAAAATTTGGGACAAAGTATGATGGTTGTCCTGGTGATGACCTTTCCTTCCTCATGACCTTTCCTTCCTTTCCTCCACAATGAAACAAAACCCTTTTAGCCAAATGGCTGACTGTCTGTCGTGGGAATCAGTATAGTTTCTGCTATAATAATAATAATAAAAAAAAAACTATGATAAACAAAAATAGATGGGAAAAAAGAACGAAGAAAAAATTTTTCCTACTAAAAAAACAAAGAAAAAAAAATGAAACAAACTTTATTCCTTCTTTCTCCACCCTTTTCCCTTCCCTACACCTGGGTACTTATACAGAATAAGATCCCTGGAAAAAATATGAAGCTAATAATTTTTATCGTTAGTTCTTGGAAATTTCTGTTATATCCTGACGCTTTTAATATGAAAACTAAAAATACAACCAGTTTTAACAAAATTGAAGAAAAAAAAAATGTACTTGAGATATATATATATATTTTTTTTAACTTATGTGAGTAATGGCAATTTAAAAAATTAGTTTTTCTTTTTAGTTTAGGAATAGTAATTTTTTTTTTTTTTATTTCAAATATTATATAAAATTAAATTAAAATCTTATGATTGTATAAATTAAGGTTTTTACTAGCTTCAATGTGAGAATTGTTTATTAATGATTTATGAATGCTTCCAAGAGAAGTTTAAAAAAAGGTTTTCATTTATTTTTCTTTAAGGATTTCATACCTCGAATTTCGGATATATCAGAAATTACCGAGAACTAACAATAAAGCTTTTTAACTTCATACTTTTCTGTGGATCCAATTCTGTACAAGTACCTATATTATCTCTGAGAAATATCTTGAATAAGATCCACAGAGTAGAATTTCCACCTGTGCCCCCCCCCTCCTCCAATGCGAAACCAATTTGCTACATCCACTTCTTTCGCTACCCCCGCCCACACACTTCCTCCTCTTCCTCCTCCTATTTCTTATTTTATTTATCTTCCATGTTTTCTGTTCATGTATGTATGTATGCCTCTTTGAAGAATTAAAAACATTTTTTCTAAATTTCCTCTGACTTGCTCATCATAACTCTCTCTCTCCTTGACTTGTACCTACCACTCCAGAAACTTTTTGCCATATGCTTAAAAGCAAAATGCCACCACTTATCCTGGTCTTTGGCAGGTCTTCAGCTGTCAGGAGCAATATGGTTAGCCCATACCTTTTGGTAATCTTTCTCGTTTTTTTTGTTTTTTATTTATTTATTTTTTATTTATTTTTTTTTTTAAATAAAATCTTAATATGATTCATTTACATAGGAGTTTGGTAACTAGGAAACATGTCCCAACCACTGTTGATATCTGAATATGTTACTCCAAGTAGTTTTTAAAAAATTTTGTATGTGTGCAGCATAATGGGATTTCAAAGAATGCATCTTAGATAAAACTACTAGTATTTACTTACGTGTCATGTCAAGTTAGTAAAAATTACAAAAAATGATAGATTTACTAGAACACTTTTTATTTATTTTTTAAAATTTTTTTTAATAAAAAAAAAAAGTTAGCAGTCTGTCATTTTTTTTTTCTACTTTAAAATGGTGGATTTTGTCAAAATCATAGACTGCAGTTACTTCCCCTGGCTTGTAAGTCTTCACCATTATCAAATGATAAAACTCTATAATTCAATAAATTTTATTTGTAATTTTTACTTGATCAGTTTTTGAAATTTTTACATATAAATACATTTTTACTTAAAATGCATTTATTTGAAATCCCATTATATTGCAGAAAGACAAAAATTTAATTTCAAAGATATTGAATTTCCTCTCACGCTCTCTCAGTATATTCTACGTTTTACTTGCACATAGCGCAATAGGAACCATTGTGAAGTCTTAACTTCAAAAGCATAAATTCATTTTTTTTTTTTTTGTGTAAGTATTGATCACACCAGAAATGCAGTAGAATGATTGAAAGAGGATAATCAATTTCTGTGCAAGGCATTGGAGATGGATGAGAACTCTGATCTGGAGAAAGTATATTTGGATGGCGAAGCTATTAAGATTGTTAAAGTTTTATTATCTTGGTGATACAGGGTTGATCAGGTACTAGTGTAATTGCAAAAATTAGGAGTTCAGAGAATTTGTGCCTTTACTAACCAGCAGAGCATTATCACTGTTGATTAAGGCATGTGTAGATAGTGTAATAATATAGAGTTGAGGACATGCGTTGAATTGAGAGAAATTATATAAGAATGATACAATGGATGTGTAATGTGAGTCTTTAAAGACAGACTTAGCTCCTGGTCCGAGAACAATGAAATATGGACAGTTTAGGAATTTCCATTTTTTTTTCCACATAGAAAAAATGGAGAAAAGTTCTTGGATTAGAAGAACAGTTGATGCAGCAGGTTCAACTCGGAGGAAAAAAAACAAAAAACGTGGGAGAAAGTAATAAAATGGACCTGAGGGATAAATAAAGGCCTGAGATTTTGGAAAAATTTTCAAACCATCCAAGACATTAAAACTCAAATATACATGTGTTAAGCATGTAAAGTGGATGTTAAACCAAATATGTCCTTCTTGCTCCATATCTATCTTTTTTCTTTTAGCTGTCCAAATGCAGAAGTTGCTATTCATATTCTGTTAATGTTGGAACTACTAAGCCAAGAAACACAAACCTGAAGTTGCCAAGATACATTGAACTAGAGAAAAAGCTGAAGCTTTTGAAGAAAGAAAAACTCAGTTTTTAATGCTGAAGTGGGATCCAGTGCATATTTAAACTATCTTTTCTTCTACATACATATGGGATGATTACAAATTTTTATTGATTCCAATACAATTACCAATTCTGTTTTAAATTCCTGATTCTGATAAGTTCTGATTCTTTAAAATTCTAAACAATTAGAGATGTGGTGTTTAAAAATGTACAAATGACTATAACCTCCCAAGTTAAAGTTTGCATATATTTTGCAAAACATACACTTGGTAGACTTTTTTTTTTTTTTTTTTTTTTTACAAGGTAGTCACCACTTATCAAGGCCTGGAAGCCACTCAGGGATAAGGGTTATTGCGTGTACGGTATGTTAGTATTGGAAATTTGATAAAGCGTCTTAAGGGGGCGGGTCATTAGGAATTTATGTTGGATTTGAAGACATCGGGTTGTAGTCAGGTGGGAAACAGGCAAACGGAAGAGAGTTCCACATGCTTGCACTTCTAAGAAAGAAGCTTTGTTTATGAAATCTACGTTTTGGTTTTGGCACAGATAAAGAGTGGAGAAAATTTTTGACAGTGGTTTCAGCTAGACGGGTGTTTTTCATGAAAGATTGGCGAGGGGGAACCAGAGGTTGGAGCTCAGACGAGCACTTGCCATGGAAATAACGATAAAACAAAGACAGGCTCGCAACGTCTCTTCTATGCGAGAGAGGTTGCAGGGAAGAGAAAAGGGCATCCCCCACTAAGCTACAAAGTCTATTTTGTACTCTGTCAAGGCAGGATAGGTTGTTTTTAGCAGCTCCTGCCCAGATGTGGCAGCAGTACTCCATCCTTAGACGTACTTGGCTTTTATATAGATAGAGAATTGCCTCCGGAGTGAGATATTTACTGGAGCAGTAGAAGGATCCTACCATTTTTTCAGCAACCTTGGCAATAGACTTGATGTACGTGTTCCATTTCAGGTCAGGAGTAAAGGTCAAGCCCAGAAGCTTATCAAAACATGGAGCTTCCCCTAGTCGAGAGCCATCCATTTTATTCTGTTAGTTACAGTAACAAATGCTCAAACATCCCAAAGTGTGTATTTTTTTCATTTCGGAAAAGTTCTAAATATTTTCCATGTATGTATTTTATCCAATTCCTGAAGATTTTTCATTATATAAGAAGCTGGTGGCAGAAAATGCTAGTATCCAGCCGACACGAACGAAATTGAAAAACCTTGTTAAGAACATTCTCTTGAATGTTTACTTTGTTTACAGCAGTTAACCAATAAAAGAAATAAATTAAACTCTGAGAATTAATGTTAAATCTGGGAATGGGATTTATAACTCTTATGTTGTAAATGAACAATTTCAAATAAATAAATTTTTGGTATTGGAGAGGGACCCATGTTTTCAGTGGCGTCCGTTAGTCCGGACTATTGCCAGATAACCGTCCATTAGATTTTCCTGAGATTTGCCACAAATTATATTTCATTAAATAGATGTGCACAGTAAAAAAAATTTTATGAAAATTCCCAATGCACCTCCGGGGCTCAAAAAGAGGTCAAAAATGCTCAAAAATGGCACATTTTGCACCATAAATTTTGATCCATTCATTAGATTTTTTTAAACTTGGCCAAATGTGGAGCCCATTGTTAATATAAATCCAGTATGGGTGACCCTGGCAAAATTCTGGTTTGCGTCCCTGGGGACTTTCCGTGCTAAAAATGTCTCTTCTTGTGGCTCTTTTTTCATATTTTTCAATAAAAACTTTATATGTCTAACTATATAATGGTTTTTCACAGTAGTCAACTCAAATATACATGTGTTAAGGCCTGAAACTGCACCATTATCCATTTAGACTGGAATTCGGTGTCCCCAGGGGCTCAAAAGAGGCCAAAAATGACACTTTTTGCCCCATAGCATTTGATCCATCCATTAGATTTTCTTGAAACTTGGCCAAAATGTGGAGGCCATTGTTCTTGATATAAATTCAGTATGGGTGACCCTGGCAAAATTCTGGTTCCCATCCCGCTGGGACTTTTAGGGCCAAAAAACATGCCTTTTTGGAGCTCTTTTTTCATATTACTCAAAAACTTGATATGTATATCTATATTGTAGTTTTTCCATGGTACTAAATTCAAAACTACATGGCTTAAGGCATGAAACTGCATCGTTTGTCCATTTTAACTGGGATTCAGCATTCCCAGGAGCTCAAAAGGGGTCACAAATACCCAAAATTGCAAAAAATGACACTTTTTACCCAATGACTTCTGCCCCATCCATTAGATTATTCTGAAACTTGGCAAAAATGTGAAGGCAACGTTGGCCCTTTACACATCTCACATTCATCATTTCTTCACTAGTTTTTTGTGGCGTCATCTCACATGCAACACCAGCATCTGCTTGTTTATTTAAAAGAAAATTTGTTTTTTTCATTTATTGTCAAGATTATTAAAAGAAATTAAATTAAAAGAATCGTTTTGAAATCAGAAGCTAGGCTCAAATTTTTATAATATCGATTCCAATACCCCAAATAGTTTCAATTTTTCCAATTCTGATTAATCATCCCAATACTATATATATATATATATATATATATATATATATATATTTGTAGTCATCGACATACAGTCCTGTTTCGTTGTATCACAACTCATCAGTGCCGCTAGACTAGCATCTCTCCCAAGCCAACCTGGCCACGCGTTGCTGTGGCTCAGTTTGTTAAAATGGAACACATTCCTCAAGAAAAATTGCATTTTGTTCGTTTATTTACTTTTATTATTTTTTGTAATTTTTTTTAATCAATAAGTTATTTTTTCCCCAAAAAAAAGATGAATTTTTTACCATAAATTGTTAGGTGAAAGTTTTTTTTTTTTTTTTTTTTCAGGAAAACTTACACTTTTTTTTTTTTTTTTTTTAAGAAATTTGGCAGTAAACATTTCTCTTTGAAAACGGAATTTTTATTATAAAAAGAACAGATGAATGCTTTACATGAACACTGTAAATAGTTAGGTGAAAGTAGAGAAAAGTTTGATTCTTTTTTTTTCAAGAGAATGTACAAATTATTTTTTTTAACAGATGTTCAGAAAATAAACAGAAAAATACTTCCATCATTAATTATGCAAAAAAATAAATAAAATGTTGATTTTAGTGTTTCAACATTATGCTTATAAATTATGATAAAACTTGCTGAGTATGCGCTGTTTTACGGTTGTTGTAAAAATGGAACGGAAACTTAAATTTCGCTTCATTTTAATCTTTCTTAATTTTTTAATTGTGCCCCCCCCAAAAAAAAAAAGAATATAATCAAAACAATAACATTCAACAATTGTACTTTATATAAAACACAAAATATTTAAAAAAAAAAAAAAAATTTTTTTAAAAGTTAATAATGAAAGGGAAATAATTCCATTTTTAAACGAAAAAGTCAGTTTGGTATATCTTTTTGTTCTTTTTTACATAAGTCCAGTTTACCATTCACATTGGAAATGTCAACATTTATAGGTTGTCGGGTACGTTTACAACGAATAAACACTCCAATCTACCCATGTTAAGAACGGCTTTCGGAATAGACACCTCTAACCTTGTCAGCATACCCGAAACGCTATAAAAGTTGACGTGTCGAATGTGAACGATGAGACGTAATGTAAAAATGTACCGAATTTAAAAGGGAACGAAATTTAAATTTCCGTTCTATTTTTACAACAACCGTAAAGCAGGGCATTCTATGCAAATTTTATCTAACTTACTGTATTAATGCTATTTTTTACGCAAAAAAAAAATATTTAGGTTTGGCTATAAATTCCTAAACTCATTTCACCCTAAATAATTTAGGTGCCTGAAATAGGAATCTAATTGAATCTTTAATTTCCTGAATAGTATGCAAGAAATTCATTTTTCTTTGAGTTATATCGAATTCATTAATACGGACTTTAGGGGCTTTTTTCGTAATGTTCCTATAAAAATTATTTTTTTATTGTTATAAATTACGATGCTTTATTTAAAAGCAAAAATAAATTCTTGCGTTTTTTATTTACTACTGAAAATCATAACTTTAATAAAGATATTTTTTGTTTAAACAAAATAAAACATTTTTACTAAGAGTTAAGTAAAAATAATTAGTTCAGTATATTCTGCAATCATTATTTGATAAATACTGAAATTTTCATTAAAATTGGTTAATTTCCTGATTTTTGGTGAATTTTTAAGTAAAGGGAGGGGTCCAAATGTTTATACACTTTGAGCATAGGCATTCATTTTGTTTGTACCTACCATTTTTCGATGAATATTTGATAGGAAAGCGACCACGTGTGGTTAATTTAAATTAAATTTCAATCGCATGGTTACATTATCAATAATCATGTGATTAAACCCATTGAAAATTTACCGATATTGTAAACATATTCTGTGTAGTAGTGAGACCAAAATATCCTTTTAGTGATATCACATGCAGTGCTGGCAACTGAGATTTAAAAAAAAACCCACAAGATCAGGAGAAAGAAATCTCCAGAAAATCACTAGATTTTTAACTTTTATAGTCTGAAATTTTCAAAAATCGCTAATTCAACAATTTTATCAGCTAGTTTTACCTGTTTTTTCAGAGAGGGTATATTTTTTTTTCTTTTTCAAGAAACAAATCATAAACTCAAACTTTTTATAATAAAAGTTAAATTGAAATATACTGCAAATTAAACATCACAATAATAGTGCAACATATTTTGAAATTAGAAAAATAAAAACAAAAACTTTGTTTTAGCATGTTAAAAGTATTTAGGTTGGTAGATAATTAAATTCTACTGTATTGGTATAAGTTTTTTTTTTTTTTTTTTTTTTTTGCTGTTGTTTCTTGCTTTTTACAATTTTCGACTAAATACTTCTAAATTAAACGGGGTTGCTTAGATCATATTTTAAACTAAACTTCGGAGGTTGGAATGCCCCCTCCCCACCTAAAATGTACTTGGAAAAATCGATTTTATAGCGAGATTTAAGAATGGTTAGCCGAAAAAAAAAGGTGAAAAACAAAACAAATAATCAATAAATAATTGTTACCAAAGGCAATAAATGCTACTTTTTTTTACTTACATGAATGAGTTTATTTTATGTTTTAAAGTATTTTCAAGCGCTTTTCTTTATTTTTTAATCTAAAATTGCGGGTGTGTAGGTGCCAAATATCTCCAGATTTTCTAGAATTCCCCGCTAGATTGCAAACGAAATCTCCAGATCTAGCAGGAAAATCGCTAAATTGGAAACACTGGTCACGTGACGGGAAGCAGTAATAAATAATTGTCCCTAAATAAAAAAAAAATGGCCTATCGGTACAAAGAAAACCACCTATTTATTATAGAAAAATTAAGTATAATGTTATAATTAAAAAGAAATATATAAAAACACACATGGGTATAGTAAACATATTATACCAAAACGTGGAAGCCATCCGTCCAGTGGTTCTTTAGACTATTAATTGCGAACGAACCAAGAGTTACATTTTTATATATATAGATATATATATATATATATAGTTAGTTTCACAGCTCGTAAGTGCGGCTAGATAAGCAACTACCTCAAGCCAAGATCGAAACCCGACTGCCCATATGATAGTCGGAGTTTCTAACCATTGCGCTATTTGGCTGCTGCTATGCAGGCAGTGAATTAACAATGTTTTGACATTGTCCAAATACCTAAGCTCAGTTTGTTTACACAAAGAGCATCGCTTCATATGCTAATGGTAATTTCACTTCCCAATATGCTCAACCCAAGATAGGGAGCATTATAATCATCCACATACAATACTGTTTCGCTGTTTCACAGCTCATCAGTGCGGCTAGACAAGCAAATAAGAGTAGATGAAATACTTCTCAGGGTGTGTACTTAATAATGAAACACTTGATGAACCTTTCATCAGACCCCAAAATACTGCAAAAATATAGTATATGTTAAAAATATAGACTGGACGTAAAGTTACAAGTTTTAATTTTGTGGCATTAGAATTATTATCCATTTATAATTTTATTGGTATTGGTGCATTTGAGTAGTCCCAAGTTTACGGCCTGAGAAAATTGAGGTTACGTTATATTTTTGTAGACCGTGTAATCTCAAAAAATGTAACCTCGTCTGAAATTATCAGGTGCTATTTTATCAATAAATTTAAAAGAACAGAAAACAAATCCATTATATTGGAGAAACAAAAGAATCAGCAAAATGAATTAGTAAATTGTACGTGCATGAAAAATGAATAGCTAATTCCCAAAATGTATAAACATTTTGACCCCCTTTCTTCACTTAAATATTCACCAAAATTAAAGAAAGCAACTAATTTTAATCAAATTTTCAGTATTTATTAATTAATGATGCCAGAATATTATGAACCGATTATTTTTCTTTTTTTTTTTAAATCTTATTGAAAATGTATTTTGTATAAACAAAAGAACACTTTTACTAAAGTTATAATTTTCAGTACTGAAAAAAATGCATTATTTTTGCTTTATTTTATGAAAATAAAGCATTGTAGATGCTTTATTTAATTAAATGTTTTTTTTATTTCAATTAAATGTTTTTTGTTCTTTTTTTATATATTGCAATATACGAAAAACGTCCTCAAAGTCTGTGTTAATGAAATCAATAGAACTTGAACTAACGATATCATTGGATTAAATATTGTTTATTCAATAGTTTCACCAAAAATTATATAATTGCAAAAAATATTTCATGTGATTTAAAATAACAATTCTCGCAAAAAATTTCAAATGTAATATATTTTCCTTGTACACATGAATATGTAAAGCTCAGCATGATTTTTTTTTTTTTTTTACTTAAAAATAAAATTGAAAAAATTGAGATTCAGGATGACTAAAAAAAAATGATTTTAAAATAAGTTAATTTGGGGATTGACCACATTGTAAAATAATAAAAAAATAAAACAGGCAGGATTTGCATCCCACCCACCTTAATTATTAACTAGCAAAAGTACCCGTCGTTGACTGGGTTAAAAAACAGCCTACAGAAAATGGACTCTGATTTATGAAAGTATGATAGGTTATGAAAAGGAAGGCTTGTAAATTTGCGTTGAATTTGGGGGTATCAAAACCAAAGCAAAATATGATGAAAATAAAACTAAAATAGATAAACCCCATAATTTATTATACCATACCTGTTCACACTGAAACACATCACAATATTCTGTGGATCTATATTAAAAAAGCTTGTTAAACTTTGTGACATATTTCCATTCTATGGAGGTCAGGTGCGAACGAACACCCCATAATTTTATTATACCATATTTCTTCAAACTGAAACATAATTATCAAAGTATACTTACGCAGATAGATATGAAAAGTCTTTATTAAAGTTTGTACCTATTTCCATTTTATGGAGGCCAGGCACGAACGCAGACCCTACAATTTTATTATACCATCCCTATTTAAGTTAAACCATACTTATCAAATATTCTCATGTACATCTATATCAAAAATACCTGTAAACGTTTTTTTTTTTTAATTTTTAAATTTTTTTATTTCCATACTTTGTGGACCAGGCGTGAACGCAGACCCCACAATTTTGATGAACCACCGTTCTGTCAGATCAAACATACCCATTCCTGTGTCTCGATGCATCTATCATATGTAATCAGTTTTTTAAAATAGTCAACCATATAGGAGCCTGTTCGTGACCAGACACACACACACACACACAGCTTTATATTATAGATAAATTGGTTTCGCCTTTTTTATTATTGATGAATAAATCGCCTGTGTAATCAGCGATTTTAATTGACTTTTTTCATACTTAAAATGCACTTTTTACTTTTATTTAAAAAGGAATAATTTATCATTAGAACATGGCTAAGAATAAATCGAATGTAAAAAAGTAAATATTCTAATTAAATAAGCACTTCCTTTTTATTGCAACAAAATAGGATTACCTGAATTAATGAATACTTTTTATAATTTTCAAAAATATAGAAATTAATGTATGATAATGTTTTAATTTCTATAAATTTAAAAATAAATTGAAGTTTTGACATTTTCGGCTTCCAAAGAAATTCTGTTTCTGTTACTAAACTCACTTTTGGAAGACAATTAAGCAATTTTTTTGTAAAAACGAGGTGTTTTTTGTTTGTTTGTTTGTTTGTTTTTTAGTATCACTCTACTTTGAAATGGTTCCAGAAAACTAATATTTATCTTCAAGGGATTTTACAATTAATTTAACTTTTGAAGTTAGCTGATTTTCCAAGATTTTGTAGTTGTCATGAAAAACTTTTTGATTATAATTTTGTTTCTAGTGTAAAAATACATTTTTTTGTCCTTTTAGAGGCTTTAATCTTTCAAATACAATCCAAAAGTAATCAGAAACTTGTATAAATCAACTTTCCAAACAATGGGTTTATCAGTTTTCACCAATAAATTGCACATACCTAGTAAATTATGATATATCAAAAAAAGCAAGGCACATTTTAAAAAGAACAGAAATAAATCTATTACAAAAAAAATTTTTTTTTTTTTTTCAACAAATAATTTAAAATTTTTAATTAAATCCAACTTCAAGTTTTTTGTATATTAAAATCCTTTAAATAGTGCCTGGTAATTTCAGATAAGGTTAATTTTTTGGGGCATGGCAATTGAAGTAAAATTGTCTTTTTTCCAAATAAATTGAATTAAATTACATCAACTACAAAAATATGTGACCTAAATTTTCCAAGACCAGAAATTTGTGATTGTTAAAGTACTGTTTTATTTCTCTTTATCAGGTGTCTGACGCTTTCTGACAGCCTGCAATCTACAAAGCTTAATAGTTTTTAGGATTAAATCTGTTCAAATTGCATTGTCTAAGAGTATCCGCATTTATATTTTGGAATTTATATAATTTTGTATTTATGATTTTACTGTAAGCAAGTGGTAAAAATCTTTCATCTTAAACAGTTGGTTACTGAATATTTTATGTCGTAAAAATTATGTGAAAATACTGAAGTTATGGACTTTAAAAAAAACTGAAGGGAGGTATACACATTTTTAGAAGCAATATACTGTATCTGTTATTTATGATTCAAATCTCATGTAAACAAAAATCTATTGCTATGGTAAAAACTGAAACTAACTTAACTGCAGTCATTAAGCCAAGAATTCCCGATTTGAGGCTCCTAAAATCTTTTTAATGAACTGTTAAAATTTTGACAATGCATTTGATTTTTTTTTATATATTAACTGATTTTAATGATTTGCACCATAAGGGGGAAATCATTAAAATCCTATAACATTTTTTAATGGCTTATTCAGTTCAATAATTTGGTAAAATAAATAAAACAAGCATGCTTCAGTTGTCATGTTAGTAAAGAGAGGTAGAAAATTACAGAAGATACAGTAGCTCATTACCTATTCAATTTCACTTTTAATTGCTGCATTGTTGGTGCATTTATTACATCTGGAAGTTCATTCCAAGGTTCAGGGATCTTGAGAAAAATTTTCTCCTCTGGCTTACTCAAAATCGGTGATGAAACAGTTTCTCATAATGCCGTCTAGATTTTTCTGATGCAGGAATGGATAGCGTGCTGAAAGAGATCGTAATGGCCATAGTAGGTCAAAACGAGATCATTGGGTAAGTCTTGGAACTCTATGGAGTTTTTTCAGATCGGCTTTCATACACCATTTGAATAGCCACTTGTTGAACTCTCTCCAAATGTTTAATATCACATATTAGATATGCAACAGAGGCTTGAACGCTATACTCTAACAGATGGGGAAAACAAAATGGAGAAATATTTCAGGAGTGAGTTTGCAGAAGGAGCATCAAATGAGAAACAGGGTACTCCTTGCCTTGTTTGGCTTTGTTCAGATGTGTGGAGGTCGTCAGGCCTTTTTAGGAACTAACTTCCTCCACAAATAAATAAAAATAAAAAGACTTACATGCAAAACAAACGGAGGTTTATTCACAGAAACCAACCATTAACAAATAAAATACAATTCTCTTTATAATGAGTTCAGAAGTCCTTTTTAAGTATTCGTATAAAAAAAAAAGGAGAATGTCTTTTTTTGTTGAACTGTTCATATGTTAAAACATGTTAAGAGAGACAATAGGTAATGTTCGCCTGTGAAATTGTATGAAGCGCGCGGAGCGGTGAAAATGGAAGAGTGATAGTAACACGCGTGGAACGTCCGAATGAAAATGCAGTTTAGAGAGAGATTTGATGTGTGTGTGTGCTTAAATACTATTTGGACTGGCTCCCAGCAAGCTTAAAAAGAAAAGTTTAGAAAAATGTCCTTGGAGAAATCCCATTGGACGGAAACATCACGTGGGGTGCTCTGTACTACGTCCGCTCGTTTTGAGTCGATTTAATATATAAGGCCACGCTGGAATTTGCGTGGGAGTTATTTTTTATTTTTCACGCGCCAACATAATCATAATCATACTGCGCGCCTAAATTGTATTTATTTTTATAACAATTTTTAATCCGAATCTTAACCGTGTCAACTGGCACAATACTCCCCCCAGATTGAAAACAGAAAAAAAAATTTTTTTTTCAATATGTAATGTATTCCTTGAAATGTTTCGGCCAGTGGATTTTCCTACCTGTTTTTGTCGTAGGTTTGATGTTTCCGTCATTTTCTGCTGGACTCCCATGTTCTAAGGGAATTTGTTCTGGTGGGGAAATTGTCTGAGGGTATTCCTCAATGTAAGGCTGGTTTAATTCGGTCGATCGCGATGTTGTCTTTCCTGTCTTTCCTTTGGACAGTAAAATATTTTTCACTTCTGTCCAAAACTTGGTATGGTCCTGTGTAATTTGGACAAAATGGCTTTTTGACTGTATCATTCCTAATAAATACATATTTGCATGTGTGAAGGTCATTCGGCATATATGTTTGTTTATCAGCCCTCCTGGTGGGTGTAAATTTGAGAGAAGACATTTTGCTCTTTAATTCCGTCACAAATGTAGCTGTGGGTGAAATGTCTGTGTATGCATTAAAATATTGTCCAGGTAGTGTGACTGCTGATCCAAAAACTACCTCCGCTGGCATGCTTTGTAAATCCTCTTTTATCATGTTTCGGATCATTAATAGGATTAATGGTAAATTATCTGACCAGTCTGCGTTGTTAAGACTCGTAGCCAAAGAAGTTTTTAGCTGTCTGTGAAGGCGTTCGACGAGGCCGTTCGAACAAGGGTGATAAGCCGTTGTCTTTATGTGGGTTGTTCCCAACAATTGGTTGAACTCTGCGAAGAGTTTCGATTGAAATTGCGAGCCTCTGTCCGTTGTGAGTACTGACGGTACTCCAAAAATCGCTATCCAGTCTTTTAGTATTGTTCCAGCTACTGTCGCCACCAATGTGTCCTTCACGGGTATGGCTGTTGGCCATCTGCTGAACCTGTCGACTATGGTGAGAATGTGGGTGTGTCCTTTTGAGGGGGGTAATGGCCCCACCAAGTCAACATGGATATTGGTAAACCTAGCATCGGGCGTACTGAAAGTGCCCAGCAGTGACTTTGTGTGCCTGTGTATTTTATTCTTTTGACAGGATACACACGTCTTGGTCCAATTTCGAATATCTGTATTCATATTCGGCCAAACAAAGCGGTTTGCTATTATTTTTACAGTGGCTCGTTTGCTTGGATGAGATAAATTGTGAAAATGTTGAAAAACATGTCGTCTGATGCTTGGCGGTATGTATGGACGTGGTTATTTGTTTTCTGTATCACAATAAAATGTTGTTGTACTAAAAGGTACGGGCATTTCCTTCAGTTGCAAAGACGTTTTCTGTTGTATGTCAGTGAGTGTCTCGTCCGTCTTTTGTTCTTGTGCAATTAATTCCATACTCAGCGAACTGGAATTTAGCGAAGTTATTGCAGCGCGTGATAATGCGTCTGCCACAACGTTTTCTTGTCCCTTGACGTATCTGATGTCTGTGGAATATTGAGCAATATAATCAAGATGTCTGATTTCTCTTGGGCCATATTTATCTACATGTGTATGCCGTGCATACGTTAACGGTTTATGGTCAGTGTAAATACAAAAGTTTCTTCCTTCTAACAGATGTCTAAAATGTTTAATTGACAAATAAATTGCTAATAGCTCCCTTGAAAAGGTACTGTACTTTGTCTGTGTCTTGCTCAGTTTGGCTGAGAAAAACGATATAGGGGCCATTGTATCCCCTGTCAGTTGGTGTATAACTGCTCCTACAGCTATGTCTGATGCATCTGTTGTAAGTGTAAGTTTCGATTCTTCACTGTCCTTAATATAATTCAATTTTGTGAAATTGACTAAGGCAGTTTTAGCTTGATGGAAAGCTTTTAAAGCTGATCCTTCCAGTTTTAATTGTTGGTTTTTCGTTTTGTTCTTCAATAATGACATTAACGGTGCAAGGATTGTGGAACAGTTGGGTAAAAATCGTCTGTAATAATTAATTACACCTATGAAGCGACGAACTTGTCTAACAGACGTAAGTTGTGGAAAATTCGTAATGGCACTTACTTTTTCGGGTAATGGTGATATACCATCCTTATCAATTGAATGTCCGAGGAAATTTACTTCTTGCTGACCGAAAATACATTTGTCCAAGTTTAATTTTAAACCGTAATGGGACAGTTTTTGGAAAGCTTGTTTCAAGTGTTGTTTATGTTCGTCGAGGTTTCTACTAGCAATTAGGACATCGTCCACGTATACGAATGGAAGGTCCCTAAAAACCTTGTCTATTAACCTTTGGAAGGTTTGACAAGCGTTTCTAAGTCCGAATGGCATTCTGACGAATTCGTAAAGTCCAAATGGCGTGGTCAGTGCTGTTTTATGGATATCTTCTTTCACCACCGGTATTTGGTAATATGCTTTTACTAAATCCAGTTTGGAAAATACCGTGGTATTTTGCAGTCTGATTGCGAAATCGTGAATGTGTGGGATAGGGTATCTATCCGGTACGGTTTGTGCATTTAATCTCCTCAAATCGCCGCAAGGACGCCATGTTGTCACGTCTGATTTCTGTACCATATGTAGACCACGCACTTTTGAAAGGTCGGATAATTCCTTATTGTAACATGCGTTGAAATTCGTCTTTTGCGATCTTGTACTTATCCGGCTTCAGACGTCTGGGGGTGGCGTAGACGGGTTGTCTATTCGCTTTAATATAATGCCTTGCATTATGTTTAATATTATCCGTGACTTTGAATGGCTGAGTAAGTTGTGGGTATTTTTGAAACAGCCGGCAAATGTACGTCTCTTCAGGTAAGGCAGAACTAATCCCAGTAGACTGGTATCTTGTGGTGATACCTTTAATTACGACTTTTGTTTGGTTATCAGTCAGTGTGCGATTAGTCATGTCTACCATAGATTAAATCATGCTAGGAAATCTGCTCCTAATATTGGTGTCGTCACGTTGGTTATGGTAAAAATCCACGAAAATGTGCGACGCAAGCCGAGATTGACGCTTAAGTACTTTTCACCATATGTCGGTATTTGTGTGCCATTAGCTGCCTGGAGGTGGTAAGGCTATGGAGTAGCTTTCTGTTTACATAGCGGTGGTATCATGCTTATTTTGGCTCCAGTGTCTATTAAGAAGTTATATCTGTGATTACTGTCACGAATAAAAAATAGACGACCTTTAGTGGAAAATCCAGTGACAGTTGTCGTCCCTACTGGCTGGAATGATCGTTTTTTTTTAATCCAAATCTTAACCGTGTCAACTGGCACAGATGATGGCCAATTTTTACAAAGGGTTTTGTGCAAAGTGTTTGACCATTTCATTATCGGCCTCCTCTTGGTCACTTCCTGGCGATTTCTAATGCAAAGGCAATTTTTGCAATGTTAACCTTCCAAAGCAAGAAAATATTTAGCAATATTATTTATCTAATGTTTTCATTAGGTACGGGCAAAATGAATGCCGATGCTCAAAATGTATAAACATTTTGACCCCTCTCTTTACTTAAAAATTCACCAAAAATCAGGAAATTAACCAATTTTAATGAAATATTCAGTATTTATAAAATACTGATCACGGAATATAATGAACCCATTATTTTTATTAAAATCTTAGTGGAAATGTTTTATTTTGTTTAAACAAAAAATACCTTTACTAAAGTTACGGTTTTCAGTAATAAAAAAAAAAATGAAAGGAATTTAGTTTTGCTTTTTTTTTATGAAAATAAAGCATCGTAAATTATAACAATTTAAAAAAAATTTAATTTGTCCAGGAACAGGGCGAAAAAAGCCCTTAAAGTCCGTATTAATGAATTTGATATAACTTGAAGAAAAATTAATTTTTCGAACTACTAATATTACCATTGAATTAAGCATTGTTTATTCAATATTTTCGCACAAAAAAATTATAATAGCAAAATATTTCTACTTTTTTTTTTTTTTTAGATTACAGATTTCGCATAATTTTTATATGCAAGATTTTAATAATTTACTTGCTCGCATGGTGTGCAACTTTCGGCATAACATAATTTTTATATAATCTTGAACAATAATTAAAAAAAAAAAAAAATTTAAAAGCAGGAACATAAAAAATAATTAAATTAAAAAATGATTCAAATCTTCAGGAAAGGAATGTACGGATGCACGTCTGGAGGGGGGGGGGACTGACACCCCTACATCCTTTTAATATCATAACTTCATTTTGAAACAGCGTTTTTCGATTGGCTGTAATTTTGGGCTTCCATATTCGTAGTGTTTACAAAACTCCCGTTTGTTGAGTTTAGTCGAACACCAGAATTACTCACTTTTTGGGGACTAATTAAGCTATTTTTTGTACAAACAAGGTGTTTATTATTATTATTATTATTATTATTATTATTATTATTATTATTATTATTATTAAATTCAATATCTTAGGACTTTACTAATTATCTTTGAAATAGACCCAGAAAACTAATATTCATCTTTTGAAGGATTTTTACAATCAATTTATTTAACTTCAAAATTTAGCTGAATTGGTTAGTTCGCCGTGAAAATATTTTTCATAACGTTTTTTTTTTTTTTTTTTTTTTTTTTTTCACGTGTACAAATATTTTTTTCCTTTAGGAAATGAACTTTAGTCTCTTTCAAATACAATAAAAAAGTAGTCAGAAACCTACAAAAAAATTATAAGTCTGCTTTCAAAACTATGTCCCCTTATCTTTGTCCGCCCATTTTTGCCCGTACCTAGTTTTCATTAAATAAGATTAAAAAATGTTACTTTTTCTCCTAAAGTACAAAAATATTTTCTAGCATTCGGTATACTATTGATTAATTTTTTTGAGTACTATCAAATAAACACAATAGTTGCAGATTATAAAAAAATGCATGTTCAATTTTTATTAGGGGAGGTAATTTATCAGGTCTGATCTATTTTTCTTACATGATGCCATGTAAACTATTACCTATTACATGTACCAATAGGTCAGATGACCATTATCAAATAGGTCTTGACTTATTCAATATGGCTAGAGTGTAAACACCGAGCAACATAAAAAAAAACAGTTGTCAAAGGATGGATGCGTTCGATGGGAGCCAACAACTATCTATCTTGATGGAAAGTATTTTCGTTTCTCTTTCTCTCTCTCTTTTTTTTTTTTCCTCACATTCCATGAACGATGTTTCTGACAAGTTGCTATTCTGACTGCTGTTTTGAGTGGATAGTAAAGATTTCCAAGTATTTCATAGTATTCATCATCTTTCAACTTGCAAGCTCTCAATCTTTTAACCCTTATCCTCGAGTGGCTTTTTGATAAGTGATTAATCGTTAGTAAAAAAAAATGTAAAAATTGATTTTTTTTCTTCTAGTGATTTGAACTAATTTTACTTGCGAACAGTAGGTACGGGCAAAAATAGGGGGACCTAGTTTTGAAAGCCGATTTATCAATTTTGTTTTTTTTTGTAGGTTTCCGACTACTTTTTGATTGCATTTGAAAGATTAAAGTTAATTTCCCAAAGGAAAAAAATATTTGTACACGTGAAAAAAAAAAGTTATGAAAATATTTTTACGGCGAGCTAACCTATAGGAGGGAAATGTGCATTTCTCTCCCAATAATTACTTAAAATAAACACAAGGCCAAACGACATTGCTTTTAACAAAACAATAATAAAGGGGTTATTTAGAAAAGGCGAGATTGTTTCTCAAACTGGAGAGAAAGTGTTGTGGTTACCATGGATTTTAACGACGTTTGAAAAAGTGTCACCATTTCGGTCGGTCCCCCTTTTTGGGGCACCTCCGAAATTAGAGAGAGAACAAGAGTGCTGAAAAAGAACGGTTGGGGAAAAGAAAACATCGGGCTATAATTTAAGTGCAACGAGACTTTAGGATTGATGATGTTTTATAAAGGTTTCCAAGATATATGGGTACAAAGAGGATGGTACATTTCTTTGATAAAAGTCTTTACCCAGGGAAACAGGTCTGTCGCGTGTTGATGCTTCTATCGTTTCCGCACGTCTGAGACAGATTTCTTCTTTGTATCTCACTCCAAGACAGTCCTCTATTCCGATTGGCTGAAACCTCTGGTGACGTTGAGAGAAAAAAGGAAGGGAAAAGTAGAAGAGTAGGGAGAAAGAGAGAAATAAGGGAAGCATACCATAGTAGCATCATAGTAGTAGTTCACTACAAAAGAAAGAAAGTGTAAATGTCTGTTTGAAGGTGTCGTCTGCCATCAGACTGCAGTCATCAACAAGTAGCAGTGGGAGGGGTGAGTGAGAGAGGTCTGTATAGGTCGCTTGCTGGCGTCTCTCTGGCGATCGCAGCTGGTATCTCAAAGGGCTACAAAGGGCTCAAAGGGGACAGCTCAAAGGGCTACAAAGGGCTCAAAGGGGACAGCTTAAATCAATGCGTCCTGCCAACTGATTGGTCAGTGTGGCCGAATCACTTTGGCACCGGGCATTGATCCGCTTATAGTAAATAGTTTGTTAACTGCTACATCACCCCCTGCTTAGGCGAAAAGCCGATGAAGAAAAATAAAAAGGTAGCAGTCTTTAGAAAAATACAGAACACAAGGCAACGTAATGTCTGGAAGTTTATGTTGCCGAAGAAAGAATATATAAAGGGGTAATGAGAATAGAAAGTTTCAGCTAAAATTTATTTTTATTTTTTTAAAAATAAACCGAATTTACAGGGTTTAAATATACAAAGTTTTGCATAATTTTTTGGGCCAATGTACACGGCGGCCACTACGTGTAGTAGTGACATAGTTGTCATTTTCACTATTCACTTCAGGTGTTTGCTGTGTGAATGTAGGTGGGATATGTGTGTCTTGTGTTTCTGAGTCAAGAAAAGCTCTTTTCACTCTGTCAACAGATACTGTTTCTTTTTTGCCCCTAATATAATATTTATCTTTTAAAGGATTTTCACAATAAATTTTGAAGTTAAATAAATTCATTGTAAAAATCCTTTAAAAGATAAATATTAGTTTTCTGGGTCTATTTCAAAGATAGTTAGTAAAGTCCTAAAATATTGAATTAAATAATTTAAAAAAAAAAAACACCTTGTTTATACAAAATACAGCTTAATTAGCCCTCAAAAAGCAAGTAATTATGCCGTTCGGCAAAATGCAACCAATAAGAGTTTGTAAACACGAATATACGAAAGCCCAAAATTTCAGCCAATCAAAACGCTGTTTCAAAATGAAGTCATGATAATAAAAGGAGGTAGGGGTGTCAGATTTATTTTTTCCCCCCAGACGTGCATCCATACATTCCTATTTTGAACGTTTGCATCAATTTTTATTTTTTTTAATTTAATTATTGTTTATGTACCTGTTTTTAAATTTTTTTGAAAAATTATTGTTCGAGATTATGTTACGCCGAAAGTTTCACATTCTTATGAGCAAGGAAATTATTAAAATCTTGTATATACAAATTATGCGATATCTGTAATTTAAAAAAAAAGTAGAAATATTTTTGATATTATAATTTTTTTGTGTGAAAATATTAAATAAACAATGCTTAATTCAATGGTAATATTGGGAGTTCGAGAAATTAATTTTTCTTCAAGTTATATCAAATTCAGTAATATGGACTTTAGGATTTTTTCGTAATGTTCCTGTAAATATTTTTTTCTTTTTTTTTTGTTACAAATTACGATGCTTTTAAAAAAAAAAAAAAAAAAAAAAAGCAAAAATAAATTCTTGCGGTTTTTATTTACTGCTGAAAAGCATAACTTTAGTAAAGGTATTTTTTGTTTAAACAAAATAATACATTTCCACTAAGATTTAAATAAAAATTGGTTCATTATATTCCGCGATCATTATTTGATAAATACTGAAAATTTCATTAAAATTGGTTAATTCCCTGATTTTTAATGAATTTTTAAGTAAAGGGAGGGGTCAAAATGTTTATATATATATATATATATATATATATATATATGGTAAATATCCAGATACGCTACAACAGAACACCAACCACTCTAATCTGTTTTTTCATAGATAATTGAGGTCGCTGACAACGAATCTGATAGTCAAACCTGGGGCAAATTTACCGTTTGCATGGTATTAACCCCTGAACCCACGAACTACTTTCCACCATTTTGCAGCTTCTGTTTACGCTACGCGCGCGCTACAACATAAACGATGATTTGCTTCACCAATTCTCACATGGCATATCAAAAAATTATGGACTGACATTGTTGGAATTTTTTTTGTACCAATAATGGTGCATCCCCCCTCCTCTGTTTACATTTATTATTTTTTATCTGGTTCTTGTATTCGATTTTTTGTATTTCGTATCTTTTTTGATTTTTAGTTTCGTACATTTTGGGTTTGTACGAAACTCCCTTTAATTTGGAGAAAAGGAAATGCTAGCTCCGTGATGACGTCACGAGCCCAGCGCGAGATTTGCTCTCTTTTGAAATTCCGCCGACGTAGAGATTGGACGTTCGTGTCATTGTTCGGCACTGAGAATGGAATTTTGACGAGCCTCCTTCAAAGAAAAAAACCCAGCAAGAATACCTGAGTATGCAACAAAGCATATTTCTGAAAACTATCTACGTGACTATGGTTTTGCACGTATTTTTGAAGGAGTGTAATTATTTAAAAAGAAAATACCTTATTTTACGTGACAAGGAATTTTGGAACCTCCTACAAAGAAGAAAACCTGGCAAAGAAAAACCCGGATATGTGATACAACCATACTTCTGAAATCCATCTGCATGTCTATGGTTTGCACGCAAACATGGAGGGAGAGAAAATTCTAAAAAGGACATTAAACGAAAAAAAAAAAGAAAAAGGCACGTGCCTGACTGGCTTTCAATTTGTAAGTACGCTCCTAAAATTTACTACATAAGAGAGTGTGATTAGACACTACTATTTTGGAATTTTATTATTGTATTCGTTCTTGGATACGACATCTTCATTATGAGAACCAATGTTATTTTTTTCATATGTTACTTTGGAGTTTTTTTTAATTTAATGCCCGCAAAGGGAAAAATTTGCAACTAATTTTATTGCGAATAAAATCTCTTCTTCATTTCAAAGCAAGACCTTTATATTTTATTCTTTACACCCCCCACCCCCCACCCTTTTTTATTCAATGCTGTCATTTTTTTTTTTTTTTTCAGGTTAGTTACTTTAGTGTCAAATTTATCTGGAAGCAAGATAAAATTCCGACATTTTGCAAATTTTTTATCCCTTTTTCGGAACTCTTTGAAAAGAGAGTGTATTCCTTTTTCATCAAGATACGTTTTAATTCTCTTTCGGTAAATGCATTTTGCAAACTTTGTCTCTATATTAAATACATTTAGCAATTTTTTGTCCCTTATTTGGGACAGTTTGAAAATTAAGTGTACGCTTTTCCAATCGAAATACGTTTTGATTCTTTTTCTTTCAAGTTAGGATTAAATTTAACCTCTTGACATTTCTGTTACCTCTGCTACCTTACACTATCAACTTGTCTTTTTGATTCGTTCAACAACTGGGGATTTCTTCCGTTATCTAAACGCATTTTGTGAATTCGTGTTCCCTTATTTCAGAATACTTTTCAAACTAAGTGGTCTGTTGTTTCGAATAATTTAGTTACTATACACCTTGTATGATACGACGTGTGTGCCCTCCCCTTTCTATTTTGAGACACGTTTCTGTTACTTCCTCGTCCACAACACCTGTCTTATTGATGCTTTCCCTTCCCACATTGTCAACTTGTAATTTAGCGCGTCTGTTAACGCTCTCCTTAAAACATTCGACGACTATTATCACCATTGAGTTAAGGTGACTGTTAATTTGGTATGTTTCGAATATTCAACATTTTTCGCCTCACTAAAAAGTCCCGAATTTAACATAATACGTCTGTACAGAGATTGGAATGTTATATTTAGTTTATTCCTGAATTTAGCATTTTTATGTACGTCTAATGTCTTTATTTATATCTGGCTAATATATTTTACGTACGCCTAGGGCACAATTTTTCATATACATTTTTCTTAATAAAAAGAGATTGAGAAACACGTATATACTTTCTACTTTTTAAAATTGAAGTTGTAACTTTCGTAACCCTCTTTCGAAATATAGTTTACATTTTACTTGCTTTGGTTGAATTTCCACGGGTATTGCAATTTACATTGGAAGAAACGATAGCATTTTCTGTCCCTAGTCAGCGAATGAGAAATCCTACTAGACTGATGTAATTTTATTTTTCATCCTAATCCAGCGTGTTCGATATTTTTTGGACGCTGGATTTTCTCCACTTTAAGAAACGACTTTTATCTAACTATACCCTCGTGGGTAGCCTAGTAAATAGACGCTGTGTCCGAAACCAGTGTTAGTTATATGTTCGTATTTTTCCCAATATATATACATATATGTATAAAAAGGGAATGAGTATATACCCTATCTTGATTTATAATGAACACGTGCGTTCTCTCACTTGTACTTGTGAATTAACCGGACGATAGTATCACAGATATTGTATTTTGTGTTGAAGTCTTCTTAAAACTTGTTGAATTTGCATGTGTGTGATTACTTTCGTATTTTATTGTAAAAAAGGATTTCTTATACGTTGAAGATATTTATAATTTTCAATAGCAAGTCCATACCCATTTACTTTGCAGACTGTGTTATTCTAGGAGTTTGTGAAAATACAAGTTCCCTTTTTCTTTGCTTAGCCCGTATTTGCATTTGGTTATTTGGATTCATTCAAAGATACACATGTGACATAAGTGGCATGTACCCTCCTCCGACGTAGTTGTATATTTAAACTCTCTTCCCACTTTTTTCCTAGGTTACATTTCAGTGAGGATATTGCTATAAAAGTGTTAAACGTTCATTTTCTAGTCTATTAACTTCCATATAGAAGTTTGCATTTTAAATACACTTAATTTTAATTTTGAGTCATAGTGACCCTTTTGATTTGTAACTGGGGATTGTATCCCTTGATATTTTCACTGCTCAATATGCTGTATTGGTTTGGTTTTGTTTGTGCTATGAGGAAGGAATTTTATGCAAATACCTTTGTAACCTTTGTGTGTGCATTTTTTTTGTATATAATTTTTGAACGCCTATTTTTGTATTTGTTTTAGTCCATATTTTTGAAAAAACAAACACTGCACGATGTTGGTCACTCATTCTTCCGGATTCCTTGTAAGGAAACAAAAGTTTTATTTAGGGAAGATTATCGTTGTCTTAGATTTGTTGCAGTTGCAGAGGGAATTACCTAAGCCTTATTTTATGACAATGAAGGCCGATGTCGATGAATGGTTGTCATTGGTAGATAATATAACAGAATTGTTGGGTGATTGTACTTTGCATGAGGACATGGACTGTTCGCTAGTAGAGACGGATGCTGTTAATGTTGTAGTGTTCTCGTCCCAGGTTCGATTCATTTTTTCGAGGTTGGCAGATGGTGTGGAGTGTGATTCCTTGTGTAACCCTGTGATATTCGAAACCCCTAGGAAGATGCTTGGTGAGTTACTGACAACTAAGGCCGAATGTCCAGACTCTGAAAACTGTTTGCTGAGTGCTGGCGAGTTTGGCTTAGAAAATGTTGCATCACGGACTGAAAGCAGTGTTGCAGGTGCCACTTCAGAGGATCTGCGTAGTCAGGCACTGAAGTTTGCCAGTAGTATTTTAAAGAAGAATGTATTGGGAGTGAGATTCCCAGGTATCATGAATGATACCACTCATATCCACGACTTGTTAAGTGTTGGCATGAATATTGTGAAATTCATGGAGGTATTTCCATGGGATGTTGGAATTATTTTACCGTCTAAAAATGTGAGTTCGAAAACTCACATATGTAGTTATTCCCCGCAACTTTGTCAGAATAATGAGGAACTTAATCATGATGGGGAGATATTACTCGGGTCATGTAGTTCTGACAATAGCCAGTGGTTAAAGGACAGGAGTCTATCCTGTGTGAAAGTGCAAGTTTTGTGCACTTCTTTAAGTGCTAATGTTAGCACTAGGAGAGAAATTCTCCATCAGGGGTATAGGGCAGGAAGCACTATATCCACCTGTGAATGTGTAAAAAACCAAGAGGAGAATGGTTTTTGAAGAGTTACGTGAACTCAAGTTGGACTGGGGCATCCAGATTCAGGTTGAGTGTAACTCAATAAAGAATCTCATGAGGGATCCTGTCGAATTTGCTGACTACATGGTGTGTAGTTCAGTTTCTCAGAGTTCCTACGAGAGTGTAGGATATGTGGCTCAGAGATCGCTTGCAGAACCTTTATTCTATAAAGTTGCTCCTGTAAGTAGAACGTTTCTTGTTGTAGAGTCACATGCAGGTGTTATTGTTTTTAAATGTATTGTGAAGATCTGCCTTGATGTAGCTTACTGCAGTATTGCAAGAGCTATCGAAGTCAAGCTCGATTTGTCCTGGGGTGTTTCTGAGGTGCTCAGGACCATCTTATACTTAGTTCGGAGTGAGTTTTCTGATGCTGAGATGTTTGCTTTAATGCTGAATACAAGAAGACTAGATCTCTCCTTGATAGAGGTCTTCCATAAGTATTACCTGGGTGTTTCTGACTCCTATACTCAACTTTGTTTGTTTGGCTATATGTATATAACTATGCAAACGTTTAAAACTGTAATTGCCTTGCAGAATTTGTGTTTCAGTTTTATTTCATTCCAATAAGTTGAAGAACTTATCAAAGCATAGGGTTGATTGGATTCGTTCCTTTTGTAGCACCGGTGTTGATCTCACTGGGCTCTTGTGGTTACGGGGGAGCTGAGATATAAGGATGAGGAGGTTAGATGGTAAGTGAACTTCTCAAGCCTTTATACTCTTTTATATGTAAGTAGTTGATTATCTGGCGAAATATTCTCAGTTCAAACTTGTGTTGCAACCTTGCATCTGATCATTAGTTTTAAATTTATGAATCTGGTTGGGTACTCCTCTGTTCAAACCTAAAACATGGAGGTTTTCATGTGAATTTTTATAGAATAATCTTATTTGAATTTTTCTGTCTTTTTGTTCTGATATGTGTTTCCTGGAGTTCTTCTGTATTGTAAATTTTACAGGTGTCATCCAACTGTAGGTTGACTGCCATTTCCTGTTGGGGGAGAATGTTGGAATTTTTTTGTACCAATAATGGTGCCCCCCACCTCCTCTGTTTACATTTATTATTTTTTATCTGGTTCTTGTATTCGATTTTTTGTATTTCGTATCTTTTTTGATTTTTAGTTTCGTACATTTTGGGTTTGTACGAAACTCTCTTTAATTTGGAGAAAAGGGAAATGCTAGCTCCATGATGACGTCACGAGCCCAGCACGAGATTCGCTCTCTTTTGAAATTCCACCGACATCGAGATTGGACGTTTGTTTCATTGCCCAGCACTGAGAATGGAATTTTGACGATCCTCTTTCAAAGAAGAAAACCCAGCAAGAATACCTGGGTATGCGACGAGGCATATTTCTGAAAACTATCTACGTGACTATGGTTTTGCACATATTTTTGAAGGAGTGTAATTATTTAAAAAGAAAATACCTTATTTTACGTGACAAGGAATTTTGGAACCTCCTACAAAGAAGAAAACCTGGCAAAAAAAATCCCGGATATGCGACGCGACCATACTTCTGAAATCCATCTGCGTGTCTGGTTTGCACGCAAACATGGAGGGAGAGAAAATTCTAAAAGGACTTTAAACGAAAAAAAAAAAGAAAAAGGCACGTGCCTGACTGGCTTTCAATTTGTAAGTACGCTCCTAAATTTACTACATAAGAGAGTGTGATTAGACACTACTATTTTGGAATCTTATTATTGTATTCGTTCTTGGATCGTATCCAAGAACGAATACAATAATAAGATTCCAAAATAGTAGTGTCTAATCACACTCTCTTATGTAGTAAATTTTAGGAGCGTACTTAAATTTTAGGAGCGTACGTAAATTTTAGGAGCGTACATCTTCATTATGAGAACCAATGTTATTTTTTTCATATGTTACTTTGGAGTTTTTTTTAATTTAATGCCCGCAAAGGGAAAAATTTGCAACTAATTTTATTGTGAATAAAATCTCTTCTTCGTTTCAAAGCAAGACCTTTATATTTTATTCTTTACCCCCACCTTTTTTATTCCATGCTGTCATTTTTTTTTTCAGGTTAGTTACTTTATCATCAAATTTATCTGAAAGCAAGATAAAATTCCGATGACATTTTTTAATGATTTAGAATTAAAGAGAAGTACAACAAATTGGGGGACCTTTTTTTTTTTTTTGTCTCACATAGTTTTTAATGCGGTTTACAGAAACATAAGCACCAAACATTTTTGTTTTTCGTTCTTTTTTTTGCGGGAGGGGGATTCAATTATAGAACTTATGTGGCTTAATAGGTGCTTCTGCAGTTTAGTTAACCGTTTTTCCGTATGTAACGCATCGACATTTACCAATTAGAACACCATTTAACATTTTTTGAAGATTTTACTGTTTACATTGGGGGCGCAAGCGGAGGGGGGAGGGGCCGGTTTGGTGTTGGGGCTCCGCTTGTGCCCTCAATATAAACAGTAAAATCTTCGAAAAATGTTAAATGGTGTTCTAATTGGTAAATGTCGGTGCGTTACTTTTTGAAAATTCTATGTTCCAAGAAAAAAAATAATTAAATTACCCCCCTCTCCCCAACTTGGAGTGCTTTCCTTTTCTTTTTTCTTTTTCAGCTAATTTAAAATTTTCCACCAAAAAATGCTATAATGTATTTTTGAAAATTAGAAAATTCTATGTTCTGAAAAAAAAAAAAAAAAAAAAAAAATTAAATTACACCCCCACCTTGGTGTGCTTTTTTTTTTCTTGCTTTCTTTCTTTTTCATCTAATTTCAAATTTGTACGCCATGTGAGAAGGCAGTTTGCTTGTTGAAGCCGTCGTTTATGCTACAGCGCGCTCGCGTGTAGCGTAAACGGAAGCTGCAAAATGGTGTAAAGTAGTTCAGGGGTTAATACCATACAAACGGTAAATTTGCCCCAAGTTTGACTATCAGATTCGTTGTCAGCGACCTCAATTACCTATAAAAAAAAAACAAATTAGAGTGGTCGGTGCGACGGTGTTCTGTTGTAGCGTATCTGGATATATATTAAACACCTTTACCGTTCTTTTTATTCTTTCATCCACAAATGACATTTCGTGCAAAAGGCGATGTCCGTGTTCTCATTGAATGTGATATTTGCAAATATCTTAACGATTTATGGTTAGCAATGGTCAATACAGATCTCGACAACCTACAAGACAGCAATAAGGTGGAGAGGTGTATAGCCTATGTAAAGGGAGGCCACTCTTCAACCGCTAAAGGTTGCCGTATGAATTTAAAAACGTGGGTTATCCCCCTTTCACCATTGATTTGCGACACAAACCGTAATTAATACATGCTCCCACTAATACCTGAGTACCAAGAAAGTGATGATACATTCATTTTTTTTTTTTTTTTTTAAATTAAACTTTCATTCTCAATGTGCACTCCATTACAAAACGTTAATCGATTGAATTTGGAGAAAATCGAATGATACCAATACTGGCACTTTATGGTGGCATTTAAAATTAAAGAAAATACAGAAATGTCTTATGATATATGCTACCAGTTACGTAATTTAATCAAGTAGTCTTTTTTTTTTTTTTTTTTTTTCTCGATTAAAAAAAATCAAATATTACTATTAGAAAAAATGGAATCAACGAATCGGTAGACAAGTGCAGATAACTCTAATGTACATGGAAACTGTCAAAATATTTTTTTCAAGGCCCGGAAGCCACTCGGGGATAAGAGTTATTGTGTGTACAGTACGTTTACGTTAGTGTTGGAGATTTGATAAAGTGTCTTACTTAAGGAGGCGGTTCATCAGGAATTTGTTCACATTGAACTTGAAGATATCCAGGTTGTCGTCAGGTGGGAAACAGGCAACCGGAACAGAGTTCCACAGGAATACACTTCTAAGAAAGAAGCTTTGTTCATGGAATCTACGTTTTAATTTTGGCACACATAAGGAGTGGGGAAAATTTTTGATCACTATCAAGTTTCAGCTAGGCGGGTTTTTATCGTGAAAGATTGGCGAGGGAGGACCAGAGATTGGAGTTCAGACGAGCACCTGCCATGGTAGTAACGATAAAACAAAGACAGGCTCGCAACGTCTCTCCTGTGCGAGAGAGGTTACAGGGAAGAGAAAAGGGCATCACCCACTAGGCCACGAAGCCTATTTTGTACTCTGTCAAAGCAGAATAGACTGTTTTTAGTAGCTCCTGCCGAGATGTGGCAGCAGTATTCCATCCTTGGACGAACTTGGCTTTTATACAGATAGAGAATTACATCAGGGATGAGATATCTTCTGGAGCAGTAGAAGGATCCTACCATTTTTTCAGCGATCTTGGCAACTGACTTGATGTACGTGTTCCATTTCAGGTCAGGGGTAAAGGTCAAGCCCAGAAGCTTATCAAAACATGGAGCTTCCCCTAGACGAGAGCCACTCATATCAATTGATGTCAGATGGGGATCAGAGCGTTGATGATGTAAAGATAGGAGCTTGGTTTTAGATGCATTAAAAGGAACCAGCCACCTCCTCCCCCACTGTACCACACACTCAAGATCAGTGGAGAGAGAATCTGAGAGAACTTTGTCATTTACGGCTTTGATGTGTTGCCATAGATGGTCGTGTCATCAGCATAGATATCAACGAATGATTTAAGTATGTGTTTTGGGAGATCCTTGATGTATATCAGAAAGAGAGTTGGGCCCAGGATGGACCCATGAGGGACTCCAGCATTAATATTGAGGGCCTCTGATTTCTGCCCATCAACTACTACTCTTATGAACCTATCAAAGAGAAATGATTTAATGATTGAGAAAACATTTCCAGTAATACCGTAGCTGGAAATCTTGTGAACTAAGTCCTTATGCCATACCTTATCGAAGGCCTTTGATATGTCAAGAGCAATTGCCCTAGAGAGGAAGCCTTTGTCAAAAGATTCGCTAATCCTATGAGATATAACAGTTAGCACATCTGCTGTAGATCTGACAGAACGGAAACCATATTGCATATCACTAAAAAGGTTATTTCTGCTGAGGTGGTTGACTATTTCTCTATTTAATATGGATTCCAGCAGCTTACCCATGACACACAGGAGACTTATTGCTCTGTACTGAGAGGGAGAGGACTTATTACCTGAATTCTTAAATACAAGGCATACTGATGAGGTTTTCCAGGGTGTTGGGAAGCACTTCTCTTTAAGGCAACGTTTAAAGCGTTTTGTAAGTATGGAGACAAGTTCTAGTTGAAGCTTTTTCAGCACAATGATTGGAATGCCGTCAGGGCCAGTTGCTTTACTGGAATCAAGGTTCTTAATTAGCTTGGCGACATCACGCACTGATATTTGTATGTTGCAGAGCGTGTTGTTCATTATAGGAGGAAATACGGGGAGTTGATGGCCTTCGTTACATAGGGTAGAATTAGCTGCAAAGTTCTTGGCAAATAGTTTGGCCTTGTCTGATGCTGACGAGATGACCTCAGGTCCATTGATGATGGTTGGGATAGAATGCACGCTTCTGTCAGGATCCTGTTTGCTATTTGCCAAAACTGGTGGGAACCAAGCTGCTGCTCAGCTACTTTGGATTTAACGGACTTTTGCAGTGGTTGCTGGCAGTCCTGAAGGCAGCTTTAGTCTCAGTGCATTTATTATGTTGGTAGCTAGTGAAAAAGTGATTTCTGTACGCGATGGCAGCAGCACATTCTGGGGAGAACCATGGCTGGCTGTTAGGTTTTTGTTGGAATTTTTTGGATGGTATGAATCGGTCTATGCCTACAATTAGCGATTCGGTCAGGTCTGATACTATGGAGGACACATCTTTTTTAAACATGGATTGCAGTGGTAGATCGGATATAAGTGTAGGGAAGCTATCCCAGTCAGCGGTAGAGTATCGATATACAGTACGGTGGAGAGGTACATTTCCAGACTTATTGCATTTCGTTTTTATCCTAACTGATACAACCGCATAGTCGGAAGATCCGAGAGGAGACAGAACAGAACTTGAACATAGCTCAGGGGAAGTTGTGAGAAAAAGGTCTAGAAGGCTAGCATACTAACCGGAAGTATCGGGTACTCGGGTGGGTTCAATAATTACCGATTGTATACCCTTTTTAAAATCTCTAGAGAAATATGACTTTGTCACTTATCATTAAAATATGGCAAATTTGTTTTTCGTAAATAAAAAAAAAAATACTTGATCAATTCAATTGATGCAGACACAGATATTGTACAAACTTGACTTGTTGAACACGGGCATCCACTCTTCTTAGCTAACCTTCCTATCCGCCATGTCCAAGGTGTCAGTGAAGACATAACTGAAATCATTTGCCTGTGAAGACCCCAATCTGCTGGTCTGCTATCTCTCACTTCTTGAACTAACCTGTTCATATCCTTGAACAACACTCACTCTTCAACATTTACTTTTGACCGAAAATCCTAAATATCCAATCTTCCTCTAAACTATCCCCAGTTGACTACTAAAACTGATCATTTCCCCTTTTTTCTTAGTTCATTCTCTTCATCATCATCCAGCCATCCAAAAACTAACGCCCAATTGACACTTGTCTGTACAATGTAATTCACCTGTCACTCTATCATTTTTTGTATTGTCAATTTATTTCTTAATTTAATGCTGTGAAGGAGTCTATAGTATTACAAATGCAGAAAAAAAATCATCTTTGACTAAAATGTCTCCAGAACACTACAATAACTAAGTTTTTCCCCTCCTCTCTTTGTATAGAAATGAGAATAGTTAAAAAATGATAAATTAAATGGGGATTTTTTATTATCCCTATCCAAATATATATATATATATATATATATATAAAGTGAACTCATTTTTTCCCTCTGATTTTGACCTTGATAGGATTAAAAATCAAGACATTTCATGCAAATATAATATGCACAAACTGTAGCACAATATCTGAGGTGTGTTATAGGCCTATTATCTATCCACTTCCTCAATAATCGTAGATTCCTATATTCTATTTGCTGAGAGTTCACAGCTGAAATCTGTTAAGATCAATGGAAGCGGTAAAATCTTTTCTCTCTAATTAATTCCTCCTTCGCCCGCCACCACTTTGCACTGTTGCGGGATCGTCCACAAGAGAGTTATGAAGGAACATCGGTTTGGCCATTTTTTTTTTTTTTCACTTTATTTCGTTTTGTAGTTGATTAAAAAAAAAAAACTGGAATGGACTGGGTGAAATGCACCATGAAGTTAACCGAATCGAAGGGTTATTTATGCCATTTTTTTTTCTGTTTTCGCTGCATTACACTCCCTCCCTTACACCCCCCCACTAGTTAAACATATTTTGGACTGTGATCAGAAGATTCTTCTTTCAGTGTATTGTTTAATGACAACAATGTTTCTTTTTTTTTCTTTTTTTTTGTATTTGAATATGATTGTTTATTGTGTAGGTTGATAAAAGTGAATTATAGAAAAAAAAAGTTTTCATATTTCAAATTTTAAATAGATTTAAACAAAAGCCATCTTGCTATTGTCGCACTTTATTTATAATAAATATTAGCAAATAATTTATTATACTCGATTTGAATTTATCTAGGTTTATTTCCTTAAGTTTTTCTTATATATTTTAATCCCACAAAATACATGCTAAAATATTTGTCAATTTGGAGATTGAGATATGCTTGAAAAACCTTCCATTTTTATTGTTCTAGTTAGCAGCAATATACAATTAATTCACAAAATGACTCATAGTTTCTATCACCCTTTCTCACTGTTGTTTGATCCTGTTAGGACTTGGTTCATGTCTTTGAATCATAGGTTTGTCTCTTTTCTTCCTGGGGTTCTCATGGATGGCTCTGTTTTTTAGGAGAAATCACTTCTTGGTCTTTCTTTCACATCAAATCTTTCTTGGAGTTTTCTGCTTCTTGTAAATTTGGTTATCTTTCTTTCACATTATTATCTACAAATTTACCATCAGTTCATGTATGGAGAACCATTGATATTTGGGTTGTGTTCACGTATGGTGTATTTTTGTGATATTTGGGTTGATGAATCTCTGTCCCATTTGAGGGTTCTTGATAAGCATTTATAATTCAATTGATTCCCACCCTTTCTCTCACAGTCCCAGTCTTTTCTATAAATGTTTTTATGGTCCGTATCTTAAAAATCGTCTGATCTATTTTCTGCTCCCTTTGTTCAAGTTCATTTAATTCGATGCTCTCCATCGATTTTCTGTTTGGGTTGCTGTTTTGATACAGCTCCCTATTACAGCAGCTTCTTTCCAAGAACTTCAGATTTGTAAGAACTCTTTTCCTGCTGTTTTTGCTCCTATTTATGACTTTAGTCAATAGGCATTTCTTGTCGTTACCATCATTTTTTCACTCGTTATCTCCTTACATCATGTGGATTCATGCCTTGTCTTTACATTAAAAAAAAAGTTTGATTATCTTGACAGTATCTTGTCAAATAAAAATTTTTATGTCTCATTGCATTAATGACACATAGCAGTAGTAGTAACAGCCGTCTGAGTCTCATTGTAGGAGGAGCAAGCATAGATGCTGTGGTAGCCACCTACGATTCTCACTTGCCAATAAGTGACTTGTAGCAGTGTACATAACAATATCAGAAAAATAAAACGATCTGCTCATTTTCGGGGAAATTCCTTTTTTTTTGTTTTACATTTTCTCTGTAAAGAATTCTTCAAACCGTTTTATGCATGTCTCAATTTTCCTTCATCCTATGTTAGATGGGGATGGAGAGACTTGCTCAAACTTTTAAAATGTGTACTTATCCAAACCTGTGTTTGAAATCAAAAGCAGTCATTAATTTTTTTTTTCTTTCTCTCCTGTTTTCTGATATCATGTCCTGAAAATTTACATTGGCACGAAAGTTCATGACTTTCAAAAGTTAAGAAATTTTCAAAATCTTGAATAATACTCAGTTATTTTTTGGAGATAATTGATTCTAATGTGAGATGATGTCACTAGTCACAAGATTTGGTTTGCTTGTGCCTGCTATGTGGTAAAAAGAATCCAAATTAAATTTCAACCTTTTGTCATGTAGCCGAATTGAGTGTTTATAAGTTATTAATTCTCTTCAGTCTTGTGACAATTGTTTGGTGGCTCAGAGGTAGAAGTTTAGCAAATGGAGGCAAAGGTGGCTTTGTAGCTAGATTCGAATCTTTTGACTGGCAGAAGACTGAGGATTGTAGGATCAAGTAAAGCTTAGATACCCCGTAGCAGAAGACAAAGATTGTCAAACATTTCAAGTGGCATTGGTTGTTCGACATTGACATTGCTTGTTTGTAAACACGTCAAATAGACATATTCGAAAGTTTGCGAGCAAGATTTTTAAAAAATATATTTACAAAACGTTTAAAGATCTAAAAGAAAAATATATTTACAAAACATTTTCTTTAATATTAAATATTTACAAAACTTTTAAAGATTTGAGAAAAAAAAAAAAAACTTTTCTATTTACGCAAAACTTTTTAATGTAAGTAATAAAACGAACGTATTTAAACAAAATATATTTAAATAAATGAGTGTTTTTTATATATTTACAGAACTTTTTAATAAAACTATTAATAATAATAAATGGTAAATTGTTACAACGTGCCCCAGCATATTATAAACACTCCAACCTCCCTATGTTAAGAACAGCTTTCTGAATAAACACCCCCCCACCTCAAAAGCCTTTCTTAATATGGGGTGGTTGGGGGGGTGTTTATACTACGCTGGGGTAGGTCGTAAAATAATACCAAATGAATAAATAAACTGACGTTATAACTGAGAATTTCAGATGTCAATTAAAAAAAACAAAAAAAAAACACAATTTTAAATAAAATTATAACCAAACTTTTTAATGGCAGAAACAAATATAAAATAACTGACTTGTTCAGATTTTTGCGACCAAGATTAATTTTTATGTACAGTTTTTTTATTTTTTTAAATTTAATCTTTCTTTGTGCGTTTTTAATACAATTCAATATTTATTTAAAGTGCAATGTATGTAGGTGGTCAGTGAAGGAGAAATCTTAAACCGAGGCAATTTTTATGCATAATAAAATCACAAGTATAAACAATCGAGATTTAAAAATATATTTTATAACTTTTATTTTTATAAAGATGAAGTATAGTATCACAAGATACAAAACTTCTTATAATTTTCATTAAAAAAAACAAAACAAAAAAAACTTGCTATTTGCTTGCTTCTCCATAAAGACAAATTAAGTACAAGTTTACTGTTCGAAATGTTCAGTTTCTAATGTTTTGTAATTAATATAGTTCATTCTTTTTATTTTAATTATAATAATTATTATTATTATTAGTTTTATTAAAGTTCTGTAAATATATTAAAAACGCACTCATTTAAATAAATTTTATTAAATTTACATTCATTTTGTTACTTACACTAAAAAGTTTTGTGTAAATAGAAAAAAGTTTTTTTTTTTTTTTTTTTTTTAAATCCTTAAAAGTTTTGTAAATATTTAATATTAAAGAAAATGTTTTGCAAATATATATTTTTTCTTTTATATCTTAAAAAGTTTTGTAAACATATTTTAAAAAAATCTTGCTCGGGAACATTCGACCATGTTTGCTATTTGATGTGTTTACAAACAACGGCAATGTCAAACAACCGATGCCACTTGAAATGTTCGACAATCTTTGTCTTCTGCTACGGAGTATCTAATCTTTACTTGATCCGAATTGTGTAAGCCTAAAACACTAGTGTCCGTAGAAAAATAATTATTCTTTCTATATATATATATATATATATATATAAAAGGCAAAATGTGTGTGACCATTTCGTGTATGTCTCGCAAAGGCTTCTTTCGCACACGCTCCCGCGGGGGGGGGGGGGTTACTATCACTTACAACTGTTTATATACCACCTATATAATAATATCTACGATTTGGGAAAGCGCGTAGCGTCTAGATTTACTTACAGAAAATTTTACAAAATTATTGCTATTTGGGCTTTTTTGTATAAAAAGCGAAACTAATTCAAAAGCTAACATGGTGTTCTTGGCACCGCGCCAGGAACGTCCACAAGCAATCAGCTTTGATCTTCTGGACAATCCCCTTTAAATGGGGAGCCGGTTTTCCCCCACCATCATCTTGGGGAAGCGAAAACTGCCCTGCATTGAAACAAAGTAAATAAACCCCAAAAAGCTTTCCAGCATTAAATAAAATACTGCTACGTCATCTCGTAACGCTCCCGCAATGACCTCATTTAGCGGCTATCTGTCAATCAAACTTCTTTCATTCGCTTTATAAGCCTTATTTTAACATTCTAATCAATTCCTATTACTCCTGGCCTAGACGGTTAAGTGGTTGGCATTTGTTTCACCTCCGCGTCAAGGCTTCCGAGTTCAATCCCGTCTCCCGACCAATCTATTTTTTTTTTCTTTTACATCTTTAAACACCCGGGTAACGTTTTTTTTTTTTTTTTTTTTTTACTTCACTTATTCCTTAGTTTACCACCCCTATACACACAGCGTTTTTTTTTTTTTTTGGTTGTTCCGATTTTTTTAACATCGTTTCAGGGTTATTACTTACCCCCTCCCCATACACACACCCGGGCAACGCTGGGTACACCCCGCTAGTCTATATACATTATATATATATATATATATATATAAATAAAAGCAAAAATGTATGTATGTACGCTTTTCCTCGATGTCCACAAAAGACTTCTTTCAGAGAAGCGCTCGCTCGGTTCACAACTTAAAACTTTTTATATCATCTATAAATTGTAATATCTCACAGTTAACCATGGAGCTCGCTTGTCTATTTAATTTTATTGCCTTTCAAACGTTAATTATTCGACATTTCCCGCATCGGCACGCGTTACATTCGGTTTTCGGTATAAAAAAAAGCGAAACTCGACTAATCACTGGCCGAAAGCCAGTGGTCTCTAGAGAGCTAAGTAACGTTTGGTCAATGTCGACTTCGTCATATCAGACGGTAGCTTTCATTTCGAGACGAGACGCTCCCCCTAATAAACAGGGAGCAGGTTTTTAAAAACAAACAAACCGATTTATTGACCTCATTAAAAACTGTCCCGCACAAAATGCTAACTGCTGAATAGCTATCGCCGTCACGTCAATCAAAACGTGCACCTGTTTTTTTTTCACACTTTACTATTTTCCAACTGCACGTCGTCAAGGCTTCACAAACACCCGGGCAACGCTGGGTACCCCTCGCTAGTATATATAGAAAAGCGAAAATGTATGTATGTATGTGTGTGTGTGTGTGTGTGAGTTTGTATGTCTGCTAAAAACTTTCGACAGACTGAACAAAAATTCACAAACTTGGTCCATATGAAAGCCCCATCCTTCGCCGGACAAATATAAAAAATTTGGCCAAAAACGTTAATTTTTTTCACCACTTTTCTACGCTAAAGACCCCTAAAAGACTGGTCCATAAAAAATCCAATCATTTGAGGGCCCCTAGTGCCGCTCTGCGACTTTTAGTTTCAGAAAAGATTGAGTTTGAAATATTAAGACGGACAAACAGACATAGCAAGTGTTATAAATTAGATTTACTCCAATAGATTCTCAGTGCAGTATGACAAGTTTGTTTTTTTTATTTTAATTAATAAAATATGAGCATTATGAATTTTAAGAATGTTTTTTTTTTTTTTTTTTTTTAATTGTATTAGACTACAGCAACACGCAAAAAAGATTGTTTTTTTTAATGCATGTTTTGTAGTTTTGGTTAAAATTTAATTATTTAACTTAAAAATTAATTACAAAATTTTGGAATAAACTTTTTCATTTACTTTTTTGTTTAAGTTTTATATTGAAATTTTTTTTAAACATTTGAATGTTAAATCTTTTTCAAAATTAGAAAATCAGTTTCACAAAAACACCCAAATATGAAAATGACATTTTCTTTTTGTGAAACAAACAAACATGGCTGAAATCTATAATGTTGAGAAAATTTTTTTAATTCAACGAATAAATTAAAAAAAAAAAAAAAAAAAAAAAAAAAAAAAAAAAAAAAGGCACTTTTTTCATGGCTGTGTAATTTTAAAGAAACAATATAAAATCAATTTAAAATTGCTTGAAAAAGATGAACACAGTGAATTGTGGATGTGATAAAAGGTTAATGTAAAAGAGTCGTTTTTTATTGATCTACATAAAAGAAAAATTAAGTATTTAAACTTCAGGAGGGAAGGATTTTGTTTAGCTTGGTTCTGGTAATTCATCCAAATTATTTTGTGACTTTAATCTTGATTCGGTGTGTAACTGGAGAGATAGTGCAGTATTCTGGAAAAAGAAAAGAAACACTTAAATTATTTGTCAATTCAATCCAAAGAATTTTTGTTTGTCTGAAGCTTATCTCACCTGAAAGAAATTTTTTTTTTTTTTTCTCTCTATACACCCACACCCACGTTTATGCATGTGTAAGAATTTTTAAAAAAACTTTTCCTCATCCACACACAGAGCATATTACCACTGAAGCATACTATAAGGGTCACATTTATCGGGATGGGGTCAATCTGGGTGTACAGCTGAAAAAACTAAGACCCAAGCATTAGCCAACAAATCATAACAAACAAGCCTGTTCATTTTTTTCCGTACTCTGTCAATGAAGAAGAAATGTTGCTAGACAGATGCAATTTTTATTTTTGTTCCAATCCAGTGCCTCTTTTTTGTGGGCCAAACAGAGCAAATCCACCCAGAAACTTATGGTCCCTACTTTTTTTTTTTTTTTTTTAACTCTGATCTGTGCGTGAGGTCGCCAAGCTAATCAAGAACCTTGATTCCAGTAAAGCAACTGGCCCTGACAGCATTCCAGTTATAGTGCTGAAAAAGATCCAACCAGAACTTGCTTCCATACTTACAAAACTGTTTAAGCGTTGCCTTAAGGAGAAGTGCTTTCTAACACCCTGGAAAACCTCATCAGTATGCCCTGTATTTAAGAGTTTAGGTGAAAAGTCATCTCCCTCTCAGTACAGAATAATAAGTCTCCTCTGTGTCATGAGTAAGCTGTTGGAATCCATATTAAATAAAGAAGTAGTCAACCACCTCAACAGAAACAACCTTCTTAGTGACATGCAATATGGTTTCAGCTCTGCAAGATCTACATCCTGGACCCAACTCTCTTCCATCAATGATCTCCCAAAACACATACTTAAATCATTCGTTGACATCTATGCTGATGACACGACCATCTATGGCAACACATCAAAGGCCATAAATGACAAAGTTCTCTCTCCTCTGATCTTGAGCACATGGTACAATGGGGGAAGAGGTGGCTGGTAACTTTTAATTTATCTAAAACCAAGCTTCTATCTTTACATCATCAACGCTCTGATCCCCGTCTGGCATCAATTGAAATGGATGGCTCTCGTCTTGGGGAGGCTCCATGTTTTGACAAGCTTCTGGGTTTGACCTTTACTCCTGATCTGAAATGGAACACGTACATCAAATCTGTTGCCAGGGAAGCTGGAAAAATGGTGGGATCCTTCTACCGCTCCAGAAGATATTTCACTACTGATGCAATTCGCTATCTGTATAAAAGCCAAGTACGTCCAAGGATGGAGTACTGTTGCCACATCTGGGCAGGAGCTGCTAAAAACAGCCTATCCTGCCTTGACAGAGTACAAAATAGACTTCATGGTTTAGTGGGTGATGCCCTTTTCTCTTCCCTGCAACCTCTCTCACACAGAAGAGACGTTGCAAGCCTGGCTTTGTTTTATTGTTATTTCCATGGCAGGTGTTTGTCTGAGCCCCAATCCCCCCCCCCCCTCGCCAAAGTTTCACGAGAAACACCTGTCTGGCTGAAACTACTGTCAATAATTTTCCCCACTCTTTATCTGTGCCTAAATCCAAACGTAGATTCCATGAGCAAAGCTGCTTTCTTAGAACTGCACGCCAGTGGAACTCTTTGCCGCTTGCCTGTTTCCCACCCGACTACAACTAGGAAGTCTTCAAGTCCAACATAAACAAACTCCTGACAAACCGCCGTCTTAAGTAAGACACTATCAAAACCTCCAATACTAATGATCACTACAATACTATCTCATTGATTACTGTACACGCAATAGCCTTGATAAGTGGTGACCCCCCATGTAAAAAAAAAAAAAAAAAAAAAAAAAAAAAAAAAAAATCTACATGCACTGGGTTCCCGCTAAACAGACAGCCAACAACGTTGAGATTTTAAGAAAGTTCAAGAAGAGATTCCATCGGTAGAGGCCAGCACTCTTCCAATCGGGCCAGTGGCATTTCCACCAGGACAATGCAACAGTCCACATCTCCATCTTTGTCACAGAATATTTGACCAAGATTGGCATCAAGACAATTTTCATTACCTCTCAACATTGCAATCTACAATGTATTGTGGACTGTCATTGCAGGAAGGCATGTGAAGATTTCTCTCAATTACATTGTGGTGTAATTAGAGTAGGCAATCAATTTGATTGAAAAATAACCAATTTCAATAAAAGTATGGGAGAGTAAACACTTGTTGATTCTCATTCAATTCCAGGCAATGTCGGGTCTCCTGGCTAGTGTAGGTGTGATGAAAAATGGCATACATTTTTCATAATTTCTATTTTAATTAATAAAAAGAAAATTTGTAAAACTGTATCTTCTATGAATTGAACCTTTCATTTGAACAGGAATTTTTTTAAGCTACTGGATTAAGAATAAGCAATTTGGAGTAAATTTGGGGCCTTGTATATGATTTTTCTGTGTGTATGTGTTTCTCGTCTTTATGTAACTTTCATAAAATGTACATAACATTTTTGTTCCATTATTGATTAAACATTTTTGACATAAAGGAAAAGCTGCAACGCATTTCTCAAATTTCTGATTTAAAATTGTAAACACTACTATATTTTGAATTATAAACTCAGCTAGAAAATAATATTTCTGACCTCAGCATTTTGAAGTTTCAACATTAAGGTCTCTTTTCCAGGTTTCCTTTTTCTATACTTTTCATTCAAACTTAAATATGTTATCTTTTGTATATGCATCGTGCTGATTTGTTAAGACAGGGTAGCAGTTCAGAAGTGTTAAGAATAACAGAAAAAGAACATACTAAGCAAAAATGAGGTGGTCGCAGTGAGAATATTAAAAATTAAAAGAAAACAAAAATAATGGAAGATTTAGATGGCTACACTATGTACATACATACCCTGTTTAATTACTACAATACAAAGAATATCATTCCTCCACTTTCCCTGTGATTCTATGACTAGGGTCCTTACGCATCATAAGTCCAAAAGTTATCTCTTCTCATTCATTTCAAACATAGCTATCAGATTTTTGTTTATTTATATTGTCAATGTCTTTTATAGAAAAAAAATTGAAAGAATGATTACAAAAAACTGACGGTTTTATTTATAGACAGAGGTGATAAGAAATGATCAATCAGATGGAACTATGTTCTAATATCAGCCAATCAGAAACTGGAATCCATAAAACATACTGGATTTTTAGAATTCTGCACATATTTTTCATTCCTCACACAAGAAGGAACTTTGTTCTTCAGATTGACTACCTAATCGAAACTCTAGTATTAGTTTCCATCTTAGCTTTTACAATTTAAAACTTCTCTGGGTCGATATTGCCATTTTGTTTGGAACATAATTTCCCTTTTCTTTTGAAATTAAGATGGTTTGTTTTGTTTGTTTAACCAGCATATCAACCTTCTTTGGGTCATTTAATGCTGTATACAAGATTGAAACTAAGATGGTTTACAACTCAAAAGCCTATGGACTCGGTGAACAACTTTACTTCAAGAAATCAGAATAAAAATTCAAATTATGGCAGATGACATTTTTGGATTATCTATCAATTTAAAAACTACATAAAATCATTCAAACACAACCTGAAAATCGAAACAACTCAGAATTTACTGAAAAGGATGCAACTGTTTTTGTGGAATTGATATACTGCTTGGCTGACAAGTTTATCTCTGATAATACAAGATTTTTGAGTGGTTGAAAATTTCAAGAATTATCAAGTAGATTATTGCTATTCCATAGAAAATATGCCAAAAAGTATTAAGCAAATTAAGAGCATTATTTATCAAAGAAAAGCCAAAATTATCTCTTTATATACAATACTAGCGTCTCTAAAATGTATGGAAGCTGATACGATTACAGATTATAAGGGCCAAAACAGCAGATTCATTAAAAATGTCTAGTGAAATTATTACTGACAGTTTATTTCTATGGTTCTTAAAGGGTTGCTAGGTGATTTTAAGCCATTTACAACTGTGATTTCTCAGAAATAAAAACCCATGACTTTTAGTTAATTTAAAGTAGCACTAAAAAGTTATGAAAGAAACAGAAAAGATAAAGGAAAATAAGGAATCTACAAGTATCATGAAATTAAAAAAATGTCCATAAAAAAACCCAACAAAATCAAATGATTCCAGAGTACCCTAGAGTCACTTTGTGAAACTAACCAATAGTAGCTGAGTAAATGATATAGTTTTGAAGAGAGGTGATGCTAAAATTTCCCTACGGAATAATAAAGACGAACCTGGTTTCTGTATTCTGAAAAACGCCCTTTTAATTCCAATGTTTAAACAAAATATATTTTCTGTACAAACTGTCATTAAACAAAGTGCAAATATAAACTTCAGCCCCAATAAGTCAAAATTTGTGTACTCAAATGGAACAGTATTCAATATTAAAGAAAATGGAAGATTATATTTTAAAAAGTATAGTCCTATTAAAAACCACGTGGAAACTTGGCATAAAATTAAAAACCACCTCGAAACTTGGCATAAAATTTTGGGACACTGCAATATTTTAGATATCAAATTACCGAATGTGGTTGATGAAATGAAAGTAAAAACTTGACAAACTTCGATGTTTGTACACAAGAAAAAAATGGCAAAGTACTAAAATAGGATGCTAGACAAAAACTCTACCAATATATATATGCATTATTATATGCATTTATTCATATGCATATATTATATGCATTCGGACTTGAACGGTTTCATAGAACCAATGGGCAGAGAAAACTTCAGGTATGCATTCAATTTTGTAGATGATTATTCTGGTTTAATATTGTTAATGTTTCTTAAAGAAAAAATCTGATTCCCTGCTAGCACCTAAAACATACTTTGCTTATATCGACCCTTAGAGAGCAGTAAAGTGTATTCGCTTTGACAATGGAATGGAATTTTACTAATAGAGACTTTGAACTTTTATTAATTAACCAGAGCATCAAGCATTACAAATTGGCGCTTCATTCACCACACCAAAATGGAACAGCTAAAAGATTGTGGCAAACCCTTTTTGAAATGACAAGATGTTTACTTATGTAAACTCCCAAAACTTATAGACGTATATATTAATAGCAGCTGCATATGTACGCAGCCGATCTTTTAATAAAAGACTGAGTAAACGCCATATGAAGCGTTCTGCAGTAAAAAAAAAAAAAAAAAATAAAACAGAAACTTAGGCAGAATGCCTATATTTGACTCAACTTAATTTACATTCATGGATAAGACAAGCAAATTAAATATTAAAAGTATAAGCATTATAACAAAGGAAGTCCAGCCCATCTAGTATTTTTTCCCCCAGGAAAATAATATGAATCCAATGGATAAAATTTACTGAGACGTTCGAGTTCAAAAGCGAAAATCCAATTTACGAAGTATATTTCCCCAAATTCATACATAAGCGATGACGACATCAATGTTGATGCAGACAAAAATATTAATAATGATGACAACAATGATGCTGATGCTAAAGTCAAAAATATGTCAGGACAGTATCCAAAAAGAATAGAAAAAACACCAAATTTTTGAGTGGCAGAAAATTTCAAGAATTATCAAGCAGATTATTGCTATTCCATGGAAAATATGCCAAAAAGTTTTATTGAAGCAATTAATTCAGAAAATTGTCAGCAATGGAAAACTGCAATGAAAAATGAAATTGACATTTTAAAAGAAAATAATACCTATGCCTTAGTATCACCACTAAAAGATAAAAATTATAATTTCTTCTAGATGGGTCTTTATAAAAAAGACTATAGTGTCAGGCATTGAAGAGTTGCATATATTTATTTTCAGGAATGTTAGTAAGAAGCTGAAAGTGAGGTGAATTTCCAAACATTGACTTTTACATATATAGTGAGAAAAAGATATAACTGACAAATTAACAAAATAATAACGATGAAAGCTTCTTTAAATAACTTTAGATTTGAATTCTTTAAGAAATGCAAAAAAATGATGGCTTACCAATTGGCGAGCTTTCTCTTCTAATAATTCATACGTCCATTGATGAAGCTACAAACAGAAATGAAAGAAATAATTTGTTTGGTTTTCAAAAACTTTTGCATTTTTGTTAAGATTCCATTTTTTTTTTTTTCCAACATAAAAATGTTTTTTCTCAGGTTACATAAAGATAAAAAATTGTGAAAGAACGCTGAAAAATGGAGGCTTACCAAAATTCTTGAATCTTATTAGCAGATTATTGAGAAAAGTTATTCATGTGAAATGATGAAAACATAATATATTCAAGTTAAGCAATGTTAAAATGGGTGACCACTTAGAAATACCAGGTACTGTACGTATTCTCCGTTTATCTTGGCATTGTTTCTAGTCGTTGTGGATTTCTCCTTATAATTGGAATCAAGCAGTGCTGACTTAGGATTGGTTTGTTGGAGATTATGCAACCCTTGCTCCACAATTACATGTGCAGCTACCCTCACAGGTGGTATTCATTGTCTCTGAAGACAAAATGGAGGTAAGGATAGATTATATATATATATATGAGAAAAGGTGTCAATTTATATTGTTAAGAGTTTGAAACAACATACTGAAATATTCAAATTGTCCTCATCAGCAGTAATGTGTTTTATCAGATGCCATTCTTCACATATTATTCTTTAACAGTAGAAATCTTGTGCTACCCAGGATCCATTACATTCAAACTTCTTTTGTAAACATTTCTATGCCATGACCATGGCTCTTTCATTATGTTTAATATCTAAATTAAAAGTAAGCCTATTTTTCATTTTATAAGAACGAAACAAGACGTAAAATAAAAAAAAGAACGAAAAGGTCAAAGGGTTTAAATTACAAATTCGCTTTTGCTTTTCTTTCCAATAATTATAAATAATAATACAAACATTGTTGTATTATTTATATTACTATTGCCATAATAGTAAGAATGTTTGCTAATGGGCCAAAAACTGGAGGTTCAATTCTGTTGAGTCATACCAAAGACTTAAAAAATAGTACTCGATACCTCCTTGCTAAAGCACTTTACATTGTAAAGAAAGGATCAAGTGCAAGTAGAGTAATCCTGGGAATAGAGCAGCGCCCTCTCCTAGATTTCACTGTAGCAGCTAATGAAAAGGGAGTCTTTGGGTTGCCCTTGATTATAGTCAGCCACTTTGCTTTTATTTTATAAAGAAAAGAATGAGAAAAGGTAATTTAGTAAACCTTGAAAAATCAAAGCACGATAACTAGAAGAATATTAGTTATTTCATTTAAGGTCTCTTATTTAAGAAAACAGCTTAGATTGGATTAAAAATAACTTGTAACCAAGTATGTTGGTCTATTGCAATTTGCAATAAATGAAAGTTGACTAGTCAGAATCAAAGTCAGACTTATCAGCTTAGATGTTTACAAGGTTTTCAAAGTTGAATGTGAATGTACAACTTTGAAAATCTAGTAAACATTTTAGGTGTGATATTTTTTTTTAATTGAATTTATCCATATTTGAATTAAGTGAATTACTTCTGGAAAATAATTTATTTTGACTAAAAGTCAAAGCATAAAAATGGCTTCACTATCAGACCTATAAAATTCTCAGGGTCTCTATCAGAATGATGTAGAAAAAAAAACAAAAAAAAAAAAAAACACACATTGCTATTCAATTTTGTAATACAAGTATTTTTTTTTTTAGATATACAAGTGTTTTGGGAAAATCTATCTAGAAGTTTAAATAAAATTCAAAAGAAAACAAGTTTAGTAAACTAAAATTAAGCCAAGTGAAAAAAAAAAATATTTACCCAAAACTGTTTTGGAAGTGCCACTCCCTGTATTCTTTGAAGTACGCCATACTCAGAGTTATAAATATGATGTACCTTAAAAAAGAAAAAAAAGATAAAAAATAGTAATATTTTCTTTGATAAATGATTAGCATTGCATTTCATAAAGAAATCATTTTTTTAGTGATTTGAATTAATTTTGCCTTCAAACTTGTCTTGGAAATTACTTAAAAAAACTAATTAAACATCTTAGTTTAATTTTTATGGATCTTTCTCACATGAATTTAACATAAAATTGAACCCCTATGATGGACTGATGTTACTCCAAATTCTGTAGATGGAGGCTAAACATCTGCCATGGATAAATTTGTGTTATATTTAAGCAGCAATCTAAAAAGAAACCACCATATAAAAATTTAACTCAAATGCTTTTTTTTTTTTTTTTCAAAGTAATTTCTTATGGATTTGAAGATACAATTTGTTTAAATCACTATAAAAAAAACAATCACTTTCTATATGAAATGGAGAAGACTGGGATAATTTATATTATGTGATGAATAAAAAATAAACAAAGTTAATACAGTGATCTAATAATTTCAATCATTTTTCAAGTGAATATAACTAAACTGATGATGACAATTTGAAGCTATAAGACATGGTCAGAGAAAAGGTTCTTTGCAATCAATTTTAGTTTTCTTAAAAAAAAAAAAAAAAAAAAAAAACAGTACAGCCAATGATCTTTTCAATTACACATGGTATTTCTCTGCAAATTATGCTAATCTTTGCGCCGCCAGATGGTAAAGCAATTCATTGCTTATTTAGGATTACACTAAAAAAAAAAAATAAATAAATAAAAAAAAAAAATATAGACAAAATTTTTATGATGTATTATGTACTCGTCACAGAACGAAAATATATTCCCAAAATGACGTAAATAGATCAAATACCTTTTTTTTCTTTTCTTTTTTTACAATTTTTGGTAGCCAGGGTTTAGAAATAAAGGGAGACAACTCAATTCGTACTATTGAGATCAAAATTAAATTTTGTATTAAATACAATTTAGTCTTAATCTCTAAAAATTGTAAAAAAATAAAAATTGTTCTATATAAAAATAAAATGCTTGAAACAATGCGATTTTTGAAATATGACATCTTCGTTCAGTGACGAGTATGTACAAAGATTTTTCTGTATTTTGTTTTTTTAATTAAGTGTAATTCTAAATAAACACTAGCAATTCTTGTACACAGTATAATGTAACTGTTTTTAGTACTGCAAATGTTCTTTGTAAATGAAAATTGCTGTTCACTGTTATGTTGGATGGTGAAGGTTCAAGATGTTGATGCTAATTTATGCACATTTCTTTCAAAATTCGAGACAAAGTCTTTTCAGACAGTGTTCATTCTGTCATGTTGCATGGCAGTAAGACATGGGCCTCAAACATTTGATTTGCAATAGCTTTGGTGTAACAATCGTGCATTGATCAGATAGAGGGGTAGTAGCAATAAAATAAAATATCCCAGAAATTGTGCTTCATCAGAATCTTAGTATTAGCAAGATTACAAATGCTTTACATGTTTGGCATCTTAGGTAACTACAGCGTGCCATCTTTTGCATCAACTCTATAATGCATATGGATATCCTAGGCAATAGGAAATGTGGTAGACCATGGTTTGAGTGGATCAGAACAGATATGGCTGTATGAAATTTGAATGATGTCAATCCTTTGGACTGTGCTGCACGAAGAGCAGGTGTAGGATGTTGCTTGGTATCGACCACCCTGGAGTCTGGGACACTTGAAACACCCCGGATATCAAAACCAGCTGTAGTGCATCACACAAATACAGTATGTCAAGCTCCTTTTTTGAAATGATATAGAATACTTTAAACCTTTGTTTGGTTTGACTAAACTTTCAAAACATAATATTTCACCCCTCAACAATGTATGAATCATTAATTTTTAAAGAGTTTAGTATCAAAGACAATATAAAAAGTAATTAATCAATATAGGTTAATATACAAAGTTTTAAATAAAAATTAGGAAAAAAAAAATCCAAAAATGCCAAACAGATTCTGAAATATAATAGTCAATACTAGGAAAAAAAACAAAAAAAAAAAACATTTTGGTCTGGAGAAAAAACTGAATGACATTAACTCCATTTACAAATGGTTGAAATGATCTACACGGTGCCTTCAATAAGTTTCCAGACTTTTTGTACAGGCATTTAAAATTGTCATGGACTTTGAAAATTCAATGTTATTGCTATATATCTTATGAGATGACCAATTTTTATGATTTCAGGTTCAAATGAACAGCTACAGCAGGAATTGGAATACACCCTAATAAAGCCTGATTGTCACAGCTGCTGAATTTAGAAAAATGATATGCAATAAAAATTTTGTTTTAAACTTGGAAAAATGCCACAGAAAGGTATGGAATGCTTCCGACTGCTTTTGGACCATCTTGCATAACATTAACTCCATTTAAAAACTGTTAGAATGATCTATATAAAAAAAGTTCTTTTTTCATTTTTACTCACTGCAGTGACACTGAATCTTCCTAAAAATGCCGTAGATGATATCATTGGTCCCCAGCTGATATCAATATGATCTCCCATTCTATAAACTCTTACAGTTGAGCCATTTGAAGACTGCGCTGCAATTTCTGGGATTTGTGCAATTTTGAATCTGAAAAGGTAATGCCAGAAATATGTATTAGTGGAAAGGGAAGAATGATTTTGTGATTTAATCTTTTACCAGCAAAAAGCAAATGACAAAAAAGAATAATTAACCACCATAATCAGCTTTCACACACACACAGACAATTAGAAATCTGTCAAACCATATTAAAAAGTAAACGTAAGTCAGGTTTTTTTGGGTTTTTTTTAGCTGGTTTTGTTTTTGCATTTAAAAATTGACTTTGGATTCAGAAGTTAGATTTTTCACAACCAAACTTTCTCACCTCTGTTAAAAGTCACATGCTTTTAATATTTACCATTTTAAAAAGATCTGAATGTGAGGTATACTAATAAAAAAGTATTTTTTCTTTTATAAATATAAAACATGATGACTTTTTGAAAATAACAAATGACACCAAGTTGATCTTTGAAAATTTCAATACTAAAACGTCTCCTAAATGTAAAACAAGCTCTTCTTTACAACATAAAAATCCTTTTGGAGTCATTTTATAGTGAAAAAAAAAAAATTTTGATGTCGTTTATTTCCTGTCCATACTATCAAAATTTATGGCATATTGTTTTTTTGTTTTTTTTTTGCATCTATAATTTTTATAATGAAAATCACTTGGAAAAAAGTTTTACAAACAATACTTCAATCATCTGCTACTGATTGATACTATTGGTTACTTTAATGTATATTAAATTACCCCTTAGTTTTACAGACAAACGCATGGTTATATGTATAGAGAGAGAACTATTAAAACAGAGTCAAACAATGCCAATACTTTAGTCACTTGTTGATGCTTGATTTTATTTGAATAATTCCCTCACTTTGTGTTACACTGTGTATATTGAAAGAGACAACCTGTATTATATTATAGACTAGCCTAGTTGCCCAGCAGTTTGGAGGTGTGTGTTGAGCAAGCAAAAAAAAAAAAACCCAAAAAAAACTTGGTAGTAGGCAGGCAGGCTCGAACCCATACCGTAAATGAGGAAAAAAATGTGGGGGGGAAAAAAAAAAAAAAAAAAAAGTTACGTCTTTGCTGTTGCTTCCATTGCCAAGCTGGAAGTGGCGAAGGGTTAAATTAAGGTAGTCAATTGAAGAGAGGATGACTTTCGAAAATATCAGTGAAAAAAGTGACCCCACCTTGTAGAAAAGTGGCCAGTTGAAGGTAAAGCAATAAATTTTTCGATATAAGTCGTCCGAAGTGTCAAAACGATACCAATCTTGTGAAACTGTCGCCTCTGTCGAAAGTTTTAGGCAGACATACAAACATACATACATACATTTAAAAAGTGAGATTTATATTGTAGATTATTTTATAGATATAATTTATTATAGAGACCATCTTTCTTTAAAAAGTCTATGATATTATTGGGCTGTTTTTTTTTTCAGCGCAGGGAGACAAGGAGGCATGAATTGTGGAAACCACGGCCTTCAAGAGTCTGATGTCATACCACCTAAACAATTTGCATTAATTAAAATTCACACTCCATTCATTCATCCAGCATGGCTGTAGCCAAGAATAAACTCACTACACGAGTTTGTAGTGTAATTCAAATCTTGTCGGTAGCTGAATACTTGATGCTTCGCCAGGGCTATCAAGGGTATTTTTTATTGTGACGCCATCACTAGATGAGGTGCCTACCATGGCTTAAGAGAGTCCCATCTACCCTCGAGAGAAGGATAGACTGCGCCAGTTTCTCAACCTGGTATTTTACCTCGTGCTACATATAACTAGCAATACACATGAAAAAATTGAAATAGCTTGAAATATTTCAATATTGGTATGCATAGAAAGAGCTTGATGAGCTAAGAAAGAATCTTTTTAAATTTTTAAAATCTGATTAAAATTAAGGAAGTTATGGCTATTTTTGTGCCTCACACGTTTGGATATTTTTCCCTCTTTAAGACCATATGCGTTTCGTCACATTTTTTACACTACTTTTTCAGTAAAAATGTCATATCTTTGTTAAAACAGAAGACTAAGAAATGAAATTTACTGTATAAGTGTATTTTTGTACAAGGAATCAGAATATGCAACTGAAAATCTCCCAAAGTTTATGGTTTCCAAATAATCTGTAGTAAATGTGCATAAATATGCAGCAATTCCTTAAAAATGCCATGTATCCATAAACAGAAAAGAAGTTGGAGAACTCAAAGTTAAATTGTAATGTGCTTTATGTACAAAAAACTTAAATCTAAACATAAGACCATTTAAAAATGAATATATTGCAATATTTCTTTGGTATTATTGTAGATTAACACCTTCTGTTTAACCCCACTCAACTCCTTCTGACCACCCCTCCAAAATGTGATTCTACCTTTTTAGGAAATTATGTATAAAATGCCATGAAAAACTTTAATGAAAGATAAACAAATTATTTTAGAATTGAATGTAAAATAATTTCCTAATATAGGTCATTCTAGCATCTTAGGGCAGTTAACTGTTTTTTTTTTTGTTTTTTTTTTTTAAGATGATTATGTGTAGTTTTAAGAGGGTTTCTATGCAATGAGAATAGTGGGAGGGTTGCCATTCGGACTTTGAATTAATTGTAGGGGCTAAGGAAAATTATGTGTGAACATACTGAAAACTTGACAGAGACAAAGCTAACAAAAACAATATTAGAGGGGGGAGCGGTTAGTTTCACAAAAATTTAATGTAAAATAATTCACCATTTCCTGGCCATTCTAGCATTTTAGGACAGTTAATCAATTTATTTTCATGTGTATTTTTCTTTAAGGAAGGATCTATTTTTTGTTTGTTTTAGATGCTTGTATGTGGCTTACAAAGGTATTTTATTGGGGGGGGGCTTGCCACTCGAACTTAGTGTTATTGTTAGGGTTAAAGAGTGTTTTAGGAATACGAACCGTTACTTCATTTTTGTTTTGTTGTCCTAACTGCAAAATGCCGTTTCCATTTCAAATAAATATTTTACAGATATATATATGTGTGTGTGTGTGTGTGTGTGTGTGTGTGTATTCGACAGGTAAATAAGTCAGAAAATGTTATATTTAGTTTTAATTTAATAAGAAACTGCGTTGCGAAATTTCAAAGAAAATTCCATAAATTTGTTGATTTCTATTTTCGAGGTTGAAGGTGTTAATTCCATAGGCCGTTTATACTACGCTGGAGCAGGTTGTAAAAATATCTTTCGCTTAATAAGTAGAAAAAAAAAAATAACGAAATAAAAAGCTTCCTAATTGTAGTTTGATGTGTTTTCTTTTAAAATTTCAAGAATATTGATATAGATTTTGAGGGTTTGTATTACTATACACAGATTCGAAAAAGTTGTCAAAAAACAAATATATAAAAAATAAATGTTATCAAAAGCAAGTTACTTTTCTACATAACTGGATAATTTTTTAGTGTTTTTATTTAATGTAACATGTTTATTCAGCTTGAAAACAGTGTTTACCGATGTTTTGGAAAATTTAAAATGGCGCCCGGCTCTTGAAACGGTAAGTTTGTGGAAAAGAGTTAAAAATAAAAAAAGTAGACAAAATACTGCTAGAAACTCGCTCAATATATGTTACCGTGACATGTGACATAGGCTGACATATATTCGGTGAGTTTTTAACAGTATTTTGTATAGTTTTTTTTATTTTTAACTCCTTTTCTCAAACTTACCGTGTCAAAGAGTCGGGCCGGGAACCATTTTTAATTTTCCAATACATTGGTAAACACTGTAGGTTTTTCGAGCTGAATAAACATGTTACATTAAATAAAAACACTAGAAAATTATCCAGTTAGGTAGAAAAGTAACTTATCTTGCCTTTGATAATATTTATTTGTTATATATTTGTTTTTTGACAACTTTTTCGAATCTATGTATAAACGAGATTTTGATACTTATTTTGATTTTGAAAAAAAACATTTGTGGCTGTTCGCAGTAAAACATTGTTTTAATTCGCTGTTCAAAACTAATTTAAAGAATAAAAGTGCATGCAATCTACAAAAGTTTATTTTATTTTTTTAACCATGTTTTTAAATTTGACGAGAAATGTGAGAAATTGCAACAGATTCAATGAATGTCCGCGTATTCAATCACCGCGAGCGGATATTTTGTCAACACGGTTTTTTAACAAATAAGAAATAATATTTTTATTATGTTTGAAACAACTTTAATAGTTTATTTTGGAAGTATATTCCATAAATAAAATAAAAAAACCCACTTTAAAAACAGAAATTACGTTTTTTTTTATATTTTATTCGCAGTTTTGTCTTAGGGGTGTCAAATTTGCAATGGCGATTTTCCCAAAGATTCTGACACTGCTACAGATTCATAATGCCGAATTGGTTGGGATTGTTATTATACATTCTGAAAACCGAATAGTTCTGAACTAATGTTATTCTGATAACAAAATAGCTCTAATTAAACATATAAGAACATTTATATTCATATTTTCATGTTTTTCTTAATTCGTTCTTGAATAAAAATTAAAGAACGCGTGTTGTTTATACACTGTGCTGTGCTATGGCTGATTCTACAGGCTGGAGCTGCTGCTGCTGCTGCTGCTAGTACTTCATTTGACCAAATTCGAGAAATAGCAACAATTTTTTTTTCGGGTAGGTCCTTTTAAATTATCAATTACCGCGGTCCTACTCAACATAAAATAATACATTTAATTGATAAAGATAGTAAAAAGATTGATTTACTTACTACTGGGTGTCCGAAGAATTTTTTTTTCAAAATGTTCAATACTAGTCATATTAAAGTCTTATTTTTAACACAACAAAAAAAGAAATGGTCAAAAATATTTCGGACACTTGACAGTATTAAGATTAACACCTCTACTGATTGGTTCCCAAATTTCATGACGAAATTCTTCATACAATCACGGTACGGACCTTTAGAAAACAGGGGGGGTCATTACAAAACCTTACCGAAAACGCCATTTTATGACGTTCACATTTTTATAACTTTATTTGCTTAAAACTCTTAAAATATATAATGTACATTCATATTTATTAATTCATTTGAAAGTATATTCATTTCCGAACAAAACAGTAGTAATTTGAAGACTTGAAGTGCTTTGGTTTAAAAAATATGGCTATTTTAGTAGAACTACCTTGAAATCTGTGATTATCCAAAGCGTTTTTTTCGTCCGTGTGTATTACTAATATAACACCTTGCCTTCCCAAATGGTCACCCATCTGGTACTAACCAGGCTCAATGTTTATTAACTTTGGTGATCTGGCGAGAACCGGTTTGTCAACATGATTGTGCCGTATATTATATATAAATCTATATACAGAAAAGGTAAAATATGTGTGTGTGTGTGTATGTTTCGCAAAAACTTTTGACAGAGGCCACGCATTTTCGCCAGATAGGTATCATTTTGAAGCTCAAACCTTCGATTGAAAAATATCGAAAAATTGGCTAAAAACATTAATTCCTTCACCCTCAACCAGACGCTTTTTTACTGGGAGGGTAGCAAAAAATCGTCCCTTCATGACAAGATAACGATATACGCATGTGCCAATGCTGGCATCCATTGAATTAGTTTAAATATTATAAAAACCGACCCAATTTTATGTTTGTTTGTTTAACCAGCATATTAACATTCTTTGGGTCATTTAATGCTGTATACAAGATTTAAATTTTTGATACTTTCAGAATCGATTTTCGCTGGGTATATTCGGCCAATGTTTTGATATAGCCTGTTATTTGATGGTTTTTATATTTTACGGTAAAGAGTTACTTGTTTTAAGAAATTTAGAATGGTTTTAGGATTTTCTTTATCAAATAGTTTTTTTAAGTTTGTGGCCTTGTAGTAGTGTTGACGCATTTGTGTGAGATCATAGCACAGTCAAGTAAAAAGTGTTTCACTGTGTAAGGTTCGTGACATGGTATACACTTGGAAGGTTCTTCATTTTTTAGTATGTGGAAGTGAGTTATGTATGTGTGTCCTATCTGGGTACGTGATAAAACTACTACTTCTTTACGTGATTTTCTGGTAGCTAGAAGGTTTTTTAAGTATAGGGGTAATTTGGAAGAGTTTGCTGTTTTGACAATTGCTCCAATTTTCTTGCAATTTCTTTGTGAAAAAAATGTTTATTGAAGGTTTGTAGTCCGTATATGGGACCTTTATGTCGCTTTGTTGGAGTTTTAAGGAATTTTTGGCCGCCATATCAGCTTTTTCATTTCCGCGGAAACTGTAGTGACTGGGAATCCAACAAAAAGAAAGTTTTGTGTTGCATGATAGAATGGATCTTTTGTACCGACCCAATTTTAGCGATCCTTTCTTAGCTCAGTTGGTTAAAGAACAGCATCATTATCTAAAAGGTTGCGAGTTTGAATCGATGTACGATATCTTTTTTGTTTTTCCGATTTTTTTAAGTTTTAACATCGTCCGCTTTTTTACACCTCGTTTTTTTTCGATTATTGAAACAGTTCGTTCTTTCTTTTTCCATCACGTACGCTGTTTTTTCAGATTTTCTAAAGTTTATCATCGTTTTTTTAAATTGTTTTGATTCACGCACCCCCCCCCCCAACATACCTCGATTTTTTTTTGTTTTTGTTTTCGCATGTCCGCTGTTTTTATTTAACATCATTTTTTTTTTAAATGTTGAAACAGCCCATTTTGTTTTGATTTACTTCCTCCCCATCACACACACCTTCAAAACATCCGGGCACCCCCGCTAGAAATATAAAAAATTCACACTAGCAAGCTTATTAAAAGAAGAACACGTGGTGATTTCTGCATGAATTACAAATTGGTGAAGCAGGTGAACTGAGGAATGTTGTGTGTACAGGAGAGGTTTCTCTTTGGTGATGGGCTGGCAACAACCAATCCGTCCAAGCAGTTGAATTGCCAAAAGACGCATTTGGTTGTCGTGGATATAGAGATGGTGAAGGAAGAACACAATTGCAACTGTGTTCTCCAATGATGGAAGAGGTATTCTGTGCCATTTATACTGGCTTCCACTTGGTCACTTTTTCTCAAATCTCACTCTTGGTCAGTTATTTTCAATTAATAATAAATTTTGATTTTTTCGTTTTGGATAATTTCAAAATCGGTAATTTGTAATTAATCGACGTCTTTATTCAGTTTTAAAAGACCCCTGTAGGAGCAGCTGCACGTGTAATTGAGAGGCATGGGTTGCACAATCTCCAACTACACCTCTCCTGAATTGGCACCATTTGAGTCCAGTGGCAAGGAAAAGTCCAGGATGACTAGAAACAATGCAGAGATAAGCAGAGAGCACATACAGCACTTGGAAGTCAGAAATAGTCACCCATTTGTTACTGACCAGGTTCAATGTTTCCTAACTTCGGTGATCCAGTGGGAACCAGTGTGTCAACATGATGAAGTGAAATGATAACCTCTATGTGAGCATAAAGGTAAAAACCTCTAGAGAGTAATTTTGAAGAGAAAGGACGTGAAACTAAAACAGGAAAACCGGATTTGACACATTTTGTGATGTACTATTCAACAACATTAATTCTGGATTCATTTTTAACTTTAAGAAAATAAAGAAAGAAAATGTACACACAAAACTTTTGGTTCTTATTTAGAACTAGCTAGCTGGCTGCCTGGCGTTGCCCGGTGGTACAGTACGCTTAAACATGATATTTTAATTTATGCAGATTGTATATGTATTATTATAGAATCAATTCTTTATTGATTATTATATGTTACGAGAAATAATTTGCCCGGTGGACTAATTCGCAAAAAAATAAAAATGATAATGTTGTTTATTCCGTCTGTGTTTGTTTACAATATCACAGCTGATATTTGAGCTTGACGATCTTAAAGTCTTTCTTCTGTTATCGATAAAAAAAAGAATATTCTTTACAAGAGAATATTTTTATCGATAAAAGAAAGACTATGTTTTAAGATCAGATATTTTCGATTTTCAATATTTATTGGATGAATTCCAGTACAAAACATATCTAATAATACTGCCAGACATATAAATTAGCTTTGTGTGAAATTTGAAAAAGATAGGCTCAGCCGTTTTGGAACGTATGAGCAAAGAACTCACACACACACACAAAGTGATTTTTATATAATATAGATTCAATAACAATACAGAAAAATCTTTATGATGTACAAACTCATCATGGAATAAAGATATTTTCCAAAAATGACATCAATTGATTAAGTTTTTTTTTTATTTTTTTTAACTAAGAAAATTAAAAGTTTTTACTTTTAACAATTAATAAGTTATAATTATTTTGCATACAAACAATATCTCAGTAGTAGAATTGAGTTGTTGCCTTTTAGTTTTAACACATTCTAAAACAACATGATGGCTCTTGGCTCAGTTGTTACAAAATTTCATTCCCTTAGTTAAAAAAAAACAAAAAAAAAAAAAACTACTTAGTCAATGCGATTTTTGGAATATGATATCTTCATTCTGTGATGGGTACGTACACCATAAAGATTTGTCTCTATATTTTGTTTTGTTTTTAATTTGAATTCTAAATACTTGTTTATTTAATAGATTCAAATAATTCCAATAATATACACAAACTTAAGATTTTATTACAGATGTATATGATGAACTTATAATGGAAAGAAACTTTGGGTCACAATTCAAGTCTTATTTGTATCAAGCAACGTCTGTGTAGCAACACCATGTCCATTATGAGAGCATCCAACAACACCGAGATGAAATTGGCATTTGTTTTTTTGTACATTATGCACATTACATTATGCAATAATACTTAAATTATTGCGAAGAAATCTGATATTTTATAAAAATTTCTTCAATAATTTAAGTAATAAACCGATTTTACAAAATCTCTAATTCATTGAATAAAAACAATCAAAAAAAATATTTGAAAATTACCTGTTGTCAGAAAACATTTTCAAGGCCAAATCAGCACTGATATCAAGAGGTTCAAAACGAAGATCTGTGTATTGTAATTTTGATCCAATGCGACTAAGGCAATTCAGTTCAGTCTGGAAATGAAAAAATTTGTGAAGTTAAATCTTGATGAATTATTGGTTTTGTGGATATTCTGTATTAGTTTAATCATTGTGATGAAAGAATACAAAGTGCCAGCACATATAGTATATGAATACGAGTCATTAATAAAAATAAGAAAAAAAGATTAATAGAAAGGAAAAAGGAAAGAAAAAATTGGAGAAAGGAATAAAAGATGAAAAAGGAGAGAAAGAAAAGAGAAATAAAAGGGAAAAAGAGAAAGGAAAGAAAAAAAACAACTTCCCAGTAAAAGAAGATTAATTATGAGATTACTGTCCTTGTTAAAGACACGTCTAGTGCATGCAAAAAACTCCAAACTGCTTTCTTTTAAAAACACCACCAAATTAATCGTGTGTGTGTTGAGTGATGTAAAGCTATCTGTTCAAATATTTCTGACCGCGAGCAAAAAAGATTACAATTAACTCAATAATTAGTTACCATCAGGTACAATTTGAAAATAAGTGATTTTCATGAAGTAAAAAATATAAGAGAAATTAAAGTCTTAATAATAAGGTCCAGAATTTCCGTATTACAAAACAAAAATAAAGAAAAATCTGTATGATGTATCCATGGTGAAATGATGATATATTCTAAAAATCACATAAATTCATCAAATAGTTTAATTTTTAAATAAGAAGATCAGTTTTTATGAGTAACAGAAGATCAGCTGTCTTGTCCACCATTTTGAAAACAATCTTAAAAAAAAAAAAAAAAAAAAAAAAAAAAAAAAGCAAAGAGATAACTCAATAATTCAAACTTGCGAGATTTATTTTGTAATATCAATGAATTCCCATTAATCCATTAAACATTATTTTCTTTATAAAAATAAAACTAGTTACTCAATTTATATAATTTTTGGAATATAATTTTTTTTGTTCTGTCATATGTATGTACGTCATACAGATTTTTCTTTATTTTTGTTTTATAATATAGGGGAATTCTGGACAAGAACCAATAGTAATAAATCGAGATTCGGTATCAGTGTCTGAATCCGAAACTATACTATTATTATCTTTTAATTCTCAACTCAGTTTACTATACTATTTCAGACTAATCTATTTTTCAGTACTCAAATTCAGGGAGAAGGGTAGTATCTGTTGGCATGATAGACTACCAAGCATTCAAGGAGGGGGTGGTGTAGTATCTGTTTGTTAGTCAGGATTACTTACTTCTTCCTTTGTCGAGCAGTGTAGCATGCTAGTAATAAGAATTGAACATAAAATTTTTTAAATTAAAAAAATATTTTTCTTACTTGATTTGGTTTCCATCTTGGTAAGTTTAAATGAGCATCATAAACGAAACTGCCACTTTTTACTGAAAATAAAATTATTTGAAACAAAACAATTACGAAATTATTAAAACTAAAGATCAATTCGACAAAAAAAAATTTGTATAAAATCTGAAAAATGTAAAGCTGAATGGGGAAAAGTAGATATACCAAAACAATATTAAATGAACTCATATGAATGAAGATGTTATGTTTTAAAAATATACAGAAAATGAGAAATGATATAAAGGTAGAGTAGAAAGAAAAAGGAAAAGGAAAAAAGGAAAAAGAAAAGAGAAAAGAAAAAGGAGAAAAAAAGAAAAAGGAGAAAAAAAAGAAAAAGGAGAAAAAAAAAGAAAAAGGAGAAAAAAAGGAGAAAAAAAAGGAGAAAAAAAAAGAAAAAGGAGAAAAAAAAAAGAAAAAGGAGAAAAAAAAAAGAAAAAGGAGAAAAAAAAGAAAAAGGAGAAAAAAAAGAAAAAAGAGAAAAGAAAAAGGAGAAAAAAAGGAAAAAGAAAAAAAAAACAAGAAAAAGGAGGGGAAAGAAAGTCAGATAAAAAAGAGAGTAAAATTTCTTTTAAAAATTAAAAAATAGTACGAAAAAATAGAAAAGAAAACAGAGCAAATAAAACAAAAAGAAAATGAAAAATATTTTTTTACTGTTTATTTGTTAACATAACCAAAACTGATAAAAGATGATACAAAGATAATTTTTGTGCCTATAAATTAGTAAGTGAAACAGAAAAAGTAGGAAGATGAAAGTATGGAGGCAATGAAAGTTTTTAAAAATTGTTTTGTATTTTGAAAAATTAGATGCGAAGATAGAGAAAAAAAAAAACACACTAAAAATGTTTTTTAATCAATTAAAAATATCTCAGGTCAAAAGAGACCCAATCTCCTGGACTATGTTATCACAAGAAGGAAGGATCTCAAAAATGCCAAGAACATAAGAGCTCTGTGAGGACCAGATTGCCAAACAAGACTGCCTAATCAAGACTACCTCCAAATTCTAAATAAAACCATAAAACCTTCCATAAAACCTGCGTACAGCAGGACGACAACAAAGCGTAGGAGAAGGCTAGACACATCAAAGCTTGAAGATAGAAGATGCCAAAATAGACAACTTGCAATCAACTCAGCATTGGAAGAAATCACCGATGATTCTGATTCACAAACATGGGACTCGCTAAGCAGGCCTGTATTCTCCACTGCATCAGAGGTACTTGGCTACACAAAGAAGCAGAATGCGGACTGGTTCAACAAGAATAACCAAGAAATTAGAGATGCAATAGATGAAAGAAACCACGCATTAAAATCAAAACTAGAGCAAACCAGGAGAAAGTGAAAAAAGTGAGGGCAGAAGTCCAGAAAAAGCTACGAGAAATGGAAAACATCTGGTGGCTGAAAAAGGCTGAAGATATGCAGAAGCAAGTGGAGGAAAAATATTCTGCAAGTTTCTTTAGGTCACTGAAGGAAGTGTATGGCCCCATAGCGCAAATGACTAATACCCTCTTATCAGAAGATAGAAACGCTACACTGATCCAACCAAAACAGTTAATTCAAAGATGGTAAGAGTATTTTGGCACCCTATTGAATGTAGAATCCAATACAAATGAGAAGATCTTAAGCCACGTAAGCACAGCAGATGGACCTGAATGACCCACCAACTCTTGGGGAAATAAGAGAAGCAATTAACAAAATTAAAATGAACACATCTACAAGAATTGACGGTATACCAGCTGAAGTATACAAGTTCGGCGGAGAACAACTCTAAGAAAACTTCACTAACTAATAGCAAAATGTTGGCAACAAGGAATGCTGCCACAAGAATTCAAAGATGGCATGATCATCCCAATCTATAAAAACAAATGTGACCACAAGGACTGCAGCAACTACTAAGGTATATCCTTGTCGACCATTGCCAAGAAAATAATGGCTAAAGTGGTGCAAGCTCGGCTAGCAAGACTGGCGGAAGGGTACTAACCAAATCACAGTGCTAGTTCAGGCGTGAAAGATCTACAATAGATATGATCTTCAGCCAATGGCAGTGGGAACTCTACATAGTCTTTGTAGACTTCCGCAAAGCCTTTGATATGGTTGACCAAAAAATGCTGTGGAAAGCTCTTGGATGCTCGGATCATTTCGTGGGAATTATCAAACAATTTCACGAAGGAACAAAACGGAGAGTTGTAGTAAGGAACCTAGAAAGCAAATTCTTGGAAGTAAATCACGGCACCAAACAAGGGTGCATACTGACCCCAATTCTTTATCCTATTTCTAACAACCATCCTAATGCTACTTCATCAAAACATCAAAGAAGGGGTCTTCATCCACACATGTTCCAACCGGAAACTGTTCAACCTGCCAAGACCAAGAAGGAGCTGATAACAGAACTGCTGTTCGCACACGACACTGCTCTGATAGCTCACAATCAAGCTCAGATGCAGAGGATAGTTGAGACCTTCTCTCAAACAGCCAGGAAGATTGGCCTACAAATCAACATAAGGAAGGCAGAAGGGACGTATCTGCCCTCACCAGATAACGACCCTCAAGAGCCTATAATAACAATCAACGGCGAGGTGCTAAAAGTTGTTGTAAACTTTGAATATCTTGGAAGCACTAAGCACTGACAAAGAAATAACCTGCCAAATCCAAAGCACACGTGCCTCCTTTGGTGAGCTAGAAAAGAGGATCTGGAAAAGGACCGATATCTGGCTAGACACAAAGTACAGAGTCTACAATGCCGTTGTCCTGCCAGCCTTGCTATAGTCAGCAGAGACATGATGATGCCTGGGAGAAGGGGTGTCTTTTGAATAACAGTTTTTCTTTCTCTTTGGGATAGAGTTTTTCAGTTTTGCAGTTGCGAACGAATGTGACAGACACTGGTCTAACAAACTGACATGGACCTCAGCAATCCAATTGGATTGCAAAAAAAAAATCATGTAGTAGATAAATCATAATAAAACGGAATTTAAAAGTAAATTATATTTTTATAAAATATTCAGTTCAATCATTCTTCTCAGCTAGTAAACACACACATCTGTGGAATCCAAACAATTTCTCTGACAAAACAGAGACATAATGTCAAAAGACATTTAACTCAAATTGTTCCAGACTAGAGATATCAATATAACAGTCTTGTGGATCTGAACTTCATAATGTGGGCGCAGAACAACTGGTCAGAATGAATGAGACACTCGTAGGCTTTGCCACAATATTGCAATACAACATGAAAATCAGTAAAAACTTGACTTACCACTTGTAGGTGGAAAACTACAAAGTTCAACTTGGTGTTCATCTTTAAAGGCAGTTTCCAATATATGGCCAAGAATAAATGAACAAGACCGCCAAAAAGTCTAGAATATTAATAGAAAAAAAAAAAAAAAAAAAAGGTTAACCAAAAACAAATAGACAGAATGTAATTTTTTTAAAGAATATAGTTATTATAAATGTTTTCATTCGATTTACTGATTGCAAACATTCAGTTGGAAGCGTTTCAAATTGCATATTAGAGATTAGTTTTGTTAAAAAAGAGAATCCTAGTGTAACTAAAATTGATTATTCTCAATCTTTTATACGAATTTGTTTTTGTTGGTTGCGTTTAACAGTCCATAAACACATAAAGGGTCATTTAAGACCAGGAACATTTTTAAAACCTATTTGATCGTAAAAAAATAGTTTATAGGGGATCCTATTTAAAAACACTATTTTCTCTTCCTCCTGTTATTATTTTCCAAAGTAAAATGTCACTTTCTTGAAAATTTTATTTTCTGAAGTAAAATGTTTCAAGTCAGTATCTTCAGACAGGAAAGGGAGAAAGAAAAATAGAGAGGGAGATGATTGTTGCTTTTGTTTTTGGCTTTGTAGAACATAATTCAATTTTGCAAAGAAATAAAACAAAACTTTAATATGTATGGTGTATTTGAGTCAGAAAGCTGGTATCTTCAGACAGCCTGGTCTGGGTCTTGACCTAATGTAATTGTAATAACTGATTAACATACATTGACTGGAGTCCTTATTTCTGCAAATTACATCACTTACAGAAGAAAATAGAAGTCAAACTAAACAATTTATTTAATATTTAAAATGTCTAAGTTCATTCAGAGACAAAAGCATAGTAAAAATGAGTACACCCTGGATGAGGATTGAACTCACAAACCGTTCCTAACATGTGCTAATCCACAGGGACAAGTATATATATAACATGTTTACACTACTAAATACAAAAAGCAATTTTTTCTTTTATTTTTCACCTTTAAAGTTGAATGTTAGTCAGCTAATGGCAACAGAAGAAAGAGAAAAGTACAAGACTTTTCATCAAGACTGCCTTTTCTTCCTTTTCACGAGTGAAAAAAAAAAAAAAATGTATATTATCAAATTTGTAAAATCACTAGAGATTTTTTTATGTAGTTTGTAGAAAAAAAGTTTTTAATCAGAAAAGTATGTGGAGAGGGAAGATCACCTTTATATACAAAATTTATCAGAACAAAATCTATTAATGCGACTTTAAGAATAAGCTCAACCATAGCATGCTGAAATATTGGTTCATGTCAGACCACGAAAAGTTAAGCAACAATGCACTTGGTCAGTGACTAAATGAGTAACTATTTGAAAAATTCAGATTCTGGAAGTCACTTCCGTATATACCATTAATCCATCTCCACACAAGCTAGGGGAGACTAGACCCTCAAGCTTTGATAAAACAATTAGTGAGAAGGAAAATTTTAAAATAACATCAATCCAGTTGCATAAATTTTTTAAAATAAGGATTGATAATTTGGATTATTCAAATTAGTGTTCTCCCCTTGGACATCATTTCGTTTCAGTCGACGTAACCTCTGACCATTTTTAGGTGCATTTTGTTAAATCTAGGAATCTGTACAGAATTACGAATGAAACCCGTTCTATTTGAAATTCATGTTCCTGAGTTTGACAAGATGCACGTGAAGGTGAGAGGTTACATCAGCCGAAACATTGTAAGAATTACATTCATAACAAGAACAGTAGTTCAAATAATCCAAACACCGATCCGTCTCAGCTTTTTTGCGGCAATTCTTCTCAATGTCTTAGATTTTCTACTTATCAGTTGACTAAAACACAAGAAATACAGTTAGAAATTGTGCACTTTTTGTCTCACTAGTAATTCTTCTTTCAGGGAGAATCCATCTTCTCTATCAAATTGAAGAATCAACAAATGCAATCAAAAGATTTTCTTATAATACTGGTGACTATGGAAAATAAAGTTTTCATGATTTTTTTTCTTTTTTCTTTTAAAAGTAAAATCTCCAGAAAGACAAATAATTCTTTCAAATGAACTTTGGGCAGAGGTAGGGAGTAAAAGTCATAAAGTACATTTTAATCTTTTCATTTGAAATTTAGGTGTTTGTTAAGATACAGTTGACAGATCGATATTATAAATACATGGTTTTAAGCCAAAACAACAGCACTTATTTGATTGTCATGTCGAAAATAGTAATCTTTCCAAAAATTACAAAATTTCATTGAGTAAAACAACTGCTATGGTGTTTTTAGTAGAAAAAAAAAGTTGGCCATTATTAAAGTGTCAAAAAGGGAGATAAGTATATCCCTCTGTATTTGCAATTTTCAAGATGTTCACATCTAGGGAGAATGCAATTTCCCCCAATTTTCTGTAAAAATTACTTTTAACTATAAATAATTTTCTACTCAATGAATTTTTATAAATTTTGGAAACATTACTACTTTCAACGTGACAAGTACTGTTGTTTTTGCTTAAAACAACATATTTAAAAAAAAAAAAAAATCAATCTGTCAACTGTCTTAACAAATACTGAAATTGGATACATTTAATAAGCAAATTTAATTGTAGATACAAAGATTAAGAAATTAATATATTTTTGAAATTTAATTAAAAATCAACAGTAGTGAACTTTTTTCAATAGACTAACCCATCTAAAGTAGAGAGTAGGATCTAGTGGTTTGCAAATTTTGAAAGGGTTGGAGTATTTTCAGTTAGGAATCAGATTTGTGTTTTTAAAATTGATTCGGACGTTGACGCTTGGATTTTTTCATCTAACTTCCCACCGCGGTTTTGGGGTTATTTTTTACCTCATTAACACTACTGCAATCTTCTTGTTTGAAATGCATAAATCGTAATTCACAATCCTCAGTCAATGGACGATGCATGTCCCACAGTTTTCCATTGACCAATGCTATTACGGATTGGGTCATCAACAATTCTTGGATGTCTGGAAATAAGAATGGATAAAAAAATAAATTTCTTTTTTGTGATTTAATGCAATCAGTTTTAAGATAAAATAAAAACAACAAAAGAAATTTACACACACACTATTTGCAGACAATGTTCCTAAATCCATACTTTTGAATTTATTTACTTTTAAAAAAGATGAAGCACCAAATTTTCAGATTATAATCTTTCGGAATTGAAAAAAAAATCTACTTGTTCAATTTTTAGGTAGAATTCAGTTGAACGTAAATGATCTTGCTCCAAAATTTTGACAAGGCGTTTGTAAATAGAATTTTGGGGCTAAAGTTCAGTCAAAAAAACAATTTGTTCAATTTAACTTTACAAAAAAAAAAAAATTTTGTTAAGCTAATTTTTTATCTGTCTGTTTGACATATTAGTTAGAGTGTTTACTAAAGTGTTAAGAGACCAGGGTGCAATCCAACAATGAATCCTACTAAATACTCAGAAAATTGATGCTCCCTTGCTTTATAAGGTAAAGTATCAAAGATAAGTGGAATAATTCTGAATAAGGAGTTGCACCCTCCCCTACATTTCAGTGTAGAATGAAAAGGAAGACTGATGGATCGCTTTACTTTTTATGCTTTAATCTAAATAACCTTGAGATTTAATATTTTAATATATGAAAATTTGCTAAAGATTTTAAAGTCAGAAAAATGTTTCTATTCAACAGTTTCAAATTCTTTTCAAATTTTGAAGGATTACAGTGATCAGTACTTTGCCCACTCTTGTTTATAATCGTCCTCAATGAACCTACATAAACCTGTAAAAATGATGTTCTGTGGGAAATTCTGTATACGGATGATATTATCAGTGCATTCAGAGCGACAGAAGTGAGTACAACATTTAACAGCAATGTTTAAAAGAGCTTGCTTCATGATTAATATGATAAAACACAAAGTATATGACGTCTAATGCTAAAGTGATGATATCTCTTCCACATGCAGCATCTGTGAGCTTGGAACCGACTCAAACTGCATCAAATGCAGAACATACAATAAGTGGTGTCACAAAACCATACCAGTGCTAGGTGTAGCAGATGCAACTTCATTTGCAACATCTGTCAAAATTTGACTCCCATCAAAAGAAAAACTGTTGCAAGTGTGAAAGAGCCAATAAATTCACCAGGTAACGCAATTGATTCCAATAGGAAAATGTACACATGTAAAAGACGATGTATATCTGCCAAATGAAGAGTCTCCAGACAACCGTCAATAATTTTACAAAATGCAGCAGGGATTCTAGTGTATGTGAAACATACAATATACATGTTCAACCTGTACTTTTGTATGGTTGTGGAATATGGTCAATGACGAAATATCAGGACAATCTTGGCTCAGCATATTGGATGAAGAAAACCCGTTGGTTTCACTTTACAGGACTCCAGGAGAAAGTATGGCATACAACAACATACAAAGGTATGGACATGTCGTCTGCTATTAGTTATCTAAAATGTTCCAAAGTATGTACCAAATTAATGTCAATGGCCCAAATCCACATATTAGGCTATTCAAGACATGGAGGTGATCTTGGCAAATGGCACAAGTAAAATAACAACAGACAGGAAAAATTGGAAATCATTCACAAAATGTTTAACTTCAAGCATGAGACAAGATGAAAAATGAAAATAATAATACAAACAAAAACCTATATTATTTATTTTGAAAATAAAGTGATCAGATATCATCTGTACGAGTTAATGTTCAAATGCAAGTTTTGTTCAATTATCAATTTAATAACCGAATGATAATATAATCATTAAATTTTCACAAAAATCCTATTTTAAAAACAATTATTTCATATCGGCATATATTAGACAAAAACTTGCAACACCTGTTCACCAATTAAGAAAATACAAATTACAATTTAAAATATAAACATGTATGGCACTTCCCCACAATGCAAACAAAAATTAATAAGATTCTAATTTGAGTGAAAATAAAAATGTGATTACATGCTCGAAGTGGGCTCATGTATTTTTAATGATACAAAAGACCTATTATTTGTGACCAGATTTTTTAACGAATTCATTCTCCAAAATGGAATTTGACTTGCAAGATCATAAATGGTCAAAGGATCTTTAAGATCTCTCTTTTATTCTTCATTGATCTCACTCTTTCACTATTACTCTAACGGGATGGGGGGGTCCGCTCCTTGGGGACAGGTTTTCATAATTATAAATGCATTTTCTAAATTTGCTTAACCACAATTCCTTTTTGTATCATTGCTATCAAAATTTTAAACACAGGGAAGTGTCTTTTGGCAGTCAATCATCAACATCCCCATCTCATCCTCCCATTCACGGTGATATGTGGTTCTTCTATGTATTCGGTCTCTGATTTCGTTAGTTTGGGTAACAATATTATCAGTTGGCACATTTTAAAAACTTGCTTATTCTTTGTACACATAAATGATTAATTCGATGTTTAATTTGGTCTACCATATTTCCTGTTTGTAAAGTTGTTTTAATATCAACTCTTTACAGCCTAAAGTTAACATTTGCTTTGTGGCCTATGCCAGGCAGATAGCCCAACCACTCTTATGACCAACAACACGCCTTGATAAATGCCATTGCTTTTTATCAAACAATTCTTATTTATCAATTTCTTGGAAAAAGTGAAATTAACAAGACTATCTTCATTATCAAATTTTCTGCTTTTCCAATTGAAAGTGAGATAACCAACATGTTCTCTTATCAGGTCCCATCAATTCTGGTGATCAATTTGAAAGTAAGGTTTTTTTCACCTCCAAATCCAGTGCAAGTTGGCCTTAACTCAATCTGACAATACCGTCACAAGAGTATCTGACTGGCATGTTAGCATGAACAATAAAAACAAAAAATAAAAAATAAAACAAAGAAACTTTTCGTTACAAAGCCAGTCACAACACAAGAAAAAGAATAAAATAAATTTAAGAAAAAGAAAAGGTTAAATACTAACGCATAGCACAGTTGAATGGTGTAGACAAACCCTTATTCATAACCAACGTGCAGGGCTCTGGAGGCCCCACATGCTCCACTTGAATCTTTTCAATTCTTTTTATAAGTGAAAATTGTCTTTTTTTCTCCTCTTCAAATATTGCATTTCTCTTCTTTCTGATTTCCACATTACTCACTAACAAAGGAGAACTTGTGCTGAGACAAACTGAAAAATACAACCAGAATAGAAAGATCAAATCAACCTTTTTTCAAGGATTATAATACATTTAAGAGATAAAAACAAAAGAAAGCAAAATTTTAAATTAATTTACCAGAGTAAGGACTTTTTGCAGGAGTCAGTTTCAGAATTTTTTTTTTTCTTTTTTGAAAAACTAACTTTATAATTTAAAATCAATTTTTTTCTTCTGATAACGCCCTCCCTCTGGAATCAGAAATCAAGAATTTTTATAGAAAGTGGAATTATTTTTTTCTTTTTGTAAATTATCTATGGATTGAAATTTTTTGTTTTTTTTCCAGGTGAAGTGTCAAAATTTGGAATTAGTAGTTTTTCTATGAAATGGTATTAGGGTTATTTTTTTTTTGGGGGGGGGGGTTGTTTTTATACAAATCTGAAATTAGGAGTCACAAGTTTCAGGAAACTTTGCACCTCTGCTATCCATAATATTGGATTTAATTTACTTTTAAAAAATATCTATTTATGAGGACAGAAGTACACACAAGGTTGGTTTTTAATGTGATGAAAGTTCAGCAAAAAAAGATGCCAACATTATGGAGTTATTTAATGTTGAATAAAATTTTCAAATGTAATTCTAATTTGTAGGAGAATTATTTTTTATTTCTAGAATATATTTCTCCAAGAAGGAAATTTTACAGAGGACATCATCTCAAAAAATATTACTTTTTGACAGTGGTAATCTTTTGTTCTCTACACATCAATTTTGCAAGAAAATAAAAAGGAGAAATAATGGTTCGATTTTTTTTTTGGAAGAATCATACTGAATAAAATAGTTGGAGATGAATTTATAGATACTAAAGCCGACCAGCCGATCAGATTAGGGCTTTTCGATCTTCCATCTAGCCAAAGTATGGGCTGAAGTGTTACAAGTTATTAGATCATAGATTGCTCAGCAAATAGGAAGGATCCCATCCTAAGACATCACTCCACTACAGGTGACCGGTTTCGGGGGGGGGGGGTATCCGTTGGTATGAGGTTGCAGTTAGTGAATTTGTGGCCTCACTTTGAACTGAGACAAAAAGTTTTTAATAGCTCCAGTCTAAAAGGATTTCTCCTTTACTAACCAATGAAGTGTAGTATCTGTTTTGATACTACACTAAAAATCAACTGAAATAATAAATGATGCATTCAAAAAAGTTTATCATCAACTGCTTATTTACCATCATGAATCTGCTTATAGCAGATCCTGGTTTTGTTTTTTTTGTAACATTGAAAATATTCCGTTATAATATATGAAATAGATCCATTCTGTCTATCACCTTTTTAGTCATGTTTTGTAAAATCATTTTTGTGTTAAAAAGAAAGAAAATTGTTTTTTTTATTTTTCACTTAATTTAAAATTTGTTTCGTATTTGGAGGGGGAAAAACAATATTTGTGTTTGATAAATAATCATATAAAGTAACTGAAAGAATTATTTAAATTTTATTTGACAATATTTCTGATAATGATGTTATCAACATGCACACCTTTTTCCTGTACATTAATGCTTCAGATGGTGAGAGGAGTAACATAAATGAAGAAGGGGTACTCCTGCAGTATTTTACCCACCGATTTCACGATCTTAGCCGAGCGTTGACGAACGCTTTCGGCGTTAACGCCGACGAAAGCCGAGAATTCGGAGCTCTACGGTGCAAGAACGCTAAAAGTATGTGAATAGCAACAACATTACAAGGAAAAGATATTACACACACACACAACAAAATGGATAAAATTAATACAAAAAATTTGGATAAAATAAATCACAAACACTTACCGTAAGTGTTTTTAAAGTAAAATAAATTTATTTTGTTGAATATTTTTTTTTTTTTTTTGGTTCATTTTGTTTTCCGATAGCTTTTTTTTTGGGGGGGGGGGTAAGCAACAGTATTAAACACTTCAATGTTTTTTTTTGTTTGTTTTTAACAAAACGTTATTAAACAGTAACAACGTTTTTTTTTTTTTTTTTTTTTTTCAGTAATGTTTGTAGGGGGGGGGGGACAACAATTACTGTTTATCTTTAGTTCCGACTGGAAGATTTTCTACTGACTGTAGAGGCAAAGTAGGGAGCAAAGGGTTTTCAGAGGATGTGGAAAGAAGCTCCTTCCCAACCGGGTAGCCTTCCGCGATTTGATTTATTATGGAGACAAAAGGGTTGTGTCCAAATTTTTGTCTCCACATAAATTCGCATAAATATGTTTCCAACAGCTCCCGGTTTTTTGGTTTTTTTTTATCGCTAAATTAAATAGCTGAAATGAAAGGCTGTGTATTTTTACTTTGAACAATAAAATAACTGAAATGAAACGCTATGTGTGTAATTTCAATGAAAATTATTCATCTGCTGCGCGTTCGTTTGAAGCGCCCTGATTGGCTGATAGAGTATCGTTACCGCTCGCCATGTTCCGGCGTTTTCCGACGGATGTCGATCAACGCTCGGCTAAGATCGTGAAATCGGTGGGTAAAATACTGCAGGAGTACCGAAGAAGGAATGATTAAAAGAAGGAGAAAGAGCGAGAGACAGATTTTATTAAAATTGTTCTTATATGAAAAACAAAGATTATTTAGTACACATTATATTGACTATTTATGATACCTTAGTGATATCCAATGAAAATTAAAACACAAATTCAACAGAGGACATGTACATTAGGCTATAAAAATATAAGAAAGGAGTTGATAGAGTTGGACAGTATTTGATGAACTGCAGTAATTTTTCAAAGCAATATATATAAAAAAAAGATTATTTCTCAAAAAAAAAAAATAAATAAATAACTAAGATTATTTCTCAGCAACAATGCATTCAAAATTTACTCTTCATATAATTTACAAAATAGAAAACGATGAAAATTATTTTTGCATGGATAGTTAATCAATAAATAACATAATTCAAATTATTAAAGTAGCATAGTACCTGCTACTTGTAATTGTTTAATGCCACTTTTCCCTTGTCGAGGAATCAGACTTTTGATATTTCACAAGCTCACTATCTAATCCTCACGGTTCAGTAGGTCAACTGCCTCTATATTCCACTTGTCTAATCACTTGCTTCCAAGTTTTCCTTGACTAGCCAACCTTCCTGCAATTCAAGATATCCATGCAAAAGTTTTGTAATATTAAGATAGATAAGAAATTCTCACTACTTTTCCAATACCTCTTGTATTTTGATATTCCCCTTGCCCTCACTTTTTCAAGATTTCTCTCTGTGCAGGCCGCAAATAAGTTTGCAATGGGCCACATGTTTGACATGCTTGCTTGTTTTGGTTAAGTTTTTATTTACTTTTACTTCAGTAAGTGATTTTTTTCTAAATGTTGTCTTTTAATTAGAATTCAGCTGTTTTAGATAAACTTGAAGACAACCATGGGCAAAAAATTCATGAGCTATTGGATCTGATAACATTGCAAGATGTTCTCCTCTGTATCCCGGATAAGTTGTATAGTAGCTGTATAGGGTGTATTATGTTATACAGGAGTTATGCTACGTGTTGTCTCTCACCTGACTGCAGCGCAATGACAAATCCATGCTTAGATGGATCTGCAATATGAAACTCACCAAACTCAACACATAAATTCATAGGATTTGCTGAAAGCACTAAGTTTGCCTCGCATAGAGATTATCCGAGGAATGGGCTGGTTATGTTGGAGCGGTTATGTAGAGCATGTGTCCTTCTGAATAAACTGTTGCATTAACTCAACGCCTCAATTATTTTGATATCTATATATGTCTCAATCATAAAAATATAATTAAACATAATTCTATGTTATTTATTAGTAAAAATGAATGCCTGAAAAATAAGCAATTCTTTCATTTTCTGACTTCAATAAACAGCCAATGTTTATAGCCTCAGTACACGCAACAAAGATCAGAATTGAATTCTTTTTATTTTTTTGTAGTTGAGGGTGTTGTCTTTCAGAATAAAAAAAAAACATAACAATGCTAGAAAATATTGGATTTAAAATTCTGCTTTTGGACCACTTTCCATGGAATGGGCCAAATCGATAAGGAAGAAAATTATTGTATCTTATGTAAGAAAATTATTGTATCTTATGTAAGAAAATTATTGTATCTTATGTAAGACACAGAGTTCAAAAGGGAGGTAATTTTCCGTTTCAATTTATTTTATCAAAAAAAGATGGCAATTTTTCACCTGCTAACACTATTAAATTTGTTTTTTTAATAATTCAGTCATATTCATGTAATTTCAATTGCATAATGTGGAAGTTAACATTGTAATTTATTAGAATTGATAAAAAAGAAAAAAAATCAGAAACCATGGTTTTTTATATGAAAACTCCATTTATCGACTACAAAATTTCGTTCTGATAGTGTAGAAGCATCAAATGTCGAAAACACTTTTTTTTTATAATACAAAATAAAGTATTAACATAACGACTTCTTTTCTTAAGTAGAAAGTCAAAACATATGCTCAGTTGCCCTTTTCTTTTTTTTCCTTTTAAACTTTCCTTTCCTTTCTTTTCTTTCTTCAAATTTTTATTATCTGCTCGCTCGTATCTCTTTTTGCTCACTTTATATAATTCAGCAGTTTCCGTCGTTCACCAGGCATTGCCGAGCTAGAGTCATGGAAAAACGGACTTTAAACTGCAGGAGTACTGTTCTTTGTATAAAAAAAATATGTAATTTTTTTTTAATTACTTTTTGGGTGATGGTGGGGTATTTTTTCTGTTTATTTTTTAAACATTTGTTGACAAAAAAAATAATTCGTAAATTTTCTAGAAAAAACTTCTGTACTTTCATGTAACAATTTTTCATAAAAATCATTCATCTTTTATTTTTATATAAGAAAACTTCTGTTAACAAAAAAAAACAAAAACAACAAAAAAACGTTTCCTGCCAATTTTCTTAAAAAAATTGCAAATACCCCGGCAAAAATCGCTTAAAAAAATCGTCAATGTCTATCAAACTTAAACACCGAACTGGAACTCAGCGTTAAGGGCACAATCATCAGCAACAGAAAGTTATTTACTGTGTCTGTTGCAACCCTGGATTTTGCTTGTAGCCTCCTGAGGTCGAAAACTGATCCATTTAATCTGTACCTAATTCTAAAACCACATCAGTGGCTCCGAAATCATCCATCAGCATCGCAAAAGAACATAAGACTGAACAGGGTGGGAGCCAAAACACATACCTGCTTCATTCCATTTGCGACTTCAAAAGGGTCAGAGGTCTCCCCACGATCTTGCACTCTGGCCATCATTCCATCATGAAACTGACGTATGATGGCAATGAATTTTCTAGGACATCCATACTTTGCCATTATTCTGCAGAGGCCTTTTCTGTTTACATTGTCAAAGGCTTTGGTCAGATCAACATAGGTGGAGTAAAGGTCTACATTTTGTTCTTGGCACTTTTCTTGGAGCTGACTGGCAGCAAACACCATATCAGCAGTACCACGATCCTTATGGAATCCACATTGGCTCTCCGGTAAGAGGTCTTTTTCCAAATGAACTATGAGCCTGTTCAGTATTACTCTGGCCAGTACCTTGTCTGCAATGCACAGCAGGGATATTCTCTGGTGGTTATAGCAGGCCTGGTGGTTACCTTTATGCTTGTATAGATGTATGATGGAAGCATCTTTGAAGTCTTGGGGACGTACCTCCTCTTGCCAGATGATGTTAAAAAGCTGATGGAGTTTTTCAGTCAGGATCTTGCCGCCCCCTTTATATATCTCAGATGGGATAGAGCCTGAGACAAGAGCTCTCCCAATGGACAATAGGTGGATTGCTTTCTCAGTCTCTTCAAGGGTTGGGAGTTCATCCGTTTTCTCACTTACGGTAATTTGGGAGAGGCGGTCAATAGCCTCATCATTTATGGTAGAGGGATGGTTTAATACACTTTTAAAATGCTCCACCCATCTCAGGATCATGTCTTTGTTAGTGAGGTAAGTGGATCCGTCTACACTGAGGAGAGGTGCTGATTTGGATGGAGTTGGTCATAAATTTCCTTGAGACCATCATAGAAATTCATGTCATTCCTATCTGCATAAATTTGAATTTCTTCTGCTTTCTTGCTAAGCCAAGAATCATGCATGTGTCTGAGCTTCAACTGAATGTTGCTACGCAAATTCTCCATGTGTCCTTCCTTAGTTTGGAGGATGGATCTTCAATATGGGTTTTGTATGCAGAATGCTTTCCTCTAGCAACTTGGTAATCTCCAGGCAGTTCTCATCAAACCAGTCCTTGTGTTTCCTGGAGACTGGCCCAAGGTATTCCATGATTGTGTTGTACACAGTCTCGCACATTGTCTCTCATGACTTTTCTACATCTCGGTTGTCTATTCCAGCAGGTTCAAGGCATTCTGATAGGATTTCAGAGAAAGATTTCTGGACAGTTTTTATTTTCAACTTGTTGACTTTCAGTAATTTAGGGGCTGTATTTCCTTGGGGCACTGTCACAACCTACTCTTGCAATAAAAATAACCAATCATTATGAGCTTGTCCAGATTTAGTGTTGCCCCTATGACACTATTCAGGTCTTCATAGAACTTGTCATTGATGTCATCAGGGTTTTTCATCGTAGGAGCGTATGTACTGACAAGAGTAGCAAACTTCTTTCCATTGGAGAGAGAGGGAGACTCAGTGTCATTAGACAGCCATTTACTCCTCTTGGAGGTCCAGCCAGTTTGCTCACAAGTGCATTTTTCACTGCAAAACAAACTCCTGCCTCACACCTTTCCTCAGGTCCTCTGCCACTCCATAATAAGGTGTAGCCCTGACCTCTTTCATTAATTTCACCTTCACCTGCCAGTCTTGTCTCACTTAGAGTAGCAATATCAATATTGTACCTGGCGAGTTCGCCTGCTGTGTGCAGTGCGTCTTTGTGGTTTGTCAGAGTTATTTTTGTCCAAGAGTGTACAAACGTTCCATGTTGCAATCTTGATAGGTATCTTTTTTGTTTCTTTATATTGACTGCATTATTAGGGTTTCCAGACTGCGGTAAGCCAGCCAGGATGTAGTGGAGCAGGCAATGTTTGGGACACCTTTTCTAGCCTGTTCTTCATGCCATGAGGGTGAGCAGTGCTGTCCTAAAGAGGCTGCTCAGACACTCAGAGGGTTCTCAAACACTCAGATTACTGCTGAACTCCATTTTCGCTCCCATTAGTGGAGAGTGATCCTATGGCCTGAGTCGTCTGTGTTCAGGTTTGCGGCTACGATTTCCAGTGTACCCACACCTATCGCTTTGTCACTCACCAAAAGCCACAGAATTGAAGGGGATGACATGAGCTGGGAGTTTGTTTAATAAAGTTGGTTTGCACAGAGCCAGCTTAATTCTCTTGTCCCAACCAGCCTGATCCAGTGGCAAGTCAGGGTAGAGACAGTTGGGGGTAGGTAGGGATGCAGGAGCTGCTGGAAGGAGGCGAGTATGCCAGCCAACTGCCTACGGGGCACCACTCCAAGGTCCACAGCCAAGGTTCTCCTCCTTAGTGGTTCGTCCTGGTCATAGATGCAAGGAAGTTACTCTAAACAGTTCAGTCTTGGCCATTAGTCCAGTCTGGTGAACTCTGCACCAGTAGTGCCATGTATAAACATTCAACACATCACGATTCAACTATATACACATGTACGTTTATTTAGTACTAATATACATATATATATATATATATATATATATATATATATATACGATCACATAAACACCACCCCACAAAGCAACATAGGTTTAATTTGGTGCCATCATAAACACGTATATACAACACTTCTGCATTTTTAGATTTCTGAACCTACCCCAAATGTAAACACAAAATTTTTGTGAAATGTTAAACTATTTCAACATTATCTCCACCCCTCTTCCCCAAAAAGTGTTATAATGTATTTTGTTTTGTCTGCCAATTAAAAAAAAAAAAAAAAAAAAATGCCTTTCCGTCATTATCTCCCCAAGTGCTTTTCTTTTTCTTCTTTTCCATCTAATTTTAAATTACTCGCCAAATATTACTACACTGTGAGAACAGCCTATGTTTATGCACTCACGCGTAGCATAAACGAAGGCTGTTAAATGGCGAAACATAGTCCAAGGGCTTAGGGGTTAATATGACGGAAACGGCAATCATATTCGATGTTGTTTTACAATAGTTCACTGTGCAGAGGGCAACAACTCTCGTTTACTCTTTCATTTTTTCATCTCACAATTTAGGACGCTTGATTCAACGATATTTTTTATTAAATCAAAAGAAAGCTGTGACAATTTTTTTTAATGAAACAAAGTTGATAACATTAATAATACAAAATGTAGTTTTTACGCGACTATTAAGAGAATCACTTCTGTTTTAATATAATTTACAATGCTAAAAACCAACAATATTTTCATTAGATGAACACATTTAAAGAATAAGCTGCAGCAATTTTTTTTTAAACTACAACAGAACACCACCCCGTCCTGCCCCCAAATGTAAACAGAATTTTTGTGAAAAATTAAACGGTTCTTCTATTCGATGAATGTAAGCGCATTACTTACAGAAAAACAGTAAATTAAACTGCAGAACACCTGTTAAGAACTATACAAGTTCTATAATTTAATACCCGCTTAAAAAAAAATACAAATATTTTTGTAAACTGCTCGTGAGAACATTATTTTTACTATTAAATGAGGTAAAAACTTTATTTTATGAAAAGAATTTCATCCAATTACTAAGAAAACTTATTTTATGAAAAATATTCCCGTCATGTATTCATTCGCCTTGTGAAAGGCCGTGCACACATGTCAATAAGCATCGCTCATGCGTAGCGTTAACGAATATGGTGATATAGCGCAAAATAGTCTGAGGGTCCAGAGGTTAATACCATGCAAGCAGTAAATTTGTGATGGGTTTGAATATCAAATTCGTTGTCAGCTACTCTGAAAACATTTACAAAACCAAATTTTATGGGTCAGTGTTCTGTTGTAGTTAAAGTAAACATTTACCTTTTTTTTTTTCTTTTTAAGTTAAAAAATAAATGTTATGGTAAGTTTTTGAAAAAAATTTGTCTTTAACCTTAAAAAAATACAAAGAATGAAACTAATAAAACAAGGATCAAATTTTTAAAGCTGTGGCGACTTTTTTATTTTTTTTTTTATTTTACACTAGCAGTTCAGCCCAGCTTTACTCGGACCCAATGTACTGTTCATAACTTTATGTGTATATTAAAAGTGTGCATATGTATAGATTAAAAAGTGTGCATATGTATAGATTAAAAAGTGTGCATATGTATAGATTAAAAAGTGTGCATATGTATAGATTAAAAAGTGTGCATATGTATAGATTAAAAAGTGTGCATATGTATAGATTAAAAAGTGTGCATATGTATAGATTAAAAAGTGTGCATATGTATAGATTAAAAAGTGTGCATATGTATAGATTAAAAAGTGTGCATATGTATAGATTAAAAAGTGTGCATATGTATAGATTAAAAAGTGTGCATATGTATAGATTAAAAAGTGTGCATATGTATAGATTAAAAAGTGTGCATATGTATAGATTAAAAAGTGTGCATATGTATAGATTAAAAAGTGTGCATATGTATAGATTAAAAAGTGTGCATATGTATAGATTAAAGTGTGCATATGTATAGATTAAAAAGTGTGCATATGTATAGATTAAAAAGTGTGCATATGTATAGATTAAAAAGTGTGCATATGTATAGATTAAAAAGTGTGCATATGTATAGATTAAAAAGTGTGCATATGTATAGATTAAAAAGTGTGCATATGTATAGATTAAAAAGTGTGCATATGTATAGATTAAAAAGTGTGCATATGTATAGATTAAAAAGTGTGCATATGTATAGATTAAAAAGTGTGCATATGTATAGATTAAAAAGTGTGCATATGTATAGATTAAAAAGTGTGCATATGTATAGATTAAAAAGTGTGCATATGTACGGTAATATCTTTCTAAATAATAGCCTTTCTTAACATACAAAAGTTGGTAGAGACCGCAGAGGTCAAAATTTTTAAAACTTTGGCCCCTATTTTGACCCCTTAACATTTGTTTTGGGCTCAAATTAAATGCAAAAGTTCGACCTATGTCCAAGTAACCTACATCTAAAATTTTAAGTGTTTAAACCCAAAATTGGTGGAGGAATTTGGTAGAGTCCACAAAGGTCAACTCTTTCAACTTTGACCTCTTGGCAACCAAATTTTCGCCCAAAATCTGACTAAAAAGCTTACTGCATGTCTGAATACCCTTTATGCAAAATTTCAAATGTTTAGACCCAAAATTGCTGAATAGTTTGCTAGAGACTGCAATGGTCAAGTCTTTTGAACTTTGACCCCTTACCAGCCAAAAATTGATTAAAAAGATTATCCTATGCCTGACTACACTTTATGTAAAATTCCAAATGTTTAGACCGAAAATTGGCTGAATAATTTGATAGAAACTGCAAAGGTAAATTTTTTTAAAACTGACCTCAAAACCCTTTAACATTTTTAGTTTTAGGCTCAAATCAAATTCAAAAGTTTGACCCATGTCCAAGTAATCTACATTTACAATTTGAAATGTTTAGACCCAAAATTGGCAGAGGAGTTTGGTAGAGTTTTCAAAGGTCAAATTGTTGAACTTTGACCACTTGACAGCCAAATTTCTGGCTGAAAACCGATTAAAAACATTTTCCCAAATCTCAATACCCTTATTGTCAAATTGACAGTTGTTTGGTAGGGTCAAATGTACACACACAATTTCACTTTTACAGATATATAGATTAAATAAAAACACTAAAAAAACTTATCGAGTTAGGTTAGTAACTTATCTTGCCTTTGATAACATTTATGTTATATATTTATTTTTTTGACAACTTTTTCGAATCAACGTGTATAGTATAACAAGCCCAAAATATCGTAGCATCGAGTGTCCTAAATTATTGAAAAAAAAAAAAAAAAAAAAAAAAAAAAATGAATGAATAATCTGTTAGTAAAAGAGACTTGTCTCCCTCTGCACAGTGAACTACTAGGTGTGTCAGAAATTTTGTGAAAAAAAGTGAATAATTCCACCCCGTCTTTCCAAGCTTATAACTCCTCGAAAAATGTAATTCAAGCCCTAATTTTCTTTTTCAATTAAAAGGAGCAAGGACCAAGGTTTCACAAAAAAAAAAAAAAAAAAAAGTTTTTTTTTTACAGGTAAATTTCTAAAAAAAACACTACTTTTTGTTTTAAATTTGAATATATTTATTGACCTTTTCTCTTCAATTTGTGATATATAACACTTTGGTGAGCAAATTAATTATTTACTTTTTAATAGATATTTCAAAATGGGAGGCGTGAATTATTCGACCCCCTGTCTTTCCAAGCTTATAACTCCTCGAAAAATGTAATTCAAGCCCTAATTTCTTTTTTCAATTAAAGGAGCAAGGACCAAGGTTTCATTAAAAAAAAAACAAAAAAACAAACAAACAAACAACGTGGTTTTAAAAAAAAAGGTTTTAAACTTCAAACTTTACAGGTAAATTTCTAAAAGAAAAAAAAAACTACTTTTTTTGTTTTAAATTTGAATATATTATTTATTGACCTTTTCTCTTCAATTTGTGATATATAAAACTTAAGTGAGTAAATTAATTTACTTTTTAATAGACACCTGAAAATGGGGGGGGGAGTGTGAATTTAAAAAGAAACGTTTTTCTAAAATATTATATTCGCTTTATTGGAAAGAGCATAAAATTTCACATTGACCCTGAAAATATCGTAAAAATAGAATCAATAGAAAAATTTTGATAGATTTTTAAAGTTTAAAAATAGAAAAATATTGAGTTCGTAAAATTCATTACTGTTTTTTAAAAAAATAAAAAAAAATGTTTCTATTACTTTTAAAACAACTTTAAAAGTTTATTTTGGAAGTATAATCCATAAAGAAAATAAACAACCTACTTTTAAAAGAGAAATTACGAGTTTTTTTTATATTTTATTCGCAGTTTCGTGTTAGGGATGTCAAAAATTCCTACAAAAATTCTGATACACCTAGTGAACTACTGTAAAATAGCGCCTCGTATTCTTTTGAAGCACACCGAAATCTACAAAAAGGAAACAAAAAAAATTTCTGAACTGGAGACGGGCCTTAAAGTAAAATAATACCTTTGTTCGTATGCCTAATAAAGTTTGCAATGTAAATGAAAACAAAAATAAAAACACCTCATTTTTATTAAAAATAAAATGAACATTGATGTTTGACTTAAAATAGAAAAAAAAATCTCATTTCCCAAAAAAGCTGGTCGGAATAAACGTTCAATTGGACTAATTTCCCGTGGCCTTCGTTAAGACGGTCTTGGTATTAGAGGTCGATGATAACGAATCTGATAATCAAACCCGCCGCAAATTTACCGTTTACACGGTATGAACCCATAGACCTTGGGACTAATTTATGCCATTTCACCGCCTTCGCATGCGAACGGGCGTAGTGGGGGTGTCTTATTACATCGCGTAGGAATCTTGGCATGTCAGAATCTTTCAGCGGTCATTTCAAATAAAGTGTGTGTGTGTGTGTGTGTGTGTGTGTGTGTGTGTGTGTGTGTGTGTGTGTGTGTTACGTAGTTTTAATTGATCTCAAAAGAAGTTTTCACGAGCAGTTTACAAAAACAAACACCAAACATATTTTTTATGTTATTCGTTCTTTTTTTTTTAGGGGGGGGGGGAGTATTCAATTATAGAACTTATGTGGTTTAACAGGTGCTTTTCCAGTTTAATTAACCGTAAGTAACGTGCCGAAATTTACCATTTCACAAAAATTCTGTTTAGATTTTTTTTTTAACTTTCTTATTCCTACGCGATACTTCAGTGAAGTATTACTTCACTACGCCAATTCGCACGCGAAGAAAAACACTACCGAAGGCAGTGAAATAGCAAAAAAATAATCCCAAGGTCTAGGCGTTCATACCATGCAAACGGTAAGTTTGCGGCGGGTTTGATTATCAGAATCGTTCTCAGCGACCTCGAATACCCCTAAAAAACAAATTAGAGTGATCAGTGTTCTGTTGTAACGTAAGGTAACATTTACCTTTTTTGTGTACCGATTAAAAAATATTTTGGGGCTAGTGATCTGCGCTATTTTTTAAAAATAATATTTTAAAGTTTAACTTAAGTTTTGATACATGTTTTTATTAAATTGTAAGGTTAGAGTATAGAATACGTACAAAACACCATCCCCATGTTAAGAATAGCTTTCTAAATTAACATTATTTCAACACGGATCAATAAGTGCACTCACTAGTACCACATTTTTTTTTCTATTTATTTAAATATTTATTTAAGAAGAAAAATCACAAATTTTACAGAATTTTAGGGTTAAAATTATATAAAACAGGCAACTAATTTTTTTTAAATGTGGCATGAGGCCAAAAAGGGTGTGGGGGGGAAGATGGGTGTCGGGGGTCGTCCACTTGTCTATTCCCTATCACTAGTTGCAATCACCACAATACCGCATTCACTCTAGGAGTTGGATCTACTTAAAGCCCCAGATGACAATATGTACAATTTTTTTTTTTTTTTTTTTACTTTATATTTACAATGAAATAATGACAAAATGGAAATTGTGATGTGTATGATATATGCGGATGAAATTGTGATGTGTATGATATATGCGGATGATGGGCGGGGATAATGAGAGCCTTAAAAACACCCCAAAATAAAGAAAAATAACAGTAATAAAAAATAAATGAACCAAATAAAACGTTAAACGGTGAATGTGTTAGTATTGACCCACCCTTACCTATTTGATTTTGAAATGCTTCCTGTTTTCCGGTATCGGCCGAAAACAAGGGAGCACTTCCTAAGAGGGAGTGGGCACAGCTACGGACAAAATAAAGGGGGGGGAAGGGATATTCGGTGACCTCCAAGAAAAATAACATCGGGACGGGTTGGGACTAAAATAAATTAATCAGGACTGGGCTTCTTTGGAGGTATCCTAACACCTAAAAATTAAAATTGGGGACATGGAACTCATTTATACCAACTAGCTAAGGGACTGATCCACTACGGGATTATCTTGATCTGGTCTGGGGGTTGCTTTTACGGTCGGAGTGTGCCATGCCTAGGCAGGGAACATGTACTCAAGCTTGTTTCGTACAAACGCACATAAACTAGCGGTGTGAATCCACCTCCTACTAAACTGTGAGCGAGATAACCTCCTTCTATCGCATCTGATTTTGATTTTAAGTTGGTGTTTAAAATACAAAATCAGATCCCGATGAGAAGGTGGCTCCCCCCCACGCCCTATCTCTATGCGTGAAACCCACACTACCAGTCTAGCTACGGCCAAGGTCGCTAGGAACACCATTCGTTCCTCCCTAGGCCACAAGGGATCTGCGTTGTAGACAACGGATGCTAAATCCAGGATCGTCACCTGATCGGGGACGATGCGAGCCGTGACCTCACTGACATACTCCCAGAATTCATGGAGCTTGGAACAAGTATAAAAAGCATGTTCTACGGTTTCTAAGCTATCTTCGTCGCACCGTGGACAAAAGGGACTAAATACCATACCAATTCTAAACAATATGTCATTGAGGGGTAGAGCGCTTCTAACCAATCGCCAGGTCAGGGAAAATTCGGAATTGTTAAGGTATCCCCGGCCTGGCGCCCAATTCCACAGAGAGCGAACCTCCCCCTCCGACAGCTGCAGCCGCTCCCCAAGCGGGTCCGAAGCGGTCCCCACCACTAATCCCCGATATAATGCCCTTCTAGGCTGTGCAAGGTCCAAGGACCCTGGCATCGCTCTAAGCGCATTTCGGCATTCGTTGAAGAATCTTGATTGCCCTCTCGGCCTTCTTTGGCATTCAATTAAATGATTGGGGATAAGGTCGGGAAAAGCTGCACCGACCGCGGGACCCCAATCAGACTCCTCAATCAGAGTTCTACCCAGGAACGCCAACCTTTCGGCATTTTTGTGGCTAGCCAGGTCAGGCATCCCCAGGCCCCCATCTTCAAGACGTTGAGTGCAGACCTGTCTACGGACAAGCGGCCGTCGCTCATTCCACAACAGTAAGAAAAGCGCACGCGTTAAGGCCGCCATGCGGACCGCAGGCAGAGGAAGTACAGCCAATCGGTAAAGGATCAGCGGAAACACATAAGTGGCGCATGCCTCCGCCCTACCTTTAAGGGACAATCCCCTTCGAAGCCAAACCCTGACAGACGCTTCGACCTTGCTCTGTACTTCCGACCAGTTCTTATCTAGACATAGACCGGGTCCAAACCAAACACCCAGAATACGGACCGGGCCATCCGTCCAGACAAATGCGCCAGGCAAAGCATTCGATCCCCGCCAAGCGGCCAACCTCAGGCCAACGGATTTGCTGAGATTGACTACGGCCCCTGTAACTTGTTCATAACGCTTGAGAGCCTTAATCACCGTAATAATATCAACGACGCTCGAAACAAATACGGTGACATCATCGGCAAACGCGGAAACCCTGGCTCGCGCACCGCCAGGAAGAGCAATTCCGCGCAGAGCCGGTCCAGCCACCCTGGTCCTCACTTTCCTAAGGAATGGTTCCAGCGCGAGGACATACAGCAAGGGCGACAACGGACACCCCTGTCGCACCGACAGAGAAACCGCGAACGGCGCCGACCGCACCCCGTTGACCTGCACAACTGCCGTCGGCCGAGCGTACAAAATGGAAATCCATCTGGAGAAGCCGGATCCAAATCCGGCGGTCTCTAAAACAGCCATCAGGAAACGATGATCCACCCTATCAAACGCCTTGGACTGATCCAAATTAATCAGCGCGGCTTCAGTGTCGTCTTCTAAATTTTCTATGACTGTACGTATCAAATGCAAATTATTTTGAATTGATCTTCCCTTCACAGCGTAATTCTGATCCGGTTCGACCAAGTCAGCGATAACAATCTGCAAACGATTCGCCAGCACTCGGGCCAGGATTTTTAAATCCGTATTCAGCAACGTGATTGGCCTAAAATCATCTATCCCTCCAACATGTGTGTCGTTCTTCTTCAGAAGTGTGACCACTCCTTTGGTAACCTGACTCGGGATAGATCCCGTGTCAAACCAGTGGTTAAACACACCCGTCAGAATCGGAACAAACATGTGCGACATCCTCAAGTAAAGTTCGTAGGGTAGTCCATCCAGTCCTGGTGATCTGTTATAGGCGACCTGCTTCATAGCAGCTATGACCTCACACTCTGTGACCCGACCATCGCAACCAGCCGCTCGGGCCGCCTCCAGGCGGGGCGAGCCAGCCAAATAGTTGCCAAACTCCTGGACGCGGAGCCTGGACAGCTGCGCAAAGAGATCTTCAAAGTGCACTCGAAACCGCTCGCAAATCCCCCGAGCCGTCACTAAGGAGTCCCCTTCCGGGCTCTGAATTTTACGAATGTAGTTATCCGATTTGCGCCCGAGCGAAAAGACTCGTTCGGCTTTGTCAACATTCACAGCTTCGTTGGGCATCTTTTTAATTCTAGCCCTAACTACCTGGCCCTGATATCGCTCGCTAGCCAAACGACTCAGGTCCGCCTTAGCTAACCCTATTTCTAGGGAATCCCCCCCAGCCACCGCCCGGGATAGTCTATCCTCTAGACGCTTCTCTGCCTTGGTCCTGTCTAGCGCGAGGCGTTGGCCATATTTGACAGAGAAGTCTCTAATGCTAGATTTGGCGTTTACCCACCACTTACTCCCGGTAACCGCCCCCACTAATCCCTTCTGTATGTGTTTAGTTAGCCTTTCCCGAAAGTCACCTATCTCCAGTAGGAAGGTATTTAACTTCCAGTACCCAGCTAGCTTGGGGTTGCTATCTAAGTCTAACCTGGCCACAAGTAGTTTGTGGTCAGAGTGGCCTAACCAGTGGAACGTGGGACAAGATATGTATTCTATGTTGCCTCTTCTAACTAACAACCGATCCAAGTAAGTACTTGAAGCGGAAGGCCTGCTAGAGAGCCACGTCCACGTCTCCCGCCCCGGGTGATCCACCCGATACCTGTCTACCAGATCGCATCTAGCCATCAGGTCCGACAGACTGGTTTCACACCCATCCGTCCCGCTAGTCCCGCCCACCTTATCTGCCCTGGGGTCAAGGATGGCATTCCAATCACCCACTAGTATTAACCTTTCCGAACCCCTGAGAAACACCTCCAACCGCCGGAAAAAGGAAACCCGCTCCCGTACGCAATTGGGCGCATACACCACGACGACTCGAAACGCTCTATTTGCCACGGCAACATCGGCCACGATCAGTCTACCATCAGCATCCGCGTGAACAACGCTAACCGTTGCAGAAAGGGTGCGCCTAACTAACAAAGAAACCCCCCTACTTTGACTATCACCGTATGTTGAAAAGACACCATAATGCCCCTCCAGCACCCGATGATCGTCAACGCAATCGTAGTGAGTCTCCTGTAACGCAGCCACATCTATATTCATCGACATGAGGTCCCTCAGTACCCTAGCGGCTTTGCTTCGGCACCTCATGCCCCTAACGTTCAAACTACACAAGCTCAAGGACGTGGCCATTGTGTCTAGATATCCGCAACCACCGACCTAAAGTCTTTGCTAGAAAGGGTGCCGCAGGACTGGGCGAGGTTGCCCGAAAGCAACTTGGACGTTACTCGTCCGTCTCGCGCAATACCTCCGACATCCAGGGGAAACGTTAATTTAAGGGCCCTATACAAACAAGGGTGGACGTAAATAGGAACCCTACCTTCGCATCTCGGCGCCAGCTGATCGAGGGAGTCATGCCTCTCTTCCACCAACTTTAAATCTGGAATCGCCCCCCTGGCGTCGTCGATCATATTCCACATGGCCTTCGTGCGTCCAGTTTTTGTATGGCGCACAAAGGTCATGACTAGGGGGGCGTCTGGGAAGTTTTTAGGGTTGGTAACACTTTTCCCGTCGATTATTTTCATTTCTCTAAGCGGCTTAATCAGGCCCCTATGGCGCTGCGTTATATACGTGTCAGCGTGAAGGGGGTCTACTTCGCAAATCCGGTCTCCAGGAAGGTAGGGGAGCTTTTTCGTCTTTTCACTCCTTACAGGAGATACAGAGGCGGCTCTTCTACCGCTGTTGGTTTTTGTCGCCGGCTTCTCCCGGGACAACGAGCGAGCACCGGTTGGGGGGGTATCGAAAAGGGATGGGGATTTTGGTTCAGCCGATGAGGTTAGGGTAGGGGTTTTGGGTGGCTGCACCGTAGAGACAGTCTTCTCTACATTCATAGGGGATGGGGAACGGGACCCTGCCTCCTTGTTTTTTCTCGCCTTCTTTTTAGTTTCCTTTTTCGGCACTTGGTACTCTATCACAGTAGCCGTTTCCTTATCGTGCTCCCCTTCTGAGTCAGACGAGGAGACCGGATGCATTCTTTTCTGGCCGCTAACAACTTCTTTAGTGGTAACGTTGGTGGAAGAGACCGTTGACGACACTGTGGGAACCGGCTGACCTTGTACCTCAGGGGGCTGCTCTCTTGTGGAGGGGGTCTTGGTGGTTCTGCCATTCTTCTTTACCACTGTAGTCCAGCCGTCCGACGTTATTGCTTCTTTACCCCCTCCGGTTAGCTTCTCAGGGGCTGCTGGTACCACTGCCGCCGGCTTTGCTACTACTACTACTGTCTGTGGGTTTCTTTTCGGACATTCCCGTGCCATATGGCCCTGCTGTTGACAATTCCAACAGTGGGGCCTGCGACCTTCTACTATAATGCTCATCGACCATATGTCGCACCTGAGCATGGGGGGGATGTTTTGTAATCCTTCCTTGTCAACACGCATTTTTAGGTTGTAGTCCCCTACCATAAGGTTACGGGGACCACGGACAGGAATGACGGACTCTACGTCCCCATATTGACTCATAAAGGCCCCTAATTGCTCAGGGCCGAGAATACAGGGGACTCCCAAAATAGACACGTTCGTCCGCGTCTTACTTAAATATTCCGGCTTAAGTCGAATATGTCACCACGTGTGTTCCGATCTGAAAATATTGGCGGCGTCTTCCTCTTTGGGCAGTAGTAAATCCCACACTGCATAGCTTCTACGGCAGATATAGGTTGCGGGGATATTTAATTCCCCCAGAATTTTCGCCATGTCGTCTTTCGGCACACCGGTTAGCGCTCGTTTCTTTGTGTCTATGGAGACTAACGATATTATTCTCTTTGAAAGTTCTTTCATAGTTTTCGGTTCTACTCTAATAACATTTCCGTCGGTCAAATCCTTATATTTTGTATCGAATAACCGGCGGTAATCCCCGGGAGTTAGTTGCGACTGGGGGCCCCAGTCTTTTACCACTGCCGCCGCGGCCGTCTGCGGTGTTGATATTATCGTTTGTGACACTGTTAACAGCGGTGATTTCTGTCCCGGGGCAATAATAGAACCGGACGAGTCTATTGTTTGTGAAGTCCCTGGCAACGTCGGCCACTCTCCCGGCTTCTCCCTTGGGGACGACGGTTTAGGGGTCAGTGCCGGTTCTTTTGTGGCTGTGGCACTAGCTGCCCCATTCTCTCTTTCAGTCTGAGCAGCCCCCTTTCTTTCTCGTTGACGCGACTTTCTCGCTTGTCGTAGTAGCAGTTCTTGTCTGTTGCATTCATCAGCGCTACTGTCGCTGCTACTAAATTCTATGTCGGCTTGCTTCGCGGCGTTCAACTGTTCGTCTAAAAGCGTTAACATGTTAATGGCCTCTTCCCTGTCGTCTGGCAACCCGTTCGAAAACGTCTGTTCCGACTCGGTGCTTCTCCATATTGAGATATCTCCAGAGGTTGCTGGTTTAATTCCCGACCCTAGGGGGTCCGTTCTCCCATGGGCGGGAGGGCTGACAGTTAAAGCCCTCTTCCTCGGGTGATTCCACCGAGTCGGAACACCTCTTTCAGCTGGCCTAAATCTACTGCTACTACTATTACTGCCGGGAACAGCAGTACGACTAGTTACGCGAGAGTCGCTGCCTAACGCAAACGATTCCCCTAAATTAGCGGTGCGGGGGACAACACCGAGTTTTGTGCGGGGGTCAACACTAATCCATCCTAGTGGTCTGTCTACTGGGCCTGAACCGGCGGGCGTGTCGGGGACACGAACGCCAGAAACCGGGCTAGGCGGGGGGTCGGAACTCGGACCACGTGGCGGTAGAATTTTTTTTTTTTTCCAAGGCCTAATCCTGTGCTCAGAGGTGACCGAAGCCCCTTCTGGGAACCGGACCCCGGGCTAGACATGTCTGCACTACCGGAGCCCGGCCAAGTTACCCTCCTCCTCTGCGTCTTCTTCCCGGTTGGCCCGGCTGAAGTTTCCGTTGGATATGACTTCGAACAACCACCTCAGACGCAGACCGGTCGAGTCGGAAAAAGAGACAACCTGAAATAATTCGTAAACAAGACAGTCAATGGCCTCGCGGGGAGGCAGAAAAATAAAAACAAGGCTCACCCGCCCAACAGGGACCGGCAGCCGGTCTCTGGACAGCAGCAAAACGAAAACACAGCCGAACTCAACGCTCTTTTCTATTTATTTAAAAAGAAAATACAAGCTTTTGTCTATATGGATCGTGGAATTGCATTAATCTACAAAAGATCTAGTTAATTTGCATATGCTTTTAAACATTCATCTTAATTTAGTATTAGTTGTAATTCATGCAGATATCCTACATGATTTATATTTGCGTAAATGGTTTATACAAACCTCTTATATATATATATATATATATATATATATATATATGTATGTAGTAATACACACGGACGAAAAAACGCTTTGGATAATCACAGATTTCAAGGTAGTTCTACTAAAATAGACATATTTTTTAAACCAAAGCACTTCAAGTCTTCAAATTACTACTATTTTGTTCGGAAATGAATATACTTTCAAATGAATTAATAAATATGAATGTACATTATATATTTTAAGAGTTTTAAGCAAATAAAGTGATAAAAATGTGAACGTCATAAAATGGCGTTTTCGGTAAGGTTTTGTAATGACCCCCCCTGTTTTCTAAAGGTCCGTACCGTGATTGTATGAAGAATTTCGTCATGAAATTTGGGAACCAATTAGAAGAGGTGTTAATCTTAATACTGTCAAGTGTCCGAAATATTTTTGACCATTTCTTTTTTTGTCGTGTTAAAAATAAGACTTTAATATGACGAGTATTGAACATTTTGAAAAAAAAATTATTCGGACACCCAGTAGTAAGTAAATCAATCTTTTTACTATCTTTATCAATTAAAAGTATTGTTTTATGTTGAGTAGGACCGCGGTAATTGATAATTTAAAAGGACCTACCCGAAAAAAAAATTGTTTATATTTCTCGAATTTGGTCAAATGAAGTTAGTATTTTAAAGAAGCAGCAGCAGCTCCAGCCTGTAGAATCAGCCATAGCACAGCACAGTGTAAACAACACGCGTTCTTTAATTTTTATTCAAGAACGAATTAAGAAAAATATGAAAATATGAATATAAATGTTCTTATACCTTTAATGAGAGCTATTTTGTTATCAGAATAACATTAGTTTAGAACTATTCGGTTTTCAGAATGTATAATAACAATCCCAACCAATTCGGCATTATGAATCTGTTGCAATTTCTTACATTGCTCGTCAAATTTAAAAACATGGTTAAAAAAACAAAAACTACAATTAGGAAGCTTGCATGCACTTTTATTCTTTAAATTAGTCTTGAACAACGAATTAAAACAATGTTTTACTGCGAACAGCCACAAATGTTTTTTTTTTAAATCAAAATAAGTATCAAAATCTCGTTCATACATAGATTCGAAAAAGTTGTCAAAAAACAAATATATAACAAATAAATGTTATCAAAGGCAAGATAAGTTACTTTTCTACCTAACTGGATATATTTTTTGTGTTTTTATTCAATGTAACATGTTTATTCAGCTCGAAATACATACAGTGTTTACCGATGTATTGGAAAATTAAAAATAGCGCCCGGCCCGACTCTCTTTGACACGGTAAGTTTGAGAAAAGGAGTTAAAAATAAAAAAAAAACTATACAAAATACTGTTAAAAACTCACCGAATATATGTCAGCCTATGTCACGGTAACATATTGAGCGAGTTTCTAGCAGTATTTTGTCTACTTTTTTATTTTTAACTCTTTTCCCCAAACTCACCGTTTCAAGAGAGTCGGGCGGCGGGCGCCATTTTAAATTTTCCAAAACATTAGTAAACACTGTTTTCAAGCTGAATAAACATGTTACATTAAATAAAAACACTAAAAAATTATCCAGTTAGGTAGAAAAGTAACTTGCTTTTGATAACATTTATTTGTTATATATTTGTTTTTTTTTGACAACTTTTTTTAATCTATGTGTATAGTAATACAAACCCTCAAAATCTATATCAATATTCTTGAAATTTTAAAAGCAGTTAGAAAACACATCAAACTACAATTAGGAAGCTTTCTATTTTGTTATTTTTTTTTCTACTTATTAAGCGAAAGATATTTTACAACCTGCTCCAGCGTAGTATAAACGGCCTATGGAATTAACACCTTCAATCTCGAAAATAGAAATCAACAAATTTTTGAACGCTCTCTTTGAAAAAAAGCTCTCTTAACTTTACCTCTAATACAAATTATGTGTGGCAAGTCTCCTCCTAAAACACTCTTTAACCCTAACAATAACACTAAGTTCGAGTGGCAAGCGCCCCCCCCCAACAAAATACCTCTGTAAGCCACATACAAGCATCTAAAACAAACAAACAAAAAATAGACCCTTCCTTAAAGAAAAATACACATAAAAATAAATTGGTTAACTGTCCTAAAATGCTAGAATGGCCAGGAAATGATGAATTATTTTACATTAAATTTTTGTGAAACTAACCACTCCCCCTCTAATATTGTTTTTGTTAGCGTTGTCTCTGTCAAGTTTTCAGTATGTTCGCACATAATTTTCCTTAGCCCTACAATTAATTCAAAGACCGAATGGCAACCCTCCTCATATTCTCATTGCATAGAAACCCTCTTAAAACTACACATAATCATCTTAAAAAAAAAAAAAGCATGCATATTTTCCCATAGAAAAAAAAAGTTAACTGCTCTAAAATGCTAGAATGACCTGTAATAGGAACTTATTTTACATTCAATTCTAAAATAATTTGTTTATCTTTCATTAAAGTATTTCATGGCATTTTATACATAATTTCCTAAAAAGGTAGAATCACATTTTGGAGGGGTGGTCAGAAGGAGTTGAGTGGGGTTAAACAGAAGGTGTTAATCTACAATAATACCAAAGAAATATTGCAATATATTCATTTTTAAATGGTCTTATGTTTAGATTTAAGTTTTTTGTACATAAAGCACATTACAATTCAACTTTGAGTTCTCCAACTTCTTTTCTGTTTATGGATACATGGCATTTTTAAGGAATTGCTGCATATTTATGCACATTTACTGCAGATTATTTGGAAACCATAAACTTTGGGAGATTTTCAGTTGCATATTCTGATTCCTTGTACAAAAATACACTTATATGGTAAATTTCATTTCTTAGTCTTGTGTTTTAACAAAGATATGACATTTTTACTGAAAAAGTAGTGCAAAAAATGTGACGAAACGCATATGGTCTTAAAGAGGGAAAAATATCCAAACGTGTGAGGTACAAAAATAGCCATAACTTCCTTAATTTTAATCAGATTTCAAAAATTTAAAAAGATTCTTTCTTAGCTCATCAAGCTCTTTCTATGCATACCAATATTGAAATATTCAATGCTATTTCAATTTTTTCATGTGTATTGCTAATATATGTATGCGTATATGTTTTAAAAGTTTTGCCTACCAAACTCCTATCAGTTTTTGGTCTACAGACATGAAACTTAATATATAGGGTATTCGAACCCATGTAGAAACTTTATATTTCGGTTTAGCCTGGGAAAATCGGTGCAAAAGTGTGAAAATTAAAAAAAAAAAAAAAATGAAATTTGCCCATTGAAGGTCGAACGACGGCATTACGAATATGCATGCGTAACGTAATAGCTATTGGTTCATGTTTTAATTTTTAGACATGTCTTCATAGCTCAAGCATTAACGTCAAAGGAAAAGGCAAATCGTAAGCTAAACGTTTTGGTTTCGATTCTCGGTGGAAGCCAATAAACAACTATACGAAAAATATATACAAGAAATAAATGTTACCGTATCCAATAAAAGTTAATTTTATACATATCTGGCTCATTTGTTTTGGTTTTTCAGTAGTTTTTATTGCTCTTTATTTAATCTAAAAAAAATTCAGTTTTTCCGAGCGGATTTGAAAAAAAAAAAAAAAAAAAAAATTTGGTGTAATCTTTGGAAGAAGCGAGCCTCGTTTGGAATTCTTTTGACATTTTTGACGAGAGTACTCAGCGTACTATATAAACACCCCAACCTCCCCATGTTATAAACGGCTTTCGAGGTAAGGGTTTATTCCTAAAGCCGTTCTTAACCTGGGGAGGTTGGGGTGTTTATACTACGCTTTTTACTCTCGTAAAAATAAATTAAAAAAAATTCAAAACACCTGTAAACCTTGAATTCAAAACGAGGCTTGCTTCTTCCAAAGAAGATGCTGCCATTTTTTTTTTTTTTTAAATTTTTCTTTTTTCAAACCCGCACGGAAAAACTGAATTTTTGAGATTAAATAAAGAGCAATAAAAACTACTAGAAAACCAAAACAAATGAGCCAAGTAGGTATAAAATTAACTTTTATAGGATACGGTAACATTTATTTCGTGTTTAATTTTTCGGTATTCCCGTGCTGAAATAATAACGTTATTATTTAAAAAGCCATTCTTAACATGGGGAGGGAAGGGTGATTTGTACCTACTTTAACCTTACAATTGAATAAAAAAAAACATCATAAAACTTTAATTTAACTTGGAAATACGATTTAAAAAATAGCGCGAGTCAAGTGCATTCATTAGCACTAATTTTTCGTATTGTTTGTCGGCTTCCGGGCTTCTCTGCTAAATACCCATTTTATAAAAAGATATGGTTAAAATTGAATTTAACTTGAAAATCCTATCGCAAAAAAAAAAAAAAAAAAAAAAAAAAACTCGCATAATCTCTAAGTACCGTTCCCAATTATAGAGAGAAAAGGCCTGTTCGTCTTTCTCCTTTGACTCGGAGAGGGGAAAAAAAAAAAAAAAAAAAAAAAAAAAAAATCAAGGATGAACTTTAAGAACATTCGACCGAGGAAAAAAAAAATCTCAAAGGAAAGGCGAAGATTAATTCTTAAAAATTTGCAAATTCATTAAAAACTATGTTTAAAAACGTGTTTGTATATTTCTAAATAAGAACAATTTATATATATAAAAAAAAAAAGAAAATCCATTACAAGGTGAAATGAAATCGAATGTAAATAGCGACTGAGGTTTAACAGTTTTGAATATAAAACAAAAAATAAATCTACTTAATGTGATGCCAATGGTTTTAAAGCTAGAAAGTAAATACAAGAAATGATTACTTACGAGATGATCTACAAGAAATTCTTTTTGGGAGTCGGAGATTCCTACTTAGAACATTCAAGGTAGACATTATTTAAATTTTTCTGCGGCTGAGTTACCGGTGTCGCATGAAAGATTGACTCACATAAAAAATGGAAACTTGTGTAAGCCGTTTCGTTTTTGTGTTTGTTTGTTTATGTGTGAAAAGTAAACAACTAAACAAATCGTTCAAAGTCGAATTTTATTGAAATATAAACCTTAAAGAACTAAAGTTATGACTTTACTTCTTTGTTTAAGGTTTATATTTCAATAAAATTCGACTTTGAACGATTTGTTTAGTTGTTTACTTTTCACACATAAACAAACAAACACAAAAACGAAACGGCTTACACAAGTTTCCATTTTTTACGTGAGTCAATCTTTCATGCGACACCGGTAACTTCACTCAGCTGCAGAAAAATTTAAATAATAAAGTCTACCTTGAATGTTCTAATGTCTATAAGTGAAAGCCGGCCTTTTTCTTGGCCTTTTTTGGTCAAGATCAAAGTGTAGTATCTGTTCTTCAGATGCTGCACTTCCATTTCTTGTTCTCTTTCGGTGGAGGAGAAATCCTTCACGACTGAGACAATTTTTATTTTTGTACCTTTTCTCCACGTTAAAAAACGACCCTTGTGTCTAACTCTGTCCCGTGGGGAGGCATAGTAAATAGGTACTCTAGACATTAATTCTATTGGGGGGGGGGGGCGTAGTTTCACTTTCGAAACTACAGATTTTTTGGCAAGAAATCAGAGACGTTTTACGAGTTTTAATAACTCTTTGTCAAAAAAAAAAAAAAAAAAAAAAAAAAAAAAAAAAAAATGAAAAGCTGAAATTAGTAACATGAAAGTCAGCATTGTCGTAAAAATAAAAACGGTGCGAAATGATCTGTAAACAGTTAAAAGTCTATCTGAAACTCCATGGGTCTTGTTTCTTTTGTTTGTCTCGGGACACACTGGGTGACACCAGACATCATAATTGAAACAAATTTGGAAGAGATCGTGTAAATTCTGATATTTATGGCGGCAATTAAAACTAAAGAAAATACTGAAAAGTCTGTATGATGTACATACTCATTACAGAACGAAGATATCATATTTCAAAAATTACGTAAATCGATCAAGTATTTTTTTTTTATTATTATTATTCAAGAAAATCAAATTTTATAAATAAGTGAGTCGTAGTAATTCCATCGGCCATGATGAAATCTGATGAAATAAATTAAGGGAGACAACTTGTATCATCTGCTGCAGACAGCCGGAACAAATCTTTAGCAGAAACAGTTTCAAAGCAATCACCGTTTTCTACACGCATACATATGAAGAATGCGCAAAGACACAATGTTGTAATTTGCCCATCCGCACACAGGCAATAATGAAACTGTTGCATTTTCATGCGCAATGATATAACAGGCAGACTGGAATGTTCTAGAGCTCGCTTATATAAGATTTTGCCAGCGAAAACCAAACCAGTCCAGGATGCAGTTCTACAAGTACACATCACTGATGATGCCCATCCATGGCACATACGCCACACTCCGTCCTAGTGGAATGTTAAAATCACCCAATATGACTTTGTGTGCATGCATCATGCACCTTAAATTCTCGCTATGGAAAGTTACCATATTGAACGAGAATTATTTCTTCTTTTCACTTTTCAACAAACTACTGTTTTCTTATGCATCATGCTTACATAGGTTAATGACTTTCTTCCCTCAGAAAATAACCACGTGTGTTCCTCTGTTTATAAAAATCTGTAATCATAAACTTTGTCTTTTCCACGAGATACTTACTTAGTTTGTCTAATGAACACCCGTTGCAAAAACCTTAACGTTGAAATGATTTGAATTATTGTTTCTTAAACATGTTAATAAATGTTATTTCATCCCAATACAGCGATTTCAAGTTCTTTGGTGAATGTTGTTATTTTTCCGAAGTTATTCATGCCTTTTTATTTTATACAGGTGTGGATGTGATTCAGTGAAAACCTTCCGTAAATCAAAGATCATGTTGAATTTACCTTTAACGGTCCCTGTGATACGCTACTACTTTCGACTTCTAGAGATTCCTGCACCTGCAACCTTGGTCTTAAAAATCGATAGATCCTGATTATGAATTCATGAACACCGGCTCACACCCCATATCCTATAAACTCAAATTTTTTTTTTTTTTTTACATAGGCATCACCACATTATCAAGGCCAAGAGGCCACTCAAGGATAAGGGTTAAAGAGTGTACAGTAGAAATTGGACAATATAGTAATCATTAGTAATGAAAATTTGGTAAATTTGATAACTTATATGGAACGGTTCATCAAGAACTTATTTACGTTAGACTTGAACACAACCATATTGTAGTCAGCCGGAAAGTAGGAAAACGGAAGATAATTCCACAGGCGTGCAGTTCTAAGAAAGAAGCTTTGTTCATGGAATCTACGTTTAGGTTTAGGCACAGATAAAGAGTGGGGGGAATTATTGATAGTGTTTACAGCTAGACGAGTGTTTCTTGTGAAAGTTTGGCGAGGGGGGACCATAGATCGAAGCTCAGTCGAACACTTTCCATGAAAATAACGATACATCAGAGATAAACTTGCAACATCTCTTCTGTGAGATAGAGGTTGCAGCGAAGAGAAAAGGACATCTCCTACGAGGCTATGAAGTCTATTTTGAACTCTATCAAGGCAGGACAAGTCCTTTCTAGCAGCTCCTGCCCAGATGTGGCAACAGTATTCCATCCTTGGACGTACCTGGCTCTTATATAGATAGAGAATAGCATCAGCAGTGAGATATCTACCGGATCGATAGAAAGATCCCACCATTTTTCCAGCAGCCTTTGCAACAGATTTGATGTACGTGTTCCATTTAAGATCAGGAGTAATGGTCAAGCCAAGAAGCTTGTCAAAACTTGAGGCCTCCTGAAGACGAGAGCCATTCATTTCAATTGATGCCAGATGTGGATCAGAATGTTGATGATGTAAAGAGAGAAGCTTGGTTTTAGATGCATTAAAAGTAACCATCCACTCCTTACCCCATTGTACTACGTGCTCAAGATCAGAGGAGAGAGAATTGAAGTTGAGAGATAAAAAAGCAGCCGTATTTTCAATAGAATTCAGTGATAAAATTGTTAAAAATCATAAATTTTGATTTTCTTAGTTAAAAAAAATCTACTCCACTGATTTAAGTATTTTTTGGAATATGACATTTGCATTCTGTAACGAGTACATACATCATAAAGACTTTTCTGTAATTTCTTTAATTTGAATTGCTGCCATAAATGCCAATTTGAATAAGCACACAAATAAATTTGTATTCCTGTCTGTTTGTTTGTTTGTTCACAATTTCATTAATATATACAAAACATGTCTTACTTTAATCTTTCATTTATTTATATATATAGTATGATACTTGGAAAAATATACAATTAAGAGATCACCTTATTTGCATATGACATTAAGAAAAATTGATTTTATTAAATAGCGATATCTTAGTTAATGTTTTTAGCGAGAGAATTATTTTAAGTATTCTATTTAAAATTGTTTTTTAATAAATTTTAAACAACAATTATATTTATATATATAATATATGTTTTTTAATAAATTTTAAACAACAATTATATATATATATATATATATATATATATATATATATATATATATATATATTTAATTTATTTTGGAATTAATATTTCCAACACCGACCTTTTTTTAAAACTATTTTTAGAGTTATTTGCCCCTAGATGCTATCCATAAAAAAACAAAACAAATGTTTACCAAATATCATTTGGTAATTTCATTAATTTCTAGCTGGAAAAATAATTCTGTGTAGATAGAAAAAAATGTTTGGCTTTTATTGTTTCTTTTTTTTTTTTTAAATATAAAAAAAAACCCACTTACGAAAAAAAACTGAAAAGATTTCATTTGTTTGTTTTATTTTATTGCTTACGGCAATACAGAAATCGGTAAATTTTTACAACGTAATTCAGTGTTGTTTAATACCTAAAAAATGAATCTCCTCCTCCTCTTAAATAAACACTTTATTATTGTTTTATTAAAAGCAATGTCGTTTGGCCTTGTGTTTATTTAAGTAATTATTAGGAGAGAAATACACATTTCCGGCCCTGTCGGTGGGGCATTAGAATACGCCGACTGTCCCCCTGCAGAGGGTAAAAGTCCCTCAATGGGGGTCCTGGATATGACCTTAAACTATATCCAGTGGTGAGGCCCCAGCTTGTGGGCTTTGGGGAGTGTGGAGTGACCCTTTAATTACCATTGCTCCCAGATCCACTCTGACCCGAAGCTAATAACCATACATGTGGGCACCTTTAAAAAGTGTTTAAAAAGTGTTTAAAAAGTGTTTAAAAAGTGTCTCTATTCTATCAGCCAACTTATGTCACAATGACCCAATCAGTTTGATAGGATTGGAAATTTTAATGGTGGCACCAAACTCCTACTCAAGTAAGATGCAAGAAGCTTTCATCGACCCTCCATGCAAATGCAGTATTCACCCAAAAGACAAATTGAAGATGGAAATTAACAGGCTCCTTGAAGCAGATGTGCTCTGGAAAGTTGAGGAACACATAGTCTGGTGCTCAAGTTTGGCATACAGCACAAAGACATGTCCCTCTGAATATGCGTGGATCCACAGAAACTGAACACCAGCCTCAAAAGATGTCCACACAAAATACCGACAGTGGGTGAGCTAAACCCAACCTTTGCAAAAGCCTAGGTGTTCAAATTTGATGCTAAAGCAAGATGGATGAGGAATCACAACAGTTGACAACCTGCAGAATGCCATTTGGACGAGTATGCTAGATGCATCTACCGTTTGATCTCAATGTTTCACTCTAAGTAAAACTGAATTGAATCCTAGAAGGCCTAGATGGCGTGGTCAGCATAGCCAATGATGTAGCTATCTTTGGTCAAAACAATGAGAACCATGACAAAAATTTGCACAACTTCATGGCACGAGCAGTCGAAACTGGACTTGTATTCAATAGCAAGAAGTGTTTCTTAAAGCCGTCCAGTATATATTTTTTGGGAAACATATACACCCCTACCCTAACCCCTACTGAAATTAAACCAGACTTGCATAAGAAGCACGACATCAAACAAATGCCAGACCCATAAAACAAAGGGAAACTACGTTTTCTAGGTATGTTAAATTACCTTTCCCCATATATTCTAAACTTCACTGAAAATGTAATGTGCATCCAGGAGACAAGCGCCCGCGTGTTTGTGTGTTGTGTGGGTGCGTAAGAGAGACGGACGAAAAGGAAAGACTTACCTCGGGGCCGGCTCGGCGTCGCCGACCAAAAATAGAGAAAGAAAAATCAGGATGGCGGCCGCCATCTTTTGTAAAGGATGATATCTCGCAAAGTCACATGAATTCTCGCAATATGCAAATTTAGCCGGCCTGCAACGGCCATAAAAGCGGGTGATTGAAAGACGTTGGGAGAGCGATGATTGACTTGGTCGGGAATCGTGTTGCTGTTGCTTCTCGTGCTGTGTGGGTGTGAGCATATCTTACCGTTGTTGGGACCGTTGTGAGTAACCGATTGTTGGGTCCGTTCTGAGTAACCGTTCGCATCCGTCTAGGTACCTTGCTAGTTGGATTCCGTGCAGAACCGGTGTTTACTGGTTATTGAATTGCTTTACGTTGCTGCAACATTATACATCTACAGAGGGCGCAGTACTTTTAAAGGATTTTCCTTATACATCTACAGAGGGCGCAGTAATTTTAAAGGACTTTCCTTACACATTTTCTACAAGCTATTTCGGCTATTTGCCCTCTAGGACTATGACCGAGTCGAAATTCGACTTAAAGCTCATACCCGAGTTTGACGGGTCCACGTACATTGTCGACTGGGTTGAAAGGGTCGAGCTGACGTGCGACCTTTGTGAGGTAAAAAGGGTACACACTGTTATTCTCCTGAGATTGGCTGGGGGTGCCTTGAGTGTATATCAGCAACTCAGTGCTGCCGAAAAGGGAGATGTCACCGCAATTAAAGCTGCACTGTACAAGGCATTCGCCATGGATCCTTGTACGGCCTATGAAAAATTTGCTTCCCGAAAACTTCTACCGGAGGAAAGCGTGAACGTTTTCTTCGCGGAGTTAAAGAAACTTGCAGTCCTATTCGGTGGAGGGGTGTCGGAGCGGACGCTCGCGTACGCGTTTGTGACGGGTCTTCCCACTCGGGTGAAGCAGCTACTGAGAGCCTCAACCAGCGTTTCAACGACGCCCATGGAACACTTGATGTAACGTGCTTGAGCCATCATCAAAGTCACCACGATAGGAGGCGAGACTCAGACATGCTGTGGAGCTGGAACTGTCGAGATCTACACGGATACCGGTGCAGCCACTAAGATCAATGTGCTCGTGACCCAAGGAAATCTCCTGGGGTTTGACCTGTTGCTCGGATACGATGCCATCAAGGCGCTGGGGGGAGTCGCAATTCATCGGGATGGAAAAGTGCGATTCTTGGAGGCCCCAGTGTGTGCAGCGCTCCACATTGATCGGCCGGATTTTACAGTGGACTACGACTCTCGCAAGAGGGCCTGGATTGCATCTTGGAAGTGGACCGAGGGAAGGGCACCGACTAAACTCAATAATGGGGTTGCAGAGTACCCTATACCCAGTGAGGCCCGAGCAGAATACGAAAGGGAACTAAAGGCGTGGATCCAAGATGGCTGGTTAATCCCCTACCCTGAGGACAAGCTTGGGCCTCCCAAGGGTCTAATACCCTTGATGGCAGTAGTCCAGCATAACAAGTCGAAAGTACGGCCGGTGCTGGACTATAGGGAGCTTAACAAGCATATTGAAGCCTACACTGCCGATGCTGGCGTATGCGCCAGCAAGTTGAGGGAATGGCGTCAGAAAGGCACTAATGTCTCGATATTGGATTTGCGAAAAGCCTATTTACAGGTGCGAATTGATGAGATGTTGTGGCCGTTCCAGACAGTTTGGTTCCAGGGGCAGAGGTACTGCCTTACACGCCTCGGCTTTGGCCTAAATGTGGCACCACAGATCATGAAGACTATTGTCAACACAGTATTGTCCCAAGAAAAGCCCATGAGGGACTCAACGTCAGCTTATATTGATGACGTATACGTCAATGAAGATGTACAGTCTGCATCGTGTGTCAAAGAAAAGTTGGCTCAGTTTGGTCTGGAATGCAAGAATCCTAAACGTTTGAGGGAAGGAGCACGTGTATTGGGATTGGATGTTTATGAAGAAGATGGCACCCTACAATGGAGGCGTGGCAGTGAAATTCCAAGCATCCCCAACGTCGTTACAAGGCGGACCGTTTTTTCTTGGTGTGGAAAACTTGTTGGTCACTTACCGGCCTGTGGCTGGCTCTGCGCAGCTGTTGGTGTAATTAAACGCAGAGCAAATTTAACAACCACGGGTTGGGATGACATATCCAATGATGTCCTACTAACTCTGATGGTTAAAAAGACACTGGAGAGAGTGAACAAGAAGGACCCTGCCTGTGGGCGGTGGTGTGTTAACGGAGACAACGTAGGTGTGTGGGTTGATGCCAGTTCTTTGGCGTTGGGAGTATCGTTGGAGCAAGGAGGAAACGTGTTCGAAGATGCTTGTTGGCTGCGGCCTGTAACAGATTCTCAGCATATCAACCTGGCAGAGCTGGACGCCGTTGTAAAGGGGATAAATCTGGCCCTGCAGTGGCAGTCTAAGAAGTTGACCTTGTACACAGATTCTCTCTGTGTCTACCACTGGGTGTCTGACACACTTTCAGGATGGACACGAATCCGTACCAAGGCAGCAAGCAAAATGTTAATACGGAGAAGGCTAGACACGCTAAAAAACCTGGTATCTGAGTATGGGCTATCACTGAGCGTCACTCTGGTGCCATCACATTGTAATCGTGCTGACCAACTGACCCGAGTACCTCACAAATGGTATGAAGCCGCGAAGATGGGAATGGAGATTACTGCTCGATCTTGTGCAGTTGCAATCGACCCATGTCAAATACAAAAAATTAATGCACAGAGCGGACATCCGGGTATCAAGAGGACCTTTTATTTTGTGAGGCATGTATACCCAGCAGTGACCAAGATAGATGTCAGACAGATCATCAGAAATTGTGAGGCTTGCCAGTCTATTGATCCTGCACCAGAGTGATGGCAGAAGGGCCAATTGGAAGTTGAGGGTGTGTGGCAGCGGCTGGCCATGGATATTACCCATTACAGTGGCAAGCCCTTTCTAACTCTCATTGATTGCGGGCCTATGAGATTTGCGGTGTGGCGGCAGATGACCAGACAGGATTCGGCAAATGTTGTTCGCCACCAATCATCCATTTTTTCTGAGCGAGGTGCGCCAGAAGAACTCCTGACTGACAATGATGCAGCGTTTTGTAGCCAGCAAGTCCGGCAGTTGGTAGATGAGTGGGGCGTCCGACTACGGTTGCGATGTGCGCATGTGCCGTCAGGAAATGGCATTGCTGAAAGAAGCCATCGCAGCATCAAGAGAATTGCTGCCAGGAAGCGATGTACTATTACGGAAGCCACATATTGGTATAACATTACGCCAAAGGACGGGACGTTTCCTTCAACCGCACATGCGAATGCAATTTACACATACCGAGTCAGAGTGAAGGGAATCAACACTACGCAGCCAGCTGACAAAGGAACATGTAATAGATATGAAGTGGGAGATCCAGTGTGGGTGCGGCCCCCAGGAAATTGGTGCAGCGACAAGTTTAAGAGAGGACAAATATCTGGAGTGATTAGCCAGCAGTCTGTTTTGGTCGATGGAACCCCACGACATGTGCGAGATCTTCGCCCAGCTACCGAGGCGCGTCACACAACTACAGAAGAAAGCAGTGAAGCATCCAGTGATGAGCTGCCGATACACGGATTCAGTGAGCCCCCTCCAGAGACTGATAGCGATACTTCGTCTGATGAGGCGGAACCAGATCCAGAGCCCGAATCTGAAACAGTGAATGTACCTCTTCGCAGAAGCACACGCACTAAAAGGCCACCCCCACAATGCTCCCTATGTGATCATCAGATAAGGGGGGAGTGTAATGTGCATCCAGGAGACAAGCGCCCGCGTGTTTGTGTGTTGTGTGGGTGCGTAAAAGAGATGGACGAAAAGGAAAGACTTACCTCGGGGCCGGCTCGGCATCGCCGACCGAAAATAGAGAAAGAAAAATCAAGATGGCGGCCGCCGTCTTTTGTAAAGGATGATATCTCGCAAAGTCACATGAATTCTCGCAATATGCAAATTTAGCCGGCCTGCAACGGCCATAAAAGCGGGTGATTGAAAGACGTTGGGAGAGCGAGATTGACTTGGTCGGGAATCGTGTTGGTGTGGGTGCCGTGTGGGTGTGAGCATATCTTACCGTTGTTGGGACCGTTGTGAGTAACCGATTGTTGGGTCCGTTCTGAGTAACCGTTCGCGCCCGTCTAGGTACCTTGCTAGTTGGATTCCGTGCAGAACCGGTGTTTACTAATTATTGAATTGCTTTACGTTGCTGCAACATTATACATCTACAGAGGGCGCAGTAATTTTAAAGGACTTTCCTTACACATTTTCTACAGAAAAGGCTTACTCATTGCAGTTTTCTTAAATCCCAATCACCATGAATTTCAGAGCCTGATCATCAAAAGTGCTACGACCAGCACAAGGAAATAATTACCGATGACACATGCCTTTCGTACTATGATCAGACTATACCCACATCACTAAAGGTGAATGCCTTGCAGAAGAGCCTGGTAGTGGCACTGATCCAAGATGGTAAACCAGTTGCATTTAGATCCAAAACATTAACTGATACAAAAACCAGATACAACATTGAACAAAAGATGTTGGCAATTGTATATGATATTCAGTGATACCATAGCTACCTCTACAGGAAAGCCTTCTTCATTATCATGAACCATAAGCCACTGGTCACAATATGTGTTAAACCATTGCATTCAACACCACACCAGCTACAGCAAATGCTATTGAAGATCCAGTGTTACTTATACTGAGTAATATACAGACCAGGTAGTGAAATGATCCTTGCCCACAGCCAAGTCGATTGCCTAACCCTTAAAACAACAAATCAATTGAGCTAGAGTGGATATGTAAACATTGAAGTTGATGACGATCAGACTATCTCAACTATCAACTTCTCATTCAAAAAGCAGAAAATGCTCCAATGAAACAGTGAAGATCCCAACCATGAATCTCATTAACGAGATCATATACCAGGGATGACCAGATAATATCTGTTAAGTTTTGAGACATTTGTGTTGAACAAAGATGGCGGCTTAGTTCAGATCAGTAACCAAGATGGCGACCAAGAATCAAATGCGGTCCGTCGCATAGTTAACCTCTTAAGTTCTGAGATATTATGTTGAACAAAGATGGCGGCGTAGTTCAGATCAGTAACCAAGATGGCGGCGTAGTTCAGATCAGTAACCAAGATGGCGGCGTAGTTCAGATCAGTAACCAAGATGGAGGAGAAGAATTAAATACGGTCCGTGACGTAGCAAATGGCAAACTGACTGAATCCAAAATTCGACGATTTTTATAATAATTTTGCGACGTTTTGATTGGTTGTTTAGCACAGCCGTTGGTTATAAAAATGATTGGCGAATCCATTCGTCTCATACCCCCATTAGAAGTCTGTTGGTTCGTATATTGATTATTATTCTGCGCGTTACATTGTTAATACTGTTATCTTCTTTGTTATTGCCCTGTTAAATTTGTTATTGCTTTTCCCGTCTCTTCTTTCGACGTCATTTTTTTTGGAGCCGGACTTTTTGTTTGTTTTACCCGTCGGCCATGGCAACTGCCAGCTATGAGCCGCCGGATTCTCCTAAAGCCAAAATGGAAGAGGATAACATAGGTTGAAAAAAACCTCCAACGGTTAAAATCAATGTAGAAGAATTCCTGACTGAAGCAAGGAAATGTATGGACGTTGTCACAGAAAATGGAATTATTTTAGAGGAACCGAGGCTCAAAAAATTTACCAAAAGGACAATCCGTCTCTTCGTAATTGACCGTAAGACCAAAAAGTTAATCCGTTCGACAAAAGACACGGTCACTAAACTGATTGGAACTATAGGCATGAGAGCTGAAAGGATCACAAAAACAAAAGGGTACAATACATGGGCGGCTCTCTTTAAATCTGAGGATGAATGCGTTGCCCTTTCAAAAAACGAAATCATAACCACAGACAACATTCTCCGAATGGAATATATGGGAAGAAGGAGGACCACAGTCTCTATATTTGAGGTTCTTGGAGTGGTCCGAGGAGAATACCTAGCGTCATATCTTATGAAATTTGGAGACATTACAGGGATATCAGTGGACTACTATAACGGAGTTTGGTCATTTGACATTCTCCTTAATGAGGAGGCATTTATTAAAATACCGTATTATATAGAAGCTGCAGGAGACAAACTACCCATCGTTGTTGCTGGAAGAAGGCCGGCATGTTGGATTTGCGGAGAGGTAGGACACCTTACATATACGTGTCCCAAAAGACAGTCTACGAACAAACCTAACCCAAAAAATCATGTAGTGGGACATGCACTACCCAAAACTACAGACCCTGATTCATCAAATGAAAATACACCTATTAAAAAAACAGTTGTGCAGGCAAAAAGAATTTCCTTCGATGAATTCGAAAAAATATGTAATACTGAAAACGCATCCCCAAAAAAAGACGAATGGAAACTCGTCCCAATAAGAAAATCACATAAAACCTATGCGCAGTCACTAAATACGGAGCAGAAACTAGAAATTAGAACTAGTAAAGACCCGGGGGGGGGGCAACAAATTTAAGGAACTCCTTAAGTTAAAGGAATCCCTGGATGAGAAGAGACAGGTGGAAGAGAAGAAAAAAAGAAAGGAAAACAATCCCGTTCCCAGACTCTCTTTTTCCCGAGAAACCCGATCCCCTCCCTAAGGAAAAATGCTCGCTAGCTAAAGTCCCTCCCCCTGTAAAATCCACAGTCCCTGCCAGGGAAAAAAAAACTGACCCCTTTAGGCTCCCCTGTTAAAAAAACAAGAAGTCCCAAACCTTCCCCCCTCTGTACACCAGGCAGCACGCCCCGGAACTTTCCTCCCCCTACCCCCATGAAAACTGACATGCACCCTCCCTCTCAACCTCCACCTTCGTCAACTCCTTCAGACAAAAAAAGACAAAGGAGTCCCTCAACTGAAGGTGAAACTAAAAAAAAAGAAAAATATACTTTTTTATACCGACAAATCCGTGTGGGAAAACGTCATAAAAGCTCATAAGAAAAAAGAATTTAAAAATTTTTTAGCTTTTAAAACAATCAATAAAAAAGACGTGTCCAATCCGGAGGATTTTCCAAAAGCAAAAAGACTTTTAACTGTTTTAAGGCCAAGAGAAGAGGCAGCTGCACTATGGACTATGATGGAGGAGGCTAATACGGTGTTTAAAGCCTTCCCTCCAATGGCATTTTTCAACGATGCTGACATTATGGAAATAAGAAAATCATGTGTTGGGTGGGTCCCTATAAAAATGCACCCATCATTATATAAGGCCTTAAAGCTAACCTTTCCTCTTGACATCGGCGGTCTGTCCCCTGACGGGTCAATCACTACTGAGATGACCACTGTGGTCATCTCAGTAGTGATTGACCATCAGGGGACAGTAGTGATTGACCATCAGGGGACAGCTGTCGGTGTCTTGACACCGTCTATGTTTGATCAGGATTCCCAACCCTAAGTAGATCAAGATGGCTTCTTTAAGATTAGCTAGTTTAAATGTCCAAGGGTTGAGGGACGCCTCTCGTAAACTTCGAGTTGCACGCGATCTTCAACGCCTCGGTCTGGATATTTGTTGTATACAGGAAACTCACTTCATTCCAAGTGATTATCAGGGTGTGCTCCTTAGAGACTTTCAGCTCTATTCAGCACATTATGATACCCACGCAAGGGGGGTTACCTGGCTAGTTAAGCGCACTCTTGATGCAGCGTGTGACCCTATTTATGCAGATCCAGAGGGAAGAGTGCTCGTTCTGGATGTTACCGCAAAGGATGTGGCATTTCGTTTTATTGGGGTTTATGCGCCCAATAACCGTACTGAGCTAGTTTCCTTTTTTCGGCGAATTGAGCCTTTCATGAATTCGTCTCGCCGGTTAGTTTTAGTTTTAGACTGGAACGCGGTCCTGGATCCCGAGCTAGATCGTGGGGTTAATACCACAAGGGATACTAACCAGAACCGGGATGCTAAAGTGTTTCGAGACTTTGTCGATAAATTTCGAAATGAAAAACCCGGGGATTTAGCATGGAGTTGGTCAGGTAGACGCGGCTCCGATCCGGTGCAACTTTCGAGTTACATCGATCGGTTCTTAGTTAGGAGAGTCGACCTAGGGCTTTTAGACTGTCCAAGTTTTCATAGCATAGTTTATTCGGATCATAGGCTTGTCCAGGTTTGAGTGAACTTAGATAGTGTTAAACCTAGGATGGCTAGTTACTGGAAGTTCAACACGTCGTTGTTCGATGTGAAGGACTTCCGGGAACAGCTTCTACTAACAATACAGAGGGAATTGACGGGGCTATCATCGGGAATAAGTGGTGGGGCAACCTTAAAAAAGTCATTAGGTCCTTCGCTGCTGATTTTAGTCGCCAGCTCAACCGTAGTTATAGAGCAGCGAAAGTGGCACTAGAAGATAGATTAGAAAGGGCGGTGGAGGAGGGGGATAGTGCTAGCTTTACTATAGTTAAGGCTGAACTGGACTCCTTGGATAACAGGGAGGACCAGGGATTATTAGTTAGGGCTAGATTAAAAAGAGCGCCAAACGAGGCAACAAATATGGCCGTGTCACTGCGTGCAGAGGAGTTTCGACGTTCTGCAGATCGACACATCGCCAGTGTCACATTGCCGGACGGACGAACCGTAACTTCAAACAACGGAATTGTGGAGGGTTTTCGGACTCATTTTCAGGAACTTTTTATCAAGGAGCCCGGTCTGACTATTGAACAGTTTGACACCTATTTAGCCGACTTTTCTCGCCTGGAGGCGATCAAAGCAGCTAGGTGTGAAGGTAGCATAAAAGAGGAAGAAGTCATTGAGGCCTTGGAACAGGTCGGGCTAGACAGGACCCCTGGGATTGATGGTCTGCCCTACGAGGTGTATTTAAGGCTGTCGCCCATTTTTATTCCTTTGCTGACCATACTTTTTAACTCCTGGTTTAGGAACGGGTGCATACCTCAGTACTTTACCAGGGGGATCATTAAATTGTTACGCAAAGATAAAAATGGAGGGGATGGGATAGGTAATTTCCAGCCCTTAACGATGTTAAACACAGAGTTAAAGATTTTGGCCAAGATCTTAGCAAATCGTCTGCAGATTGTCTTACACCGTCTAATAAGTCCCGAACAGACTTGTTCTGTGAAGGGCCGGACGATTCAAGATAATTTGCACACGATATGCTTGATCGTACAAAAAGTCGACACAGAAGCCGCGCTGATCAATTTAGATCAGTCCAAAGCATTCGACAGAGTAGACCATCGTTAGCTAGAGGCTGTTCTTCGCTCGGCTGGGTTTGGTCCCCAGTTTCGCTCTTGGATTTGCCTCTTGTATGCCAACCCCGGTGCTATGGTAGAAGTGAATGGGGTGAGGTCGAAACCCTTCATGTTAACAAGATCGATCTGTCAAGGTTGTCCATTATCCCCAATGGTGTATGTGCTGGCGCTTGAGCCATATTTGCGCCAGCTTCGGGTGAATCCGGTCCTTCGCGGGATTACTTTGCCGAGTGGCTCTACCCCGGTAAAGTATACCGCCTATGCTGACGACGTGACTGTGCTTGTAACGAGCAGTGCCAAGATTAGAGTCGTCGACATAGAAACAAGTTGGTATGCCAAGATCACAGGGGCCATAATTAACTACGTTAAGTCTATTGGCTTACGTATCGGTGCCTGGAGGGGTATGCCTCTTCAGGGACCCTTTGGTTGGACTGATGGGCCATGCAAGCTACTCGGCATCTGGTTTGGCCCCGGTCTCCAGCTGGAGAAAAATTGGTCGGAGGTATTGGAAGCGGTCAAGGTCGCATCTCATTTGTGGGCCTTGAGAAATCTGTCTTTGAAGGGTCGGGCGGAGGTATGCAATTCTCATATCTACCCCCTGATCCTTTACCGTCTATCAGTACTTCCACTCCCGGAGACCACACTAGTTGATCTGGTGCGTGCTCTTTTCACGTTCTTGTGGCGCGGAAAGCAAGCCATGGTTACCCGGGAGGTCTGTTACCTGCATCCGTCTGAAGGAGGTCTGGGTATGCCTAGTGTGGAAATATGTAGACACACTCTTAGGCTGATATACCTGGATCGAATGTGTACACCAAATGAGGGAAACGGTGTCTTCTGGATAGAAGACACTAAGAAAGCCTTTCAGACTTTGGAGAGTGTGCATTCGGCTGAGGGGGGAGGCACACAAAAAACGAAACGAGTGCCCTTTCTATCGCGAGTGTCGGCAGGCCTTGAGATTTCTTCTACGGGTCAAAGAAAGCCTCTCTGACTGTTGTCTCGCAAGGCGCTATATCGGGCCTTAGTGAGGGGATCCGTTCAAGACAAAAAGATTGAGGAGTTCGGTTTTACGAAGTAGGAGCGCCGCTTAATATGGCCTTGGGCGCCTGGGTCGAGCTGCTTCGATAATTACGAGGCATCACTCACCTGGCTGGTAATACGAAATGCCCTCTGGGTCGGCAAAAGACTTTACGCAGCGGGTTTTACGGAGACACCCAATTGTGTCCGATGCGGAGAATGGGAGGAAGACCTTGATCATGCTTTCTTCCACTGCGCCATCGTTTGACCGTTGTATGAGTTAGTTAAAGGCTTCAGGGTTCGCATGCTGAGCGGGCGTTTTTTTGTGCTGAAGTCGATTTCCCCGTGCTGCAACTGGGCACCGACCATGAAGAAAGAAGAACGCTATGTTTTTCTGTGTTTGCTAGCAGTTATGAGAGGCGTGATTTGGACGACGCGACAGAAGGAGGTTTACGGAGATGAGACCTTCACTGCTCCCCAGCTTGTCCTCATTTTTAAATATCGATTAAAGGTGCGAATTAAGCTGGAGAAGGTGAAACTCGCTCCTGTGAATTTCAACGACAGGTGGGTGAAAGTTTCGCGACTGTGTAGAGTGAATGGAGCTAGTCTTGAATTCCTTTTTTTGAGTTGCTTAGGTTTTTTAAGGATTTTGGGTGACCTGATCAAACATAGACATGCATCGGACCTCCTAGAACAGGCTAGTTAGGCATTTTTGTTCGATTTTTAACTTAGCTAGAGTATGCAGGTTGTCATCGTCCCAATCCCCTTTTTGGTTTTCCCTGTCCCATCGCCCCCCGTTTTTTTTTTTTTTTTTTGTCCCTTTTTGGTTCGATAATCCTCACTCCCGGCCCCATTAGGTGATGGATAGACTGTTTTGCCAGTGATGTAGGCCATTTTTGTGGTGTTTTTTAAATAAAAGTCAGTTTTCGAGAAGCCTACATCCCTTTCGACTGATAAAACTTTTTATCTGCCACAATTATTAGTGAGGGGGTTCTTTTTACTAACCAACTTTTGTCATTGTATATTTCTCATTCGATAATTGTAAATAAGATTTTTATCCCCGACCCTCCACATCATGTATATATATTTGTAATTTTCGGGTTTTAAGTAGGATGTCCACAGAGTGATTCTGGTATTTTGGTGAGTCTAGTTAAGTTAACGTTATGTTAGTTAGGTCAACATTACCCCCCCCCCATCCCTCCCTTTTTCGGCCTTGTGCCACATTTTTTATTTGTAAAATTTAATTTTACGAAATAAAATTAAATATTTACCCCCATTATAAGTCAAAAACATTTTACACAATCCTTTCGGATTCAATTTTGGTTTCACTTGAGAAAAGGAAAGAAAAATAAATAAACAAAAAATAAAAATAAATGAACAAAGAAAAATAAGCCAATAAAATTTTTTTTTTCTTTTTCTTCTGGTTTTTATGGGAATCTGTCTTTATTCTCATCGGTCAAAAAGAATTAATATATTGGTATAATGTGTGCAAAAAGAAGCCATTTTTTTTTTTTTTTTGATACATATGAAAATAAACACTTTTTAAATATATATAAACATACAAATAGAATACTTTTCAAATACATATAAACATATGCACAAAAATTCACAAATATACATTTTGTTTCGTTTTAACAAATGTTTGCCAAAAAAAAAGATACAAAAAGAACTATTTGACAAAATAAGAAGTTTACAAAAGGGTTTTAACAAGTGGCTTTTTTTTTTTTTTTTTGTAACAAAAATAAACTGGAAACATTATGTTAGGTATTAATTGGTTAATTTGGTTAGTAAGGTAGAAATGGTCGCAGTTTAACGTCGTGCCTGGGACAATTTACAATTTTTTTTTTTTTGCACTGAAATTTAAAAAAAAAAAAAAAAAAAAAAAAATTGCCTCCTGCGCGGAATGAGTAAGAGCCACATATTCTGCTTCACAGGTAGAAAGTGCAACAATTTGTTGCTTTTTAGTTTTTCAAGAGATCATAGATCCAGTCTTTGACAGTCTAAAACAATACTCCGCTATACTTTTTCTATCCTCAGAGTTAGCCCAATCCGAATCCGAGAAGCCTTCTAAATTTAGGGGATATATGGATTTTTTAAATCTTAAAGATTGGTTCCTTTTAGGTAACAAAGGATTTGTTTTGCACGATTAAGGTCTTTAATTGTCGGTTTCGATAAGTTTTGAGATAGCTTTGTTACAGTGTAACATATGTCAGGCCTTGTTGTGGTCATCAAGTAGATGAGGCTTCCTACCATTTCCCTGTATATTCGGTTATCTATGAATTTTGTTTCGGTCTCTATATTTTTATTTATGTCCATTTCGACGGGAGTTGAACGCGGCTTACAATCTTGCATCCCGAACTTGAGCAGAATTTTTTCAATGTATCGTGATTGGTTCATAGTTATAGTTTCATTTTCACAGGTAAATTTTATACCAAGAAACCATGACAGTCGTCCAAGATCGGCCATTTTAAATTTTTAATTTAATTCATTTTTAACATCTCTTAAAATGTTGTCATAGTTTGAGGCGAGCAATATATCGTCAACACAAAAAACCAAAATCAACAATTTATTACCTACATTTTTTGGTATACATGCACGTGTCTACGGGACATTGTTTGAATTCCTGTTCTATTAAATAATTATGGAGTGTTAAATTCCAATTGTGTGCACTTTGTTTTAGCCCATATAACGATTTATTTAATTTCCACACCCAAATTTTATTTTTCATTTTAAATCCCTCTGGAGGGTAAATGTAGATTTCACAGTCAATCGGAGCCTTTAAATAAGCATTTTTTACATCCATTTGATGTATTTTTAAATCATATTGCGTGGCAAGTTGTAATAAAATTCTAATTGTCGTTACATTTGTCATTGGTGAAAATGTTGCACAATATTCCACTCCAGGAATTTGTGAGAAACCTTTCACTACAAATCTTGCCTTAAAAGTTTCACTGCCAGAAGCTGTGACTTTTTTGGAAAAAACCCAACATGAAGAAATTATATTTTTATCTGTTGGTTTTGCCACTATTTCGTATGTGTTATTTTCAGATAAAGCTTTCAATTCGGATTCCATAGCTCGTTCCCATTCTTGGTGGTTTTGTGAATTAATCGCCTCATTATAACTTTCCGGTGCGCTGTTCAACGAATAACAGTAATCCACGGCGTAATCTAGTATCTTTTCGATTTGTAAGAAGTCTGGCCTTTTTCGCTCCCTTATTGGGTATCGATGTGTCTGGTTACTGTTTTCGTCAGAAGTACTGTAATTGTCGTCGTTATTAATATTTTCATTGTGATCAATTAAGATGCTAGGCAATATTTCACGTTTTTCATTCACTGGATCGCCATTTTTAAAATTTAATGCATCATTAAATTTTACACATCTAACCCTTTTTATGGCATTTTTAGCTGCAAAGTAGATTAAATATGCCGGACTATATCTATCGTAACCTATGAAAGTACCTTTTTCACTTTTAGTATTTAGTTTACTGGTGTTTTCTATAAATGCAAAACAATCAGAACCAAATAGATGCATTCTATTCATTTTAGGTTTTATACCGCAAAACGCTTCATACGGCATTTTTCCTAGCCTCTTATTGAATGATCTATTTCTGATATATGCTGCTGCCATTAAAGCGTATATCCATAAACTATGCGCTAATTTCGATTCGATAAGTAGGCATCTTGTCATCTCAAAAACGGTTCACCATGCCCTTTCAGCTGTGCCATTTTGGAAGGGGGAGTACGGCGCCGATTTCTCGTGTTTAATACAGTGGTTAATTAATAGAAGTTCAAAATCTTTACTAGTAAATTCAGTCCCATTGTCTGAGCGAATACATTTTACTCAACCGTACGGGACAACATCAGCTAAATATTTCTTAGTAGCGAGGATAGTGTCGGATTTGTTTTTTAGAAAGTAAATCATAATTAAACCGGAAAATCATCAATAAAGTTCAAAACGTACCTTAGATTGTTTCTCCCCATCGGGCTGATTGGACCGGCTAAGTCACAATGCACAAGTGAGAGAATTTTCGTAGCTTTTTTGTCTGGTGTTCGGCTTATATCTTCTGTCATTTTCCCCTGTGCACACACATCACAATTTGGGAGATCGTCTGAAGGTATTATTTTCATGCCTTCGACTACATTTGGTAATTTTTTAATATCAGCTGTATTGCAATGTCCTAGAATTTTATGCCAGGTTTCCAACAGACAGTTTTTGAGGCAACCATACTTTTTAAATAATATAGTCGGCCATTTTCTTTAATGTCAAATACAGTTCCATTGGGGTATGTCAATTTTTATGTATTTTGGCCAAATTGTATATTCGCGCCTTGTTTAATTGCAGCCTGTACGGAAAATATGTTTTGCTTAAATGTAGGTATGAACAGAGCATTCTTTAGAATACAGTTACAGATTTTGCCTTTATTATTTTTTAGGTATATTTTAGCATTGCCTCTTTTCAAGACTATATCATTTATTTGACTACCGTCGGCAAGTTCGACAAAATGACTTTGAGGATTAAAGTTTGAATCAAAATTAATAAAGTCAGATTCCTTGGTGATAATGTGCGCTGTAGCACCACAGTCTACAAGGAGGTTTTTACCGTTTGAGGTATTGTCAAAGTTACATGTAAATAGAAATGTATGTTCTTCATCAAAGTTCTCAACGTTTTTTACGGAGTCCATTTTAGAGCGTTTATATCGACATTGGAAACTTTTGTGGTTGGGTCGTCCACAATTATAGCAGATAATTTTATTCTTTTTCTTGGGAAAATTACTTTTGGAGAATATGTTGCGGTGAGTTGCGTAATTTGGTGGTGTCTGCTTTCGAGAAGCATTTTTGAACTTCATAATATTGCTGGAGCTATTATTGTCCACGAGCATACGTTTAGTCTCTTCGTAACTGCGCAATGCCACTTTAAATTTGCTGAAATTTAGTGGTTTGTCTTTCTGAGTTATAGCAGTTGTAAATGGTTTAAAATCGGCTGGAAGCCCCTTGAGGGCCATTGATATCAACAAGCTATCGCTTATTATTTCACCTGAGAGTTTTAAGGCATTGGCGGTTGTTTCTGCCCTTATGACGTAGTCGGTGATTGTTTCATCCTCGTTACATTTCAAAAACGTTAATTCTGTATATAGGGATATTATTTTCGGTTTCCCTTTTGATAAATAATATTCTCTTAATATGTTCAATGCTTTCCTCCCATCATCCAATGCGTCTCTTATAATCAGAGACAGACTTCTATCGTCTAAACATTGAACCAGTTCTGCAAAAACAGTCACGTTTTTTTCGAGAAATTCGGGGTCGTTTGGATTCTTTGTTGTAGATTGTATGACTTTGTGTAGTTTTCGAATCCTTAGATATCCCAGAAATTTTACCTGCCACAATTCGAATTTAGATTCCGATCCATCAAAGAAAAGACGGTGGCTGGGCGCATAACCTGTTAAGTTTTGAGACATTTGTGTTGAACAAAGATGGCAGCTTAGTTCAGATCAGTAATCAAGATGGCGACCAAGAATCAAATGCGGTCCGTCGCGTAGTTAACCTCTTAAGTTCTGAGATATTATGTTGAACAAAGATGGTGGCGTAGTTCAGATCAGTAACCAAGATGGCGGCGTAGTTCAGGTCAGTAACCAAGATAGCGGCGAAGAATTAAATGCGGTCTGTGACGTAGCAAATGGCGAACTGACTGAATCCAAAATTCGACGATTTTTATAATAATTTTGCAACGTTTTGATTGGTTGTTTTAGCACAGCCATTGGTTATAAAAATCCATTCGTCTCATGCCCCCATCAGAAGTCTTTTGTACTGCGCGTTATATTGTAAGCTATTTCTCCCCTTTCTGTCATTTTTCTTTTCTTCTTTATTAAAGTCGGATTTTCTTTTTTCTACACGACGCTTTTTTTTCCCCTACTGTTTTGCTGTTATTTTTAACAGTTTTTGGACTTTTTTAACCGTTTTTTAAACCGTCTGGCTATGGCCGCTTCTGCGAGCCAGACGCCCATTATCATCGATACGATGGAGTCGGAAAATGTTACACCTTCTACGCCTAACATCTGGTCTAAACCCCCAAAGATAGACATCAACGTCAAAGACTTCGTCGAAAAGGCAAAACAATGCCTGGAGCTCGTCATCGATACAGGTTTGATCGTGAACCTACCAAAGTTGGAGGAAATCCGAAAAAAGTGTCTTACACTATTTGTAGCTGACCGGAAAACAAAAAAGGTAATAAGAGCAAGTGCTGACATCGTTATCAACCTTTTGGCCGCAGTAGGATTTAGACCCTTACGCATTGTAAAATGTAAGGGTTATAACACATGGAGTGTGCTTCTTAATTCACCTGAAGAATGCATAACTATTTCACAGAAAGAAATCATTACATCACAGTATATTTTAAGGACTGAATATATGGGGAAACGTCAAACCACGGTTTCCGTTTTTCATGTTCTGCACCACATCCAAGAAGAACATCTCGGCGCCTTCTTCCTAAAATTCGGCGAAATGGTAACAGTACAAGTTGACGAGTTCCATGGTATATGGTTCTTCGACATCCTCCTTGATAAGGAAAATTTTGTAAACATTCCTTACTTCCTGGAGGTAGGAGAGGAAAAACTGCCCATAATAGTTGCTGGCAGAAGACCAACTTGTTGGAACTGCAGCGAGATTGGACACCTTACATCTGAGTGCCCCTTAAAGAAACCTGCACCAAACCCCAAAAGACTCACCGGACAACACTTGGGAAGCACAACTCCTACAAGCTTTCCAAGCTTCCCACCGAAGAAATGACCAAAAACCCAGAGGAAATACTCAGAGGAGAACCCTGGCAGATCGCCCCTGGAAAGAAAACCCCTGGACGCCTGAGCCTCGATAAGCTGAAAGAGCAAGCCATGCTCCAAAACGACCTGGGGAAGGAAAAATATATTGAAATCGTTAATTTAAAAAAGAAACTGGACACTCAACGGCAATCACCCAAATCCCCATGTAAACCCACTTCTCCGAAAACAAGTCTCAATCTTATAACCAACCCTATCACTCACAAAGCCCAAAACTCCCTCCTCTTTCAGAATGCCTCTTCCAGTCACAACTCCGGTCCCTCACAAACAGCCCAAATTAACACCCCTAAGCCTCTTAAAAAAATGCAAACCTTCCTCTCCTATTCCATCTACCTCTGCGACCCCTCACAATACTCCTCCTACATCCCCGGAAAAAAACCCTTCTAACACACACACACTGCTATGGACATTACCCCATCACCTGAACACAAGAAAAAGGCCCTCTACCTCCCTGGCAAAGACATCTGCATACTAAATCAAGCAGCAATAAACAATCACAAAAACTTCAAAGGGACAGATCTCACAAAGCTAATAGAGTTCAGGGAGGTAGGGGGGAAACTAATAGACATCCCTGCTAACTTTCCAAACTGTAAAAGATTACTAACAGTCATCCGTAAAAAAGAAGAAGTAAAGGAACTTTGGCAAATGCTGGAAGAGGCCAACAAAACTTTCAATCTTTCCAATTGTTATATTTAAAGACCCCGATATAAAAAGCCTTAAGAAATGTTGTGTTGGGAGGGTCCCGATAAAAATGCACCCCTCCCTGTATAGGATAGCCAAACTAACCTATCCTCTGCATGTCGGCGGTATCTCTCGTGACGGACTCATCGATACTGCGATGGGTACCTATTCCCTCATGAGAGCTGTCGGCATGCTCACGACTGCTATGTTCGTTTCTGGTTCTCAATCCTAAGGCACAATCATGGATCTCAAGCTTGCTAGTGTGAATGTCCGAGGGCTAAGGGCCGACTCGCGAAAATGGCGCTTCAGTTTGGACCTGCTGCACCTCGGAGTGGATATTTGCTGTGTGCAGGAAACCCATTTTATTCCTGGTGATCATTTACGTGCACTGTCTAAGACCTTTAAGGATTATTCAGCGTACTTTAATTCTCACTCTAGAGAGGTCTCCTGGCTGGTTAAAAGGTCCCTAGATGCATCGTGTGACCCGTGCTACATGGATCTGGAGGGAAGACTATGTGTTTTGGATGTTACCATAAAGGGCAGGGCATTTCGTCTTATTGGGGTTTATGCGCCCAATAGCCACGTTGAGCTGGCTGCCTTTTTTCGGTTCTTAGTTAGGCGAGTCACTGTAGGAGTATTGAATTGTCCAAGTTTCCACAATATAGTTTACTCGGATCACAGACTTCTCCGTGTACGAGTAAACTTAGATAGACCTAAGCCTAGATTAGCCGGTTACTGGAAGCTCAACACGTCGTTATTCGATGTGAAGGGTTTCCGGGAAGGGCTATTACTAACCATACAGTGGGAATTGACGGGGGCAATTATTGGGAATAAGTGGTGGGTAAAAATTAAGGAAGCCATTAGGTCCTTTTCTGCCAACTTCAGTAAAAGACTGAACCTAGATTCTAGGGCAGCTAAAGTGACACTAGAGTCTAGATTAGATCGGGCGGTGGAGGAGGGGGATAGTGCTAGCGTTAATGTAATTAAGGCTCAGCTTGCCTCCCTTACTGAAAAGGAGCACCAAGCTTTAGCGATTAGGGCTAGGTTAAAAAGAATGCCCCAGGAAGCAACAAACATGGCCGCTGAACTGCGTGCAGAGGAGCTGAGGCAAGCGGCCGATAGGCACATTGCTCGTGTCACATTGCCGGACGAGCGTACTGTGACCACAAACCAGGGTGTGCTAGAGGCGTTTAGATCTCATTTCCAGGAGCTTTTTTCCATGGAACCCGGTCTGTCATTAGGACAGTTCGACACCTATTTGGCTGACTTTTCTCGTCTTTTGATGACCGAAGCGGCTAGGTGCAAAGGTGGCATAACGGAGGATGAAGTCATTGAAGCCTTAAAGTGAGTCGGCCTTAATAGGTCTCCGGGGATCGATGGTCTGCGCTACGAAGTGTATTTGAGGTTGTCGCACATCTTTGTCCCTTTGCTGACGGTTTTATTTAACTCATGGTTTAGGAACAGCTCAATCCCCAAGTATTTTACCATGGGTGTGATAAAACTTGTCCGTAAAAGCAAAGATGGTGGGGATAGGTTAGGTAATTTCAGGCCCTTAACGATGCTTAACGTGGAGTTAAAAATTTTGGCCAAGATTCTCGCAAATCGTCTGCAGCTTGTCCTGGCTCGTCTTATTAGCCCCGAGCAAACGTATGCCATGAAGGGCAGGACAATCCAGGATAACTTGCACATGATACGCCTGATGATAGAAAAAGTCGACACTGAAACCACGCTGATCAATTTAGATCAGTCCAAAGCCTTCGATAGGGTTGACCATAGGTACTTGGGGGCTGTTTTATCGGCGGCCGGTTTTGGCCCGCAATTTCACTCGTGGGTTCATCTTCTCTATGCTAACCCCGCGGTGATGGTAGAAGTAAATGGGAGGAGGTCGAGACCCTTCAGTTTGTCACGTTCAATTCGTCAAGGGTGCCCGTTATCATCCATGCTGTACGTGCTCGCAATAGAGCCATTTCTGCGCAAGCTAAGGGTGAACCCGGTCCTATACAGAATCACTTTGCCAGGTGCGGATGCCCAGGTAAAGTACTCCATCTATGCCGACGACGTAACTGTGCTTGTAACGAGCAGTGCTGAGATTAGTGTCATCGGTGTAGAAATCAGATTGTATGAAACGGTAACAGGGGCCAAAATTAACTGCAACAAGTCTTTGGGTTTGTGCATCGGTGCCTGGAGGGGTATGCCCCTTCAGGGACCCTTTAGCTGGAGCGACGGGCCTTGCAAGATACTCGGCATCTGGTTTGGTCCTGACCTTCAACTGGAGAAAAATTGGTCGGAGGTTCTGAAAGCGGTCCGATCCGCAGCTGCGCTGTGGATCAGTAGAAACCTTTCATTAAAGGATAGAGCTGGAGGTGTGTAATACCCACATCTATCCAATCTTCATTTATCATCTATCAGTGCTTCCAATCCCGTCAGATACACTGCTATATTTGCAGAGGGCTCTTTTCAACTTTTTATGGCTTGGAAAGGACCCCATGGTCTGTCGCGATGTCTGCTACCTACATCCTTCTGAAGGCGGTCTAGGTATGCCAAACGTGGAGATTCGGCTCCACACATTACGGCTCTACTACCTAGATCGAATGTGCACACAGGATAGGGAAGACGGTGCCCTCTGGATGGAGGACACCAAGAAAGCCTTTCCGGCTTTGAGAGGAGGGCACGAGTCCGAGGGGGAGGCACACAGGTTGCCCCGAGGTGAATGCCCCTTCTACCGCAAGTGCCGGCGCGTACTGAAGTTCTTCTTCAGAGTTAAGGATAGCCTCTCCAACGCTCTGCTGTTGTCCCGAAAGGCATCATATCGGGTGCTAGTGAGGGAATCCGTAAGGGATGTTATTGGTGAGGGGCTCCCTTTGACGAAGGGGCAGCTCCACTCAATCTGGCCTTGGGTACCTGGGTCGGGATGCCTCACTAATGACGAGGCATCCTTGACCTGGCTGGTAACTTGGGATGCTCTCTGGGTCGGTAAGAGACTTCACTCAGCTGGCTTGGCGGTTTCACCTATTTGCAAGCAATGCGGCGATGAGGTCGAGACTTTATGTCACGCCTTCGTCTACTGTCACATCGTGGTGCTGCTGATTGAGTTTGTTACAGGTCTCATGGTCCGCATACTGAACATATCGTCATTAACTTTGGTTCCTATAAATGTATGTAGCAATTGGGCTCCGACAACGGATAGGATTAGAAAAGAATTGTGTTTGACCTTGCTAGCAGTAATGAGAGGTGTCATTTGGAACACACGTATGAGAGTGGTCTACAGATCTGAGGACTTCGCTCCCCTCGACCTTATACGAATCTTCCGTTATCATTTGAAGAGTCGTATCAAGGCCGAGAGAGTTAGACTCTCTTCGTCAGACTTTGTTGAAAGGTGGGTGTCAGTTGCGCATGTGTGCCGGGTGAGAGAAGCAAGTCTTGACAATAAGTTCACTAAAATAACGAAGTAACAGAACAAAAAACATTTATTTATTATTTATTGAATTATTTTAAATTGTAAAAAAAGATTTAAAATGCAACAATTAAATATTAATTATTTTAGTGTTTTTTTGGTGTTTTGTTAAAATATATTTCTTTAATAAAATAAAAGTTAACATCCATTTTTGATGATTTTTAAAAAAATTTAGCCACAATACTTCAAATAAATAATTTTCAAATTTAAAAATAAAATATAACATTCTATATTTCAAAATAATTATTTTTAAACAAATTGAAAATTGAAATATTTGTGATTTAGAATATTCAACTAAATTTATTTAGCAAAAAATAAAATAATTGCACTGTATGGAAAGGGCAGTAAAAATTTCCAGAGAAGAGGAAACAGTAGTTCATCTGTTTATATTTACCTTAAATTGTTGTGCTGTTGGTGCATTTATTTGGAAGTCTACTTCAAGGCCTAGGGATTAACACAGTCCCCCTTCGGTTCAATCAAAATCATTAGTAAAAAAGTTTCATGCAGTGTCTGCATAATCCTCTTTCTGGTGTAAGAATGAATAAAACGTTCCAAGGTATATCATAATGCCCATTGAGAAAAGTTTAAGCTTTTTGAGTCAGTTATCATAAGGCATAGATAGATCCTGCACCATTAAAGTAGTCAGTCTTTGAATTCTCTCCAGATGCTGGATGTCATGCATTAGATATAGAGAAGAGGTTTGAATATTCTAACAGTTGTTTGACAAGGGAGATATGAACAGGAATAAATATTTCAAAAGTGAGTTTGCAGAAAGTATGTCATATGAGAAATAGGATAATCCCTGCTTTGTTAGCAGCCTAAATGTAATGTTTAGATGACTTTAAGGACGAGTTGATGAGAAAATCAAAATCTTTTGTCTTGTTCACCTCCTTGAACAGAGGCGTGTTATCATCTACTGTAATATGGCAGCAATTATCGACATTAATGGACCATTTCCAGACATGTTGAAGACTAAACTTGAGATTGTCGATTTCGTTTTGACGAGCTACTAATTTGATGTCATCTGCAAATAGAAACATATTTCCACCAATCACTTCCAACATGTTGTTGCTATAAAGTAGGAAGAGAATATGATGCAGCACAAAACCTTGTGGAACCCCATTGCAAGCATCCATCTCAAATGAAAATCTGTCAATTATCTGGACCTCATATGCCCAATCACTAAAGAAGGATCTTTTCCGGTTTATAACTGATTCATGAAGACCATTAAAGGCTTTGGCAAATTCCTGTTACATTTCCAATCCAATGTCAAGTGCTTTGATTATCTTCAATTCATGCATGAAAATTCTGGCTTAATCAAGGAGAGTCCACCATTAGAAATGTGCCACCCAGCTCTATCTTACCATGTAACACCAAAGAGGGGTCACATCAGATCAGTAGGGTCGATGTGACGTTTTTGTTAAAGGTGATAATCAATCCCAGGCGAACACCGGTTAAAAAAAAAAAAAATGTTTTTTGTTAATATTTTTATGTATCAAAATCTTGTTGTTGAGATACCATACGGTCGGGGGATAGAAGTGGAGGTCGCCTGCTAAACTTCAAAGCAAAAGATCACTTAAAACAATAATAAATGCTTTAGCCAAAATGGACAGAATGATAACTTCAAAAAAACATACGTTTTGCTTTCAAGTCGAGCGATGGTGACAGATTCCGATGGTCATGTCCAGCACAGGAAAAAGAAGGGAAATATTTTTTTCCTTTGATTGCTTTGAACTAAAAAACCACACACACACACACACACACACACACACACACACACACACACACACACACACACACGTAATTGTTGGCCTCACAAAATATATTTGTGACAAGATCAAAACAAAAGATAAATAAATTCTTTGGAGTTAAAATTTAACACACGCATTTGTCGGCTTCAAAGAATGTTTTTTTCGAATCAAATGTTAACTGATTCGGGTGACTATGATAAAGCCATTTGAAATTTAGATCAAGAGATTTTTCGGTTTTCCATAACATATTTTGTCGGGATGTTGACAGAACAAATAAATTCAAAGGAGAAAGAATATCAAACGGATATTTTTAAATAGATGAAAGCTGGTGATCTATTACAAGCTAAACAATAATATTTCCTCTGATTATCAGTTGATAATATGGAAAAAACCATTATAAAGAAGGCGGGGTCAGACAAGTTGGGGAGGAGTCAATTTGATTTTGGAAATTGGGGGCGGAAAAATAATACCTGCCACAGGCCAAATTGACCAATGAGAAGGAATCAGGTGGATTGTTATCCATCAATTTGATTGGTCGAAGACGAACGTAGGCGTCGTCATTATTCAAGGGTTTTACTATATAAGATCTGTAAAACTCGATTTAATCAGATAGGAGCAGAGTTAGAAGAAGAGAGAAGACAGAGATAAAGGTCTCGGTAGAGGACTCCAGCCACCCAACTTCTCTCTCCCCCCTCTCTGGTCGCCAGAGAGCTCAATTTGCAACTTAATAGAATCCAGAGGACCTAGGAAGAGACCAGCCAGAACACCTTAACGATAATTACAACGGTCCGCGACTCCGACCGAGTATTTCAACAACAAGAAGCTCATTCACAAATCTAATTGCTTGCTTCCATTTAATCTTCAATTGCACATACGTCTGTAGATAATCATTTATGAATTTCCTAAATACATTATATATCAACCAACCTCCGGAGTTTGTTTGCTGATGTGCTGTTGTTTCATGTAATTTTAATTCTTTTACTTGCCACTTGTGACCCCGTTCCCGTCAACGAACACCCAGTCAACAGGACGACCAACTAGACGATCAAGAAGAACAGGCCTTGAGGACCGTGCAACCGAGAAGAGTCCTCCAACGCCTTGACGAGGACTCACTGGGTGACGCGACGTACCAACGGTTGGCAGACCTGGTTGCCCAGTCGACATAATTAATTACCCGGTGACTAGGATAGTCATAATTGGGCATCGACCCAGGGTGAAGATCATAACTGGGCCGCGATCAGAGGTTCAAGGTCGTGTAAGGTCACGTTTCAAGGTCACACCAAACGAAAACCTAAGAGCCAAGTTGGAAGGAGAATCTGCTGCAATATGGCAGCATTTATCTACAATAAGGTCTAAATCCATTCAATAAACCATTTCCTGGCATGTTGAAGGCTAGACTTGAGATTGTCAATTTTGTTTCTCTGAGCTATTAATTTGACACTATCGGCAAATAGGAGCACATTTCCATTAATCATAGCAGGCATGTCGTTGATAGAATAGGAAGGGGATAGAACCCACCATATAATCTTGAGGAACACCACTGCATTACTGCAAGTATCCATTTCAAATGAAAAACTGCCATTTATCTGAACCTTATTGGATTAAAAAACAGCTTACAGAAAACGGACAGTGATTGATGAAAGTATGATAGGTTATGAAAAGGAGGGGGTTGTAAAGAGATAGGTTTTGATACTCAAAGATTTTACCCTAAGCAAAATATGATGAAAATAAAGATAATTTTCGCAAAAATGTATATTTTTTTTATACCAACTTTGTTTCCATTCGTAGCCAAGAGTGACCAATAAAATGATGTTTCCTTACAAAGAGACAATGTTATGTATATAATAATATAAATATACAAGAAATAAATGTTAACATAGTCAATAAAAGTTACTTTTATGGTAGAAAAGTTCATTGGTTTGTATTTTTAAGTAGTTTGTAAAAAAAATTTTTTAATTCACGAATCGGTTTAAAAAAAAAAATCAAAATGGCAGTGACTTTGAAATGGAGAGTCCCATTTTCAATTTGAAGGAGGGGCACCTGAGCATTCTGTGTTAATAATTTAATAAAGTTCCGTCAACGTAAGGAATATTTATAAACATATTTGAATGTTTTCCGTTATTTTGTGCTTTAGGAATATTCGATTATGGCATGTGTAGTTTATATAAAAATTCATTTAAGTAGTTATCGCCTGAAATTTTGTTTTAATTTCGGTTTGCTGAAATTATTTCAAGTAAAGAGCATTAAAAACTATTTCAAAAAAAAAAAAAAACATGAACTGAACTTTTGACTATGGTAACATTTATTTCTTGTATATTTATTTTTTCAGGTAGTTGGCTTTTCTGCTAAACACTCTTACTAAATAATATCGACGGAATATCAAAAAACAAAGAAACAAAAACAGTTTTGAAAAATAATGAAGCTTTACTTACTTTAGTAAAATAATCCGAAACAGCAAAATGGGATATTAAAAAAGTAAACACGTAATTACTTTAGTTTTTTAAAGCAAAGAATCGATATAAATATGAATAAGAAGAAAATGGCGCTCTTTTCAAGTATAGCGAATTCTTAATAGGATGCTATAAAAAAGGTATAATCAAGGACCAAGGTCTGAGGCTAAGAAATTTATCCTAACACATCAATGACAACTGGCTGAGAGAGAAAGAGAAAAAGAACGTCTTACCTCTTGCAACAGATGCCGTCGGTTGCGACCTCAGGTATTAGTCCTTGTGGTCCCGTAATAATTCTTTATCAATACAATAATTGATTGAGAAAGAAAAAACAAAGGAACTACCAAGACGGTGTCCCAATAGTAAATAAGAGAAGAAGAAAAGAAAAGGAAAGAGAAGAAAAGGAACAACTTCAGACACGGTGTGAACCGATTGTAAAGATGGGGGTAAAAAATTAGGTATTTATTTTCAGAAAATTTACAAATAAAAATTCAGAAAAATTTGGCACAAGGCCGAAGATGGGGGAGGGGAAAGGACGGTCTTCTCTGACTAGTGCTAACTAATCTAACCTAACTAGTTCCTACTTTCACTCTACTTACACCATAATACCACATTCATACTATACATCCATCAGCGTATACATCCTTCATCAATCACCATAAGAACATCATACCATGATAACCTAATTAAAACCCTTAAGAAGGGGGGGTTTGGGAAGATAAAAATTTTATATACAAAATATAAATGAAATATTTACAATGTTAGTAACAAAAGACCCCCCCGTTGTTAAACTATGGCAGATACACCGATTCGGCAGTCGAAAGGGTGATGCGGGTCCGAACGCTTTATTTAAAAACACCTCTTACGAAAACTTCGAAAGGGAACCCGCATCTCTGGCGAATCAAGCGACCTGTCACCTAATTGGGGAGGGGAGTGGGGTTAAAAAAAAAAAAAAAAAAAAAGGGACAAACTTAAAAGGGGCCTAATGATCGCTATCACACACTAGCTAGGTTATGAACAAAGAAGCCTAAATAATGGTCCTACTCTTGCCTATATCGTGACCTACTCTGGACTAAAAACGAGTCAGGGCTGACGTTCGTTCCTGTCACCCAAAATTCTTTTTCCTAAGGAACATCCAAGAACCAGTCAAGACTTGCTTCTCTCACCCGACACACACGCGCAACTGACACCCACCTTTCAACAAAGTCTGACGGAGAGAGTCTAACTCTCTCGGCCTTGATACGATCCTTCAAATAATGACGGAAGAGTCGTATAAGGTCGAGGGGAGCAAAGTCCTCAGATCCATAGACCACTTTCATACGTGTGTTCCAGATAACACCTCTCATCACAGCTAGCAAGGTCAAACACAAATCTTTTCTGAGCCTATCCGTTGTCGGAGCCCAATTGCTACAGACATTAATAGGAGCCAAAGTTAATGAGGATGCGTTCAGTATGCGGACCATGAGACCTGTAACAAACTCAATCAGCGGCGTCACGATGCGACAATAAACGAAGGCGTGACATAAAGTCTCATCCTCATCGCCGCACCGTTTACAAATAGGCGAGTCCACCAAGCCAGCTGAGTGGAGTCTCTTACCGACCCAGAGAGCATCCCGAATTACCAGCCAGGTCAAGGAAGCCTCGTCGTTAGTGAGGCATCCTGACCCAGGCGCCCAAGGCCAGATTGAGCGGAGCTGCTCCTTCGTCAAAGGGAGCCTCCCACCGATGACATCCGTTACGGATCCCCTCACTAAAACCCGATATAATGCCTTTCGGGACAACAGCAGAGTGTTAGAGAGGCTTTCCTTCACTCTTAAGAGGGACTTCAGTGCGCGCCGGCACTCGCGATAGAAGGGGCATTCACCTCGGGGCAACCTGTGTGCCTCCCCCTCGGAGTAGTGCACCCCTCTCAAAGCCGGGAAGGCTTTCTTAGTGTCCTCCATCCAGAGGCCACCGTTTTCCCTATCTTGTGTGCACATTCGATCTAAGTAGTAGAGCCGTAGCGTGTATAGCCGAATCTCCACGTTTGGCATACCTAGACCGCCTTCAGAAGGATGTAGGTAGCAGACATCGCGACAGACCTTAGGGGCCCTTCCAAGCCATAAGAAGTTGAAAAGAGCCCTCTGCAAATATAGCAGTGTGTCTGACGGGATTGGAAGCACTGATAGACGATAAATAGCGATTGGATAGATGTGGGTATTACACACCTCCGCTCGCCCCTTTAATGAAAGGTTTCTACTGATCCACCGTGAAGCTGCAGACCGTACCGCTTTCAGAACCTCCGACCAATTTTTCTCCAGCTGGAGGTCAGGACCAAACCAGACGCCGAGTATCTTGCAAGGCCCATCGCTCCAACTAAAGGGCCCCTGAAGGGGCATACCCCTCCAGGCACCAATGCGCAAACCCGAAGACTTGTCGCAGTTAATTTTGGCCCCTGTTACCGTTTCATACAATCTGATTTCTACACCGACGACACTAATCTCAGCACTGCTCGTTACAAGCACAGTTACGTCGTCGGCATAGGCGGAGTACTTCGCCTGGGCATCCACACCTGGCAAAGTGATTCCGCGTAGGACCGGATTCACCCTTAGCCTGCGCAAAAATGGCTCGATCGCAAGCACATATAGCATGGGTGATAACGGGCACCCTTGACGAATGGAACGTGACAAACTGAAGGGTCTCGACCTCTTCCCATTTACTTCTACCATCACCGCGGGGTTAGCATAGAGAAGATGAACCCAAGAGCGAAATTGCGGGCCAAAACCGGCCACCGATAAAACAGCCCCCAAGTACCGATGGTCAACCCTATCGAAGGCTTTGGACTGATCTAAATTGATCAGCGCGGCCTCAGTGTCGACTTTTTCTATCATCAGGCGTATCGAGTGCAAGTTATCCTGGATTGTCCTGCCCTTCACGGCACACGTTTGCTCGGAGCTAATAAGACGAGCCAGGACAAGCTGCAGACGATTTGCGAGAATCTTGGCCAAAATCTTTAACTCAGCGTTAAGCATCGTTAAGGGCCTGAAATTACCTAACCCATCCCCTCCATCTTTGCTTTTACGAACAAGCTTTATCACACCCATGGTAAAGTACTTGGGGATTGAGCCGTTCCTAAACCATGAGTTAAACAAAACCGTCAGTAAGGGGACGAAGATGTGCGACAACCTCAAATACACTTCGTAGGGAAGACCATCGATCCCCGGTGACTTATTAAGGTCGACCCGCTTTAAGGCTTCAATGACTTCATCCTCCGTTATGCCACCTTCGCACCTAGCCGCTTCGGTCGTCGAAAGACGAGAAAAGTCAGCCAAATAGGTGTCAAACTGTTCTAATGACAGACCGGGTTCCATGGAAAAAAGCTCCTGGAAATGGGATCTAAACGCCTCCAGCACACCCTGGTTTGTGGTCACGGTACGCCCGTCCGGCAATGTGACACGAGCGATGTGCCTATCAGCCGCTTGCCTAAGCTCCTCTGCACGCAGTTCAGCGGCCATGTTTGTTGCTTCCTGGGGCATTCTTTTTAACCTAGCCCTAATCGCTAAGGCTTGGTGCTCCTTTTCAGCAAGGGAGGCAAGCCGAGCCCTAATTATATTAACGCTAGCACTATCCCCCTCCTCCACCGCCCGATCTAGTCTAGACTCTAGTGTCACTTTAGCTGCCCTAGAATCTAGGTTCAGTCTTTTGCTAAAGTCAGCAGCAAAGGACCTAATGGCTTCCTTAACTTTTACCCACCACCTATTCCCAATAATTGCCCCCGTCAATTCCCGCTGTAGGGTTAGTAATAGCCCGTCACGGAAGCCCTTCACATCGAACAACGACGTGTTGAGCTTCCAGTAACCGGCTAATCTAGGCTTAGGTCTATCTAAGTTTACCCGTACACGAACAAGTCTGTGATCCGAGTAAACTATATTGTGGAAACTTGGACAATTCAATACTCCTACGTCGACTCGCCTAACTAAGAACCGGTCGATATAGCTCGAGAGCTGCATCGAATCGGAGCCGCCTCTACCTGTCCAAGTCCACACTAAGTCACGGGGCTTTTCATTTCGGAATTTGTCGATAAGATCAAACTTATCCACAAATTCACGAAATAAAACAGCATCCCGATCTCTGTTAGTTCCCCTAGATGTTAACCCAAATCGATCTAACTCGGGATCCAGGACGGCGTTCCAGTCTCCCGCTAAGATAACCGTTCTGGAAACATCTATGAACTGCTCGATCCGCCGAAAAAAACCAGCCAGCTCAGAATGGCTATTGGGCGCATAAACCCCAATAAGACGTAATGCCCTACCCTTTATGGTAGCATCCAAAACACATAGTCTTCCCTCCGGATCCAAGTAACACGGGTCACACGACGCATCTAGAGACCTTTTAACTAGCCAGGAAACCCCTCTCGAGCGAGAATTATAGTGCGCTGAGTAAGCCTCAAAGGTCTTAGACAGTGCACCCAAATGGTCACCAGGAATAAGGTGGGTTTCCTGCACACAACAGATATCCACTCCGAGGTGCTGCAGGTCCAAACTCAAGCGCCATTTGCGCAAGTCGGCCCTTAGCCCTCGGACATTTAAACTAGCAAGCTTGAGATCCATGGTGGTGCCTTAGGGTTGAGAACCAGGAACGAACATCGCGGTCGTGAGCATGCCGACGGCTCTCGTGAGGGAATAAGTACCCATCGTAGTATCGATGAGGCCGTCACGAGAGATACCACCGACATGCAAAGGATAGGTTAATTTTGCTATCCTATACAGGGAGGGGTGAATTTTTACCGGAACCCTCCCAACACAACATTTTTTTAGGCTTTTTATGTCAGAGTCTTTGAATATTACTATGGGAGGGGAAAGATTGAAGGTCTTGTTTGCCTCCTCCAGCATTTGCCATAGATCCTTGGCTTCTTCTTTCTTCCTAATAACGGTCAAAATCCGTTTTGCATTGGGGAAATTGGTGGGGGTGTCTATTAGCTTTCCCCCTATCTCCCTGAAATCGATTAACTTGCTGAGGTCAGCACCTTTAAAATTTTTGTTGTTGTTCAATGCAGCAGCATTTAATATACAGATATCTTTTCCAGGGAGGTAGAGGGTTTTTTTCTTTATATCAATTGCGGGGGTGGTGTCCATGTTAATAGGGTTAGTCGAGGTTTTATCAGGTGAAGTGGGAGGGGTATTGTGAGGGGACTTAGAGGTAGCTAGGACAGGAATGGAGGATTTGTTTTTCTTAATGGGGCTTAGTGGTATTAGTTTGGGTGTTTTTGGAGGGACGGGAGATGTGACTGGAGGAGGCATTTTGAACGGGGAAGGAGTTTTGGATGTAGAGGGGGAACTAGTGATTAGCTTCAAGTTTTTGGGTGGAGGTGATTTACATGGGGATTGAGGTATTTGTTTTTTTTGAAGGTCCAGTTTTTTTTTTAAGTTTATGATTTCGAGGTACTTTTCCCTACCAGGGTCTTTCTGCAGCATGGCTTCCTCCCTCATCTGGTCGAGGGAGATGCGTCCAGGGGTTTTTTTGCCGGGAGCGATTTGCCAGGGTTCTCCTTTCAGGATGTCGTTGGTCGCTTCATCAGCTGGCTGTTTGGGAATACTTGGCATGCTGGTTCCTAAGTGCTGGCCTGTAGTTTTCTTTTGGTTTGGTGGGGTTTTTTTAAGTGGACACTCGGATGTTAGGTGTCCGATTTCCCCGCAGTTCCAACATGTGGGACGTCTGCCGGCCACTATTATCGGTAGTCTTTCTTCGCCAACCTCTAAAAAGAATGGTATACTCATAAAATCCTCTTTATTGAGGAGTATGTCAAAGCTCCATACTCCGTGGAACTCATCCACTTCCACGTGGACCATCTCCCCGAATTTTAAGAAGAAGGCACCAAGTTGTTCGCCGTCAATGTGGTGCGGGACGTGGAAAACTGAGACTGTGGTGCGTCTCTTGCCCATGTACTCTGTTCTGAGGATATGTTGTTGGGTGATGATTCCCTTTTGGGAAATAGTGAGGCACTCCTGCGCGGTGTTGAAGAGAGCGCTCCACGTGTTGTACCCCTTACATTTGATGACGCGTAAGGGTCTCAATCCTGCGTTAGCTAGTAGGTTTAGGATGATGTCGACTGAGGCTCGTATTACTTTTTTGGACTTTCTATCCACGACGAATAGTGTAAGGCATCTCTTGTTGATCTCTTCGAGTTTCGGTATGTCGACTATAAGTCCGGTGTTGGTGACTTTGTCTAGGCATTGTTTTGCCTTCTCTATGAACTGGTCTATGTCAATGTCGACTTTCGGGGGTTTGGTCCACGGGTTTACAGCTGCGCCGTTCTCCGTCTCCATATTGACGATAACAGGCGTCTGGCACGCAGAAGCGGCCATAGCCGAACCGTTTAAAAAACGGTTAAAAAAAGTTCACAAAACTGTTATAAATAACAGTAAAAACAGTAGGAGGGGGGGGAAAAATTGTGTAGAAAAAAATCCGGCTCAGTGAAGAGAAAGAAGAGGAAAAAGACAGAGAGGAGATAACAGACTTACAAAATAATCGCAGTGTAGACTCAGGAGTGGGGGTAAAAAATTAACACACAAGCTAGTCAACCCATACAATTTTATAGAAGGTCTAGGGTCACATGATTTATCCATTAGTATAAAAAACAATCACAAAGGGAAAGACGCTTTCGCATCCATCTCTCAAAACCCGAGGTCATTGAAGGTAGGAAAGATTTTCTTATACACTCCCGTCTCAAGAGAAAAAATAAATAAATAAATAAATAAATGAATAAATAAATAGTAAACAGTGAAGTTGTCTGAGTACATTTTAATACAAATAACTGTTAATTTTGGGTCCAAACACTCAAAATTCTAAATTTAGATTCCCGGGACATGGATCCAACTTGATAAATTGAACAAATCCAAGAAAAATAAGTTTTAAGGGGTCGAAGCAAAAACCCCCCCAAAAAACTGAACCTTCAGCCAATCCCTGGTCCAAACATTCCAAACCAACATAAAGTGTATTCAGACATAGGGCAAGCTTCGTAATCGGTTTTTGTCAAAATTTGACTGCCAAGCCGGCTGAACTGCTAGTAAATAAATAAAAATAAAGGATAAAGAGAAAAGGAAGAAAAAAAATGGGAGAGGTAAATAAATAATTACCTATTTTCTGAGAGTGGACTGTTAGTGAATTGAATGTAGGCAATTCCAACAGTACCAATTCTCACCCTCTAGGGGAACTTGCTGAATATCTACGCAGTTGAAATGGTACCATTGATTGCATTCATCACAGCATATCATTGGACTACCATTATCCAGTAGAACACATCCTGGGCAAATACATGCATGTTCAGCATCATTTAATAAATTATCCACCATCATATCATGGGATAATGAAGGATCCTGGTTGAGGCAACTTCCACACCGCCAACTCTCCTCTTCTGGTGGAGGTCGATATAGACCAACACAGGAAAAATGGTACCAGTCATCACAGCAGTCACAACATATCATGGCACTGCCATTGTCTGGTTCACCACAATCAGGGCAAATCCAACCAAGCTCTGTGCCTTCTTCAATAGGGTCTTCAAGTACAGATGTACAGCCATTCAGATTGTCATCAGCATTCCCCATCAAGGAATCAAGTCCATCAATGGGTTCTTGAATAGACGACTCCAAGGGATAGAGGTGCTTCAGGGAATGAACTTGCAAGGAGCCATCTCCTCGTTTTATCTGAGCAGATCTCACCAATCCGTCATCTCCTGTAAATAGACGTGTGACCCTACCCAATGCCCAAAATGGTCGAGGTTTGTTAGGGAGTTTGATTGTGACTACATCTCCCACACAAACAACTGGTGAAGTCCCTCCTTGTTGTCTTTGAGCATGCTCTCTTATACTAAGCAGATAATCTTCGTACCAAATTTTCTTAAATCTTTTTAATGCATCATTCCTGCAATTTAAGGACTCTAAGAGTTGTTTCCGAGAGGGAGGTTCTAGTTGATAAATGCCCTCCCCATCCATTCTCAAAATCAAACGAGGGTTTACTACAGGGCGTAAAAAGTGATTTGGACTTATTATTTCCAAACTTGAGTCAGATGAACTTCTGTAAGTCAAGGGACGGTCATTTATGGCATTTTGTACATCAGAAATAATTGTCAGGAGATCGAAATAATCATGACTAGCTCGTCCAATTAATTTATACAAGCAAGACTTGATGGTTTTAATCAGTCTTTCCCATACACCTCCATACCAAGGAGAGTGTACAGGGATCTTAACATGTTTGATTTGGCATGTCCCCAATTTCTCCCTGAATTCACTGGAAGCAATCACCTCATGAATCATGTCACATCCAGCCACAAATGACTTAGCATTGTCACTATAAATATGCGAAGGAATCCCATAAATATTTGAAAATCGAATCAAGGCCATTAGGAATGAGTGAACAGACATATCCTCAATCAGTTCTAGATGAACTGACCGTACCTCCAAACAAGTAAAGACCAGGATATACATCTTCACCCTCTCCCCACCTCTCAGAACCCACAGATGACCCGTATAGTCTACTCCTGTGTGCAAAAATGGTCTTATCATATTCACCCGATGTTTAGGTAAATCAGTCATTTTGGGGTAGGTAAATGGAATAGAGTTAAATTTCTGGCACAAGGAGCATCCTGATAAAATTCTCTTTACCGCCTGCCTACCCTGGGGTATCCAGTACCCAGATAACCTGACCTTATTCAAGGTAGCAGGAACACCCAGATGCTTACACTGGTGGTGACAGTCCAATATTATGAGATTAGTAAGATGGTGATCCTTAGCAATAAGCAAGGGATTAACTATTTCGTATTCATATACAGAGACCTTCCCAATTCTTCCCTTGGATCGAATTAATCCTTCCTTATCCAAAAAAAGGTTTAGACTTCCCACTCTCGGTGGTATTGACCTACCTGAAGGATTTTGTAAGTATTCTAATTCCTCCCAGAAGGATTGTTTCTGCATTACTTTAATCAAGTGTGTCCGAGCCATCTTACCAAAGTCGGAGTCTCTTTTCCTCAACCTATTAATAAACTTGAACACACATGTGGTGACATTTAATAGTTTAGACAATGAAGAATATCTATCATATTGCACAACTGGCTCCTCCTGGCTGTGCGAAACAGCACAAACCATCGAAGATACAATCTTTTTGCTTTCTGGGCTCAAACAACTCAAAGGATTTTCAGGCCAAGAAATCGGTTGGTCTCTTAGCCAAGACGGTCCAGAAACCCAATATTCCAAATTGGCCCTCAGTTTAGAGGTAGGAATACCCCTAGTGATAAGGTCAGCGGGATTCTGTGCAGTAGGCACATATTTAAACTAAATGGCCACACCAAATTTAGACATCAATTCAGCCTCCCATTGACTAATGTCCTTTAATCTATTCATGGCAAAAACATTCTTGCTATTAGTCCGCCTTGTGACCAACCAGGATAATACTATTTGTGAATCAACTGCAAGAAATACCTTTTTGAAACTTACATTAGAATAGGCCTTCAACAAAGTCGGAAGGCACTTGATGGCCAAGAAGGCCGATAAAAGCTCCAGAGTTGGTAAACTCTTCGATTTAAGAGGCGCCACCTTTGCCTTGGAAAAAACCAGAGATGAAACCTTCCCCTGGACTGCATATGCTGCAAATCCATATGCCCTTTTGGATGCATCACAAAACAGAAATAATTCAGCTTCCCTCCCTTCGTCAAGGGTTTTTCTAGGGAAGGTAACAGAACCAAGTTCTGACAATTCATGAGCGATGACTGCCCATTTGGATTGAAGTTCACTTGGCACAATTTCATCCCACTCAAAACCTAATTTCCACAACTCACTAACAAGAGTACGTGCCTGTATAGATACCGGCAAACATAATGAGAGGGGATCGAATATCCTTGATGCTTCAGACAGTATATGCCTTTTAGTTGCTGCCTCAGGGTTACAATTATAGGAAGCAATATTGATGGTATCAGTAAGAGGATCGTAACGATAACCTAATACCTTCTCCCAAGGACAGCTGTGACTCACAAGAGTACCATCTCTCCTCATTAAATCGTGTAATTCTGTATGATTAGAATTGCAAGATTGGAGTATGAATCCTCCTTCTTGCAATCTTTCTACTGCTCGTGTATACAAGCCCGTTAACTCATCCAAGGAATTGCTCGTTTTAATCAGATTATCTACATAAAAATTAGACTGTAACATCCCAGTGCAATCATCCAAAGGATAACGCCCAGCATGAAATTTTAGTATGCAATTCAAGATGAATGGGCTTGCACTAAACCCAAATAAGATTGTTGTGTAACGATAACACATTAGCTTATTATTTTTTCGCAGAAAGAAACAAAACTTATTCTTATCAGATTCACTAGATAATCGAATCATCAAGAATGCCTTCTTGATGTCTGCTAAAAATACATACCTATTTGTTCGGAAAAGCAGAGTTAAATCAAGCATGTCCCCTGTTAAGTTGATCCCAGGATAAGCAGCATCATTTAGAGAGACAGAGTTCTTAGTTTTAAAAGAACAGTTAAAAACTGGTCGAATTTTAGTTGTAGTTGTATGCTCGTCTTTGAACACAGGTCTATGTGGAACCCACACATAATGCTTGTATTCCTGAGGGGAGCATTCTAGGGGTTCAATTATCCCTTCTCTTTCTTGGTCTTCAAAAACCTTAATATACTCCTCATATAAGTCCTTCTTCTTTAAATTGAATACTACTCTGTCCAGCACCTTAAGTGCTATATGATGGTTAGATTGAACCCGAGATAACTTGTCCTTATGCCAAGGCAATTTAACCAAATAATGACCATCTTTATAAACTATGTTTTGCATGAATTCTTCCATCTTTTGATTGTCATAGTCAGAAACCGATTCTATGTCAGGCAGTCCCAAGGATTCTAGACTAAACATCCATTCCAAGCCCCGATCCACAGTGCTTCCTTCAAAAATGTCGGCAAATGGATCCACATAGGTCGGAACAGGATTCACAATACTATTAACCAAAGAATCGTTACAATAGTACTGCCTGTCAATTTCATAGCTCAAGGCTCCCGGAGTTATAGCAATTTCACTGATTTGGTTCTCATGCAAAAAATGTTTTGTATTTCCTATGGGGATAATGCCAGCGGATGTCTGCCAAGCCGCACCATTCATGCATCGTGTTATCTTCATGGGACGCATATATTGAATCAAATCAATTCCCATGAGACCCCACAATTGTACACTGCCACTCTCTATCTCTGCAGCAAAGGTATAATTCAGTTTTCTTAGGTTTTCCCAAACCAGAGGAAGGTCTGGTACTTTGTGAGACAGATTCAATTCGCAATCAATTAGAATAGGTAGTTGGGGGGCTACTCCTGGCAAGACCTCTACAACTGCTGTTAACTGCTTGAAAATGCGACGTTTTCTCCCCACAAAGGTCACAACGTCCATGGCCACCTCCTCCCACGAGTCTGGATCGCACTTCAGGTGCTGAAGAACCCTTTCAGAGAAATATGACCTCTGACTGCCTGAATCAATAAGGCAATTCAGAGAAACTGAGGAGGCTCCCCTTTTAATTGTGATGTTGACCATTGGCAGTAGGTTTTGAATGTCCCCAAGTTTTGTACTTATGCTAGTATTTATTTCTGTTTCCTCTAGTACAAATTGAGGACACATAGAAGCATAATGCCTCCGAGACTTACAATACCTGCAAGGGAATCTAAATCCCTTGACTCCTGGACAGGCTTTCTGATCATGGCTGGCAACTGTGCAGAACTCACATAATCCAAGTTGCCTACAGCGTTGCAGGCGCTCATTGTATGAGGGATAGGTAGTACACTGAGAACTAGTGTGTCCATTTCTTGCACAAAAATTGCAATAAGGAATCTTGTCTTCCAAGTCTAGGTCTGCGTGAAAACTTTGTAATGCAGAATTTTTAGGTGGGCTTCTCGTCCAAACAGCATTTGACCTTGGCTTAAACCGTGGAATCAGTTCTGTCTTAGGAGTTGAAATAGGTTTAATCCGGAGTAATGCTTTAATAACTTCGTGACTATACTGCAGTATGCAGTTCAAGCCAGGATATGGTGTGCTAGAGCCTCTAATGAGCTCTGCCTTTATCTCATCAGGGATTTTATCAAATAGGATATGAGCCACCAGACATCCACTTCCGGAGTCCTCAACTAAAAAATCATAACCATAGTCTGAATCTAACTCACCAAGTTCATACTGAACCTGGGAAAGATATTCCTTTAGTTGTTCGTAAGACGTGTCCACCTTAGGTGTAGACTGCACTATTCTTTTAAAAATTTCTTCCCTAATGGCTTCTCTGTCCCAGTATTCCTCTTTTAAAATATTTATGGCCACATCATAATTATGGTCATTTTCTGACAGGTGATGGATCAGATGAAATGGCCGACCTATCACATATGCCTTAAGGCATATGAGTTTTTCCTTCTTTGAGCTCACTCCACATGTGCAAAACTCAAAACGGGTTAGGAAATCCCGCAGGGCAAATTTATTGGTTTTATCAACGCCAGTAAATGTTGGACATGTTATTTTAGGCTTCGCTAATTCAATGCCAGATTGAGCTGGGGAAGGTAGAGTGGGAGGAGTTGAGGTTAGTAAAGGGGAATGGATCTCTGGAACCGGTAAGGAAGCATCTAACTGCGACAATAATTTATTCACCCTGGTTTTGTAAGTGAAACTGTCTGTCAAACAGCTCCTCATCTCAACCGATGGTGTCTCCTTCATTATTTTCTTGTCAATATGGAGCCACTGGAGAATGTCTCGTTTATGAAGTTCTAATACATCTCTCTCAAGAGGTTCAAGTCCACTAAGATTTTCTAGTGTTAAGTCTATCATCGTACGAGTGACTCTCTGATCTTCCAATAAGGATGACCGTGATGATTGTTCAACTTGTAAGGAATTCATTTTAATATAAAAAACAGTATCTGTTGCAATGTATAGCGAATTCTTAATAGGATGCTATAAAAAAGGTATAATCAAGGACCAAGGTCTGAGGCTAAGAAATTTATCCTAACACATCAATGACAACTGGCTGAGAGAGAAAGAGAAAAAGAACGTCTTACCTCTTGCAACAGATGCCGTCGGTTGCGACCTCAGGTATTAGTCCTTGTGGTCCCGTAATAATTCTTTATCAATACAATAATTGATTGAGAAAGAAAAAACAAAGGAACTACCAAGACGGTGTCCCAATAGTAAATAAGAGAAGAAGAAAAGAAAAGGAAAGAGAAGAAAAGGAACAACTTCAGACACGGTGTGAACCGATTGTAAAGATGGGGGTAAAAAATTAACACACAAGCTAGTCAACCCATACAATTTTATAGAAGGTCTAGGGTCACATGATTTATCCATTAGTATAAAAAACAATCACAAAGGGAAAGACGCTTTCGCATCCATCTCTCAAAACCCGAGGTCATTGAAGGTAGGAAAGATTTTCTTATACAAGAAGAACAGCTTCGTTTCAGTTTTACAGTATTGTGCCATTGGATTCAGGGTTGTAATGTAAAGAGCACACAGAAAGGGTTGTAATCAACTGAATTCCTTATAGTACACTGACAAAAAAAGCTTAAACAGATATATAAATAAAAATAAAAAGGTTATGCAAATGTTTTTAAAAAGACACGTAATCACGCGAGCAGGATTTTTTCCTTCTTTCATCACGATAACAAGTAACGTTCTTATTTTTTATTATTTATCTAATTATCTATTTTCGAAAGAGTGCCACGCGCAAGTGGAGAAGGAAAAAAACAGAGTCATGCAAAATTTGTGTCGAGAATTGTCTAAAGTTCTGCCTTTTTTTTTTTTTGGCTTTCACTTTAATAAGAACGTGAATTTATGAGGTGAATTTATTCGACACATTATGATTCAACTCAAAAAAATAAATAAAAGCTAACGTGAATTAAGATTAAAGTTAAGGTGTTATTGTGGACCCTCACCCCTTTTAAAAAACCTTGTTTAACTTTGTGACATATTTACATTCTATGGAGGTTAGGCGCGAATGAACACCCAATAATTTTATTATACCATATTTCTTCAAACTGAAACAAAGTATACTTACGCAAATAGATATGAAAAGTCTTTGTTAAAGTTTGTGCCATATTTTATGGAGTATATGCGCGAACGCAGACTCCATAATTTTATTATAATATCCCTATTTAAGTTGAAACATACTTATCAAAGTATGTTTATGTACATCTATATCAAAAACCCTTGTAAACGGTTTCTTTTAATTTTTTATTTCCATACTTTGTGGACTAGGCGCGAACACAGACCCCACAATTTTTATGAACCACCATTCTGCCAGATCAAACATACCCATTCCTAATCCTCGATACATCTTCTATCATTATATGTAATCAGTTTTTTAAAATAGTCAACCATATAGGAGCCTATTCAGGACCAGACACACACACACACACACACACACACACACACACACACACACGTTCAGCTTTATATTATAGATATATATATATAATAGGACAACAAGAGTATGAAATGAAGTCACAAAATTATATATTGGTAGATATAGAATGGATCATTTATTGAATAATGGAATACAAGCAAAATTTGGGGGATAGAAGGGATTCTTTATGCCAGGGCATTTCGAAGCCTAACGCTTCTCATCAGAAGAGTAGAGAAGGTGCTAGGTAGCGTGGGGAAGATGCGGCGTCTAGTGTAGGGTTCATTAGGGGCGAAAAAGATTAAGAGGAATTGTAGAATGTTGAGGGAAGCTTTATTGAATTCTAAATAAATAAAGGAGAAGCTTTTTATATATAGTATGATATATAAGATTGTATATGGTCTTTAACATAGTGTTGAGTTTAAGGGGTATATGTTATAGGTTAAATTGGGGGTGTATTGTTGCTGCGTGGTAAAATTTTAATGGTTTGTGTGGTGTCTATTATCTATGGAGTGGTATTTTTGGCAGGTGCAACCTAAACGGCAAATGGCAGATATAAAGTCGCTTATAAATTCGGGGGGGGGGGGTGAATGCAAGGTTGTAATACTGATTAGGTAATATTCTGCAATATTTTTAAGTTTCTTCTGTTATGATATGGGGAATATGATTATAAGGGGGCGGTCGGAGGATAGGATGGCAATGTCTATGAGTGCGTTTAACTTGATGCAAAAGGTTTAAGGATACTAAAAGTTGTTGAGCTTGGCATTATCCAGATAAGTCTCCTCTTGTGGAATTGAAATCTCTCTCTTCCTCTTACGTATTAAGCTATATATATATATACATATATATATATAGCAAAGACATGGAAGCAACCATTTACTTTTTGTGTGGATCTCAGTAATGAGCTGCATGGACACATTTTCCCACTTTACATGACACTACAAAGAAGATTGACACCATAAAGCATGGAATTTTGTAAAAAAAAATTGGACATTGAACATACTCAACACCAAACACCATGGATCAAGAAAGCATGCATCTATTGAAGCAACTTATTGAGTTTCAAAAAGAAAGCATTGAGCTAAGCGAAGGGATGCTTCCCAGTCATCCCAATATGCCATGGGTGAAAAAATGGAATGATTCTCAATAGGAATGGATACTACTGATGGAGAATGGGCATTGTTTTTGGACATATGGGCCCTGATACAAAGATGTATGTAGATTAGAAGATCCAGCTGCAATCCAAAATGAACTGCAGGAGATATTTACACTGGAAACAAACAGGCTACTCTTTGAACTGATAGGGCCAAAAAAGCTCAACTCTGCCACAGATACAACTGGTGGCTGTGAGAGGATTACACAAAGAAGTTTGCTGACAGAAATTCCACTTCATGAGGCAGAAGAAGGCTATGTTGTCAAGACAAATTTTGTGAATTTTAAATTCGGGGCTCAAATGAACAAACTTGCTGGCAGCAAGTGGACTATTCAGATGACATGGTTGCTGGGCAGATGATAGCTCGACTGAGAAATACTGAACACCAAAAAAAAAAAAAATGGAAAAAGTGGTGGAGAAAGCTTTGCTTATTACATTAGAGCAGAAGTTTTCATGGTTCGTCTGCCTGAAGATAATAGACAAGTTAACTCCCATCGTCTTGTGTTATCTGGTATACAAAAGTTCGACCCTATGATATATCAAACATTGCAACAGTTGCAGGAAGATTTCACACTCTAGAGGATCATTGAGCCGAAAGGATTGTCCTACAGCTGGACTCAAGTACCACTTTTGTGAAGTGCTGGGGTACCTGAAAAATGTATGCCATAAATATGAAGGAATGAAAACTACAAGCAAAGTATCGAGAAGTAGGGGTGGGGGGGGGCATGTATAAGTGAAAGAGGCATCTATTCCTGACAACAGGAAGTAACCAGGAGTGATCTCCCCTGAAGATAAAAAAAGCAATATATTCATGTATGTCTGTGCATCCATAGGTAGAAGTTAGTGGAAGGGAATGTTTGATCAGTATTTGTGTCTGAATCATTGTGGACGCATGTAAAAGAAGGCGACATACAGAAATGAAGCGTATCAAACAATAAGTCAACAGGTGGTCACATCTGTGTGGATAGGCTTCTATCATCTTAGATGAACATGGTGAAAATGTATGCCTTGTTAATCAGTGGGGATGAAATAGGCAAATTTGTTTTGGTATGCAGTGCCATCATTTTGTATCATGTGTGACTGATTGAAAAAGGTCATAAACTGATATTTGTATATCCCGAGAAATGCAGGCTGACAGCCAATCAAGTTGGCCGGACTTTGTTGAGGGTGTGATCATTATTTTAAGAAGTGGAAATGGAAAAACTAATGTCAAATATATTAGTAGAACAGAACACGAATGGTGCTGAGGGAGAAAGATGTGGAAAATGGTGTAACGTTTGCAGTCACTTTGTGGAAAGGGAGAGTAGTAAATAATGGGAGAGTAAGTATCGAGCTACCACCTGTGAAGATCACATGAAAATAGAAATTACTATATTAATTATTAATATATTAATATAATCATGAGAACAAATGAAATCAACTTGTAATAATCTAAAAACAATATCAGTTAACATCTAGTAACGAGATCATATTGAATTTTTATGCGGCATCTGCGTTTTATAGCTATAATATCGGTTGCGTAAAGGAGAAAGATCGTTATGATTTTATTAATATAGAGAATAGAATTAAAATAAAAACAGAACAGCAAGTAAACTACTGAAAAGGTTTAACATTGGTCATTGACAGAGGAAAAAATCTGAAATTATTTTTAATAGGTTCATAGAACAGCTAGAACTAAATTAAAATTTCAATCAGTTAAAACTAATGTTTTACAAATAGAAACAAAAAGAATCGTTAGATGATTTTTGTAAACAGACGTAGATAACACATACACACACAAATGTTCATTATCTGATTCTGAACAATAGCGAATAATTGAATTTATTATCGACAGCATTCCAATTCCAGATTTTCAAAAAGAGTTGTTAAGAAAAAAACATTACTTTAACACTTGAAGAAACTGTTCATATCGGCAAAACATATGAAACTTCTAACATACACTTAAAACATCTTAGGGTCATGCTGAACAATAACGAGGATAGAAGCACCACTATTATTCAAGCTATAAAAATGAAAAAAAAAACGTCTTAAACTCTAGTAACTGCTCCAAATATAGTAAAAGCCATGAATTTTGCCATTTGGACCCAGATACAACACATGTAGGAAACAATGGGCAACAGTTTGTTTATCAATCAAACCAAGACCAGGACAAGGGTCAAGGTCATGAAATGGAGAGCATAAAAATCCAGAACCCCTGGAGTTAGGTGTACGTCGAATTTTTGCTTTGTTGTGTTTGTTTTTGAAATGAAGGACATATCTCTGGTGTTTCATTATTTATGTAATATGTATAAATATTACAATCACAATATCTGAGGAACAAGTCCGAGAAAAGGTAATACATCCAAACTGATGCAGTATACAAATCCAAGCATGAGACAAATAACTCGAAAGACTAACATTTAATAGCATGAAAACATTCTCTATCACTCAAAAAGATGAAACTTTAGTTTATGTAAACCTAAAATTGCCAAAGTTGTGATGGAAAATTAACACAAGAGACCAAGGAAGCACATTCCTAGTCTACATTTTGCAGAATGTTCCCAGAGTGATTAGATCCATACAACAAAATTCCAATAAAATGCTATGGTAGCATCAACATACCATGTTAATACAATGAATCAGCACAACAACATTTTTTACATTGTAGATGTGTTGTGACAACATGTGTGTGCCCCTGACAGTCTGCTGAGAGTGTATGTGTGTCTCTTCCGCATTCCTTCAAGGCTAGGCTTGTCTGTTAGTTGTCATCTCATCTTGATCTCTGTTTCGCTGTAAGCTCTAAAAACTCTCCATCCGTTATCCAGCACTACTCGCTATCAAGTCCCCATCCATCGCTAACGGCAGCTCGGTGTCAACTCTTCTCTGTGTCAGTATCTGAAGTTCCCACCCAGGCTACAGGAAGCTGCCCTTCCCTGTGTTATCTGTTCTGTAGGTTTCTATTGTCATTGTACAATCTAAAAGGCTCAATCTAAAGATACCTACAGATGCATTGCTTGCTACTTCCCATTTCTTTGTTTCTTGTAAGATACTTCCTATTCCTTTGTCTATTGCCCCCCCTCCTCTCAGCACTTAGTGACTCAGGCCTACTTTTTAGTATCACACACCTCCCATGCCTAACTTGTCATTTATTACATAAATTTAAAAAAAAAAAAAAATCATATCAACATAAATTATATAAAATTCACACATATTACATAAATAATGAAACATCAGAGATATGTTCTTCATTTCAAAAGCGAAAACAACAAAGCAGAAATTCGGTGTGCATCTAACTCTCTCGGTATTCCAGGGGGTATTTGAATAACCTTAAAAAAACTCTGCAAAGCAATTCACTTTTTTGACTGGCTCCAGACAACTGGTACCAGAGAGGGAAAATCAACCTCGCCCCTTCATCGATGTAGAAAAAAACAGGAGGGATTTTAACAATCTCCAAAATGACAGGCATTCCGCCATTTCGCCCCACCTCCCAAAAATAAACAGGGGAAATTTTAAACAACTCCATCATATTTCGCCCCACTCCCAAAAATAAACAGGGGAAATTTTAAACAACTCCATAATAACAGGCATTCTGCCATTTCACCCATCCTCCCAAAAATAAACAGGAAGAATTTTAATCACCTCCACAATATTCTGCTCCACCTCCCAAATTTTAACTACCTCCACAATATTTCGCCCCCCCCACCAAATAAACAGGAGGAATTTTAATCATCTTCAAAATATTCCCCCCCCCCCCGCTAAAAAAACAAAATCATGAGGAATTTTAATTACCTCAACTATAACAGGCATACTGCCACTTTCCTTTCTTCCCCCCCCCCCCCCCAAAAAAAAAAATCAGGAGGATTTTTTTACCTCCCACCAGGAAAACCTTGTGCACACTCCTGAATCTGTCTGGTCTCTTGCCATTTTTTTTTTCAATAAGAAGGACGGTCTTATTTATACATTTTACTTAAACAACACTTGTAACATTATTAAAAAACAAGTAACATTTTAACAAAACAAAATTGCTTCTCTACTGTTTCTGTTTTTGACAACACTAAAACAACAATATAGTTCAACACAATAAAACCCACAACCTGAAAAAATATAGCATTTAACAATTATAAATCTTTTTTTTTCTTTCTATCTTTTCTCATTTCTTGTAATAATCAATTATAAAGTCCCTGCGCGATTTTACTTATGTAATCTTCATCATAAGAAATACATAAAATACATTTCAGCAGTTTTGTTTTTTAATAATAAAAATATAAAGTTGTCAACTGTCTTCTGTGTCGGTATCTGAATTCCCCCTACCCCAACTACTGGAAGCTGCCCTTCCCTGTGTTATCTGTTCTATAGGTTTCTATTGTCATTGTCAAATCTAAAAGGCTAGATCTAAAAATACCTACAGTTTTATTGTTTGTTACTTCCCATCTCTTTGTTTAATGTAAGAGATTTTCTATTCCTTTGTCTATTGCCCCCCCTCTCAGCACTTAGTGACTCAGGTCCACTTTATAGTATCACAGTGTAAAAGCCAACAGTTCTAAGACTACACTCGCTAGAGCAGCTCAAGCTAATTACCCTTCACTGCACAGTTAAAAAAGAAGATGCACATCAAACTCCTGTAGTAGAACCAATCAATGCAATAAAAATTTTAAAAAACTGATGCAGATGGATCTAGATTGGTTTGATAAAATTGACTCCACGCCAGGATCTGTGAGACTATTAATCAACAAAAGCATACAGCCCTATATTGATATAGTAAAAAACCAATAGCTCTAAAAGACAGCATAAAACAGGAACTTGACAACATGGTCAAGAAATGTTCAATATGCCAAGAAAACCTCCGAGCACAATCAAAGGAAACTTTGCAGCCACATGACCAGCAGAGCATGGGAAGTTGTCGGCACTGATTTGTTTTACTGAAATGGTCAAGAACACTTAATAATTGCAGTAAATTTCCAATCATATGAAAAATGACTACAAGTAAAATGGTCGTTTCAGCAATGAGACAGATTTTCTTTGGACATTCCCACCAGTGTCATTAGTTATGTTAGTAATCCAGTGAAGCATTCAGAATATTTGTTCAACAATTGCAATTTGATCACATAACATTATCTTTAAAGTTCTCAAGACTGAATGGTTTTATTGAATGACAAATTCAAATAGTGAAAAGAACATTAACTAAAGTAAAGAAAACAGGAAGAGATCTTAAGTTTGCAATGCTATCCCTACGAACAACACCAATCAACCATAAACTTTCAAGTCCAGTTGAACTTTTAAACAATCACATTATGGGCTCAAACAGAATTGGGAAAATTCCAAGCTCCAAGTTTCCCAACCTTGAATGTATCTATGAACAACTAGAACATAGACAAGATATTCAGAAAGTGTATCATGATAGAACAGCTCATAATTTACCAGCACTTGTCCCTGGATAATATGTATGCTGAATAGCTAAATAGAGAAATGAAATGAGCAACGGTTCTGCAGAACCGAGATCGTAAATCCTTCAACTACCAGATAAATCTTCAAAAAGAGGAAACAAAATCCAAATAAAAGACGATCGGACATCCATCTATAAACAAGTTCATTTCAATGATCACATCACTTCATCACAAAGTGGACGCACTAACAAACAATATCTCACACCAATTAACCCCAAAACAATCAACATATAACACAAAAAGAAAACAACATCGGCTTACTTGAATAAGGCCGAAAAGAAATTCAGAATAAAAATTAAAAATATAAAAAGTATTTCAGAACATTCTTTTTCTAAGTCTTTTCCTTCAGTCTGTTTTCTCCGATATTTCTTCTGTTAAATGAGTATTTCTTTAACTTTCAAGGTAGAAATGATCTTTTTTCTTCTCTTGCAATTCCTTCCTTCTCAAAGAAAGTCTCAACTTCTTTAAAGCAGTTTGATGTCTAACTATCTCGTCTTAAACTTGAAAAATAAATTTTCCCTTACTTTTAAACCTTTGACAAATTTTTCTTTTTTCTTAAAAAGGGACTCAAAATGAATTGCTCTAATACTCCTTCATTCTCTCCTTTAAGAATACTCTTGTTTCGTAAATTGAAAGGAGAGATTAAATAAGATATATTAATAAATCTGACAAACTTGATCAACGCAACGCAAAGACATGTCCTTTCTCTCAAAGAAATTTATCGAAACTGATAGAAAATGTGCATGGGAGGACGAGGGAATTTCATCTACAACCCCTTCTTTCACCCTTCCTCACTTTGGCCGACTGCTATAGGGGGGCAAGATCATGAGGAGTCAAAATGACAGACAAACCTCAACAGGCAAGAAGGCCAATGAGTCACAGACAAGCACTACAAGCAAAAGGTGCAGACCCCCCCCCATCACTGCCCTTACACTGGTTAATGGCTGAGGGGTTAAAAAACCCCAAAATTCTCAAACTTTCATTTCAATAAAAATGTGTCTTAATGTAATGAATATACAAGATGCTCAACTGCTAAATGATTAGATAATATGTGAGACTAAATTGTTGAATACAAGAGATGCTAAATCGTTAAGTTTTGATTTTATGAAACGCTTCATTTAAATGCAATTCAGATAATGGGGTCCTCACCTCAGTGAGAGGGAGGCGGACAATATAAAAGAAAAGCAATTAAAGAAACAGTGTGTATTATTTCTTGATGACGTGACATTATCTGGAAACTGAAATGAAATATTTCACAATTGAAAACAGTCAATGAACATACAAATCTACAAGGTAGATCCTCAAAATCCTATTATTCTATTATCTACTTTCAATGCTCTGATAATCGAACTATCATGATAGGAAAGGTGATAGCTTGTTTTACGTTGTGGGGGCGGGCAAGTGATCTGCAATGCAAGTTCTGAATTCTGAAATTTAACTCTTGATTCTTTTATTTATAAACTCATTTAAATTCTTAAACACTTACTTCAAATAGGAATTTGGAGAATTAGGATTATCCCAATTTCTATTGCCTTTTTTGCTATGACTCAGAGTTTGGTATATTAAGAAATGATTCAAACTATATACATACAAACTATCATAAAAAACGTAGACACCTCAAAAGCATGTGGACCAGATCTCATCCCGGCTGTACTATTAAAAAAATGCTCTGCTGAGGTTGCTCCAGTTCTCTCCAAACTTTACAATAAATGCCTTAACGAATCTTGCTTTCCCGATTGCTGGAAAACCGCTTCTGTGGTACCAGTCTTCAAGAATTCTGGTGAAAGAACTGACCCACTAAATTATCGCCCCATTAGCCTCCTTCCGTTTTTCGCCAAAATATTTGAGTCCTTAGTTAATCAAGCCCTAGTCCAAACTCCTGACTGACAAACAATATGGATTTAGACAAGCCCGTTCAACAGCAGATATCCTAACTGTAGTCTCTGAATGTATATACCATTCACTGGACAAAACAGGGGAGGGTAGAGTGGTAGCCCTCGATATATCTAAGGCTTTTGACTAAGGAAAATTAGATCATATGGTATCACTCGAAGAATACATAATGTAATTAAATCCTTCTTAAGTAAGAGAAAAATCCAGATTGCCCTCGATGGTCGTACATCTAAATATGATATAAATGCGAGAGTACCTCAGGGGTCTATCCTTGGACCTTTATTATTCCTGATATTCATAAATGGCCTCCCTGATAAAATTGTTTCAGAGATGGGTATATTTGCCGATGACACCACCACTCTCTATAACAGGCATGAGGGGAAAACAAATGAACACATATCCAAGGAAATGGCAGAAACACTAGAGGATGACCTCCAATCTGTAGTGGAATGGGGACAAAAATGGATGGTCGCATTCAATGCTGCCAAGAATAAGCTTGTTTCCTTCAATAACTACAAGAAACCTTCTCTACCACCAATAACAATGACAAGAACAAATTGCCTGAAAGTACTTCTTTTAAACTCCTTGGCCTAACGTTTACAGGGAATATGAACTGGAATAGACACATTGAGAGCATTGCCAAGGCTGCTGCAAAGAAGGTGGGCTCTCTCTACCGTGCTAGAAAATTACTTACACCTGAAAGTATCCTGTACCTCTATAAGGTCATCATTCGCCTATGTATGGAGTACTGTTGTCACATTTGGGCTGGTGCATCTGCTGCTTGTCTCTCACTCCTGGACAGGGTTCAAAAGAGTCACCAACCTGATAGGTCCTGAACTGTCATCTAGGCTTCAGCCTGCACCATCGACGAGATGTTGCATCCCTCTGCCTGTTCTACAAATACTTTAATGGTGAATGCTCTGACGAACTGCAAACACTTGTACCTCCTTGACGTGACTACCCCTGACAAGCAACTAAGTCCCACCCCTTTACAGTAGAGATCTTTAGGTGTAAGAAAGCCTTTTACTCCAATAGTTTCTTCCCCAGAACTGCAAGTCTTTGGAACTCCCTTCCGGGATTCTGCTTTCCCAACTGTACTGATATGCAGAATATGTGAACAAACATCTTGCTACTCATCTCCCTTCATAATGCCCACGCAAATTATGTCCCCGGTAGTAGCCCCATACTTCAAAGTGGCACTGTGCCTTGTTTGGGGTGAAAACTGAATAAAAACAAAAACAAAAAACATCATGGATAGTAAGGATCAAGTTTTTCTTCTTTTGTAGATGAAATTTGCTTATAGGTGGTTTATCTCCTGTAAAACGTGGTCACAACGAGATATCTTTATTGGTTTCTTCATTATCTTTTAGTTCTCTTCATCTTTTTCTCAATTAAATTAATTACAATATAAATGAAAAATTCAATGAAAGAAAACAGGAAATTTAAAAACAGATTCCACCTTAAAACAATTGAATGAATAAGAAATAAGAACATAAATCACTAATGAGGTTGCAAACCTCTGCTCAACAAATTTAAAGATGGGTCAAAATTTTATTTGATTTTTACTTCTCCATATTGTATGAAGTATCCCCAAAATTATACCATGAAAACATTGATAACTCAAAAATTGATCAATTAATGGTTACTGCTATAAAAGAACACAAGATTCATACATAGAATTCGGAAAAATCAGAAGTTGAAATTATTAATATCAATAATTGATATTTTGATGAAACTTTTCAAGGTCAGAGTTCAAGGTCATATAAGATATGGAATTTCATTGGCAACGATATGGGCCAAATAGTAAAACATTACCAAAGTATAACTTTCTCATGACCCTTGACCAAGATATCTTCAAATTCAATTGGTCTAAGTTTGACCACAACCAATATTTTGACCAAGTTTATTCAAATGATATGGATGCTATTTCTAAATTCCTCAAATAATTACAATATCTTTTTTTTTTCTTCAATATTCTAAAATTCCAACTGAGAAATGTAAACATGTCTGTCCGTTTTTGGTGCCAAGTATAAAAAAGTGAGACTTTTTTTTAAAGCAAGAAAATAATTAAAAAAAAAAAAACAGATCTCCAACAGGAAAATATGGCTTGAGTACAATTATATTGTTTTTTTTTTGTGGGGAAAACAATATATACAAAATTGTGTGTAGAGGATGTTCTCACAACTCTGTGATAATCTTCACTCTTGTTTATCGATTGCAGATATTTCTCAGTTGGTTTTGCTTTTACACATTCCCTTTTAGAACAGTTTACCTTAATGTGCATGTGAAAAAAAAAAAGCTTTGAATTTCAAAGGCACATTAAGAACCACATTCCAATCTTTACTTATAGTTTATAAATCTACTTTTGTAACAAAAATTCCTCGCATTGTCAGGCATAGTCTAACCTCATGCTAGTTCTAACTCCAGTATCATAATTATTGCTATTATTAGTTTTCTGTCTTCACAAAATCTTGATACACAAATATCACCATTGATGGGGGACACTAGTTTGAAGAACAGTAATGTAAATAATTATTCCTCATTCAAACATCTTTGAAACATTTAATTTTTTTCTTGTTGGGAATAGATCTAAAATTATCAAATTGTTTTTGGAATAATGGAGGAAAGGACATTTCTAAGATTATTATTAACAACCTGAGTAAAAAACAGTTTTACAAAGTCTTTCACTAGCTGTTCCTGCACACTTATAAAGCAAGAGTGCTTTTGTATATATTTTATATCAATTTTGTACTCAGATTTCTTCAGCAGATTAAAGAGGAAGTTTGTGTCAAAGACCGGTTGGGCAAACTGAATGTTGCTATTCAATCCTGATATTGTTCTTTCACCTGCTATTTAAGAAACAAGATACGTTCAGGTCTTGTATGATTTGGAATTTCTCCTGCATTTTATCCATCCTTAGAGTTGGCAGTTTATTCATAATACACTTGACTTCCTAACAAAAATTCACATCAAACAAGTCTGAAATGTAGCAATTCAATAAATTACATTTCTGAATTTTTGAGATGAAAATTGATTTGTATTTTTTGGATTATTGTTTACTCAAGATGAGAACAGTAGTCCTCAGAATCAAAATGGGCAATTCAATATTTTACAATATCAACTCTTACATAAAATTCGAAGGTATTTCTGGCTCTTTAAATCGGAATGTTGAATATTTCTGTAAAAATTATCATATAAGGTTTATCATATTTTACATGCTGACATGTGTTGGATGGCTTTTAGAAATTGACCTTTAGTCAGATTTTTTATTTTTATTCAATCCACTTTCTCTCACCTCCATCCTTATCACTTCCTGCTATCTCAACTATTCTACATCTATTAACCCAAGAACTCTCATCGATTCTTTCACTGTCACCAAACCAATTCTCCTGTTCTGTACACATCTCTCTAGAATATCCAGATTAAATCTTTCTCTGAAATCATCAGGTCTGTTTTTAAGACTCATTCATCATATCATTTTCGTATTTCTCTCATATCATATACACAACCCACATTTCATTTTCATACATAATAATCACTGTTACTGGTTCTGTAATTTACCAGTCATAGGGGTGCTGCATGGTGAATGAACGATAGACCAGCTGGTTCTACTTGATGCAGTTGTGGGCAACCTCTGCTGAGAGTGATCTTGGTGATGATTGGTTGGACACTGATATGAGCTTGGTTTTCTTGGCACTGATTTGCATGCCACATCATGAGGATACTTCAACCAGTTGCTTCACTAGGTTGGCTAGCTCCTCCTCCTTTCCTGTCAAGCCATCGATGTCATCAGGTTGGTGATTGCCTGTGTAGTCTTCCAATGTGTCAGTTATGATGCATTCAAGAAAAATGTTAAACAGTATTTGTATGGCAGATGTCCTTGTCAGACCCCAACTGAAGTATGGAACAGTATTCCCTATACAAATACTACACTGATAACCTTTGTGTAGAATCTGTTGATGGTGTGGACCAGCTTCCGACCCATGTTGAATTTGTTCATTGTGGCCCACATAGTGTCATGCCATACTCTATTGAAGGTCTTAAAATCGATGAAAACATGGAAAAATGTCTTGTTGATGCTAACTGAATGTCTCACACAGAACACAAAATGGACAATACATCCTCACTTTATATTTAAATGGCTGATAAACCTTGGTTAACAGTGCTAACACTGCTGGCTATTAATGGCAGGTGTTCCTTGAACTTTACTTATTCCTAACCATTCTTATCACACCAGCATCCCCATGCGCTCCAATAACACAACCACAATAAAAAAAAAAAATAAAAGATAAACAAGAAATCAAGTGAAATAGTTTAATGTACACATAATTATTATCATTATATACAATGTACCATGACAACATGACCAAAGGTTTGACAAACAGTGTGCATGAATATATATGTATATTTTTTGTAAATATATTCATTCATTTTGCACAGAGTCAAACCTTTAAAAGTTTGACCACAATTTTTGTAATGTTTAAAAAAATCTTTTTTCTTTCAGTTTAAAATTTTTTAATTTTATTTTTTAATTAAAAATTCTTTTTTTTTATTTTTTTATTTCTTTTTTTTTTTTTTTTACAAATGAATGCCCAGCATTTTTACAAAGGAGGAGAAGGGCATATTTTCATGTAGTGTCACCGAGAGATAGAGAGAGAAAAAGAAAGAAATAAAACAGGATGGCAACATCTTGAACAGCCCTAGGGAAAAATATTTGGGAGTTAATATTGTTTTTTTATGTTAATATTTTTTCTATCCAAATTTTTTTCCTTAAAAAAAAAAAAAAAAAAAAAAAAAAAAAAAAAAAATGCTTTTTCAAATTTAATATTCAAATGAAAATTTCTATAATACAATCCTTTAAAAGTTGTTTTCTTGCACAAAACATATCCAGTCATACTCGCCTTAAAAAATTCAATTTTATTCAATTAAAAAAAAAAAAAAAAAAAAATTTTTTTTCCAAACAAAATCCAATCATACTTATTTTTAGAAAATTCAATTTTCAAACCTTTTTAGTTTTTTTTTTGAAAAATGTTTTTTTATACAGACACATCTCCAAAAATCATTCATATTTCTTTCTGAATATATAACCAAACTATTCAAAAATTTCCAAATAAAATTCGAAAAAATGTTTTTTTTTGTTTTTCAAATTTCATGAATACATTGTGCCATTCTAACCCTTGTTACTGCCAAAGTTCTGAGTTATATACAATCCCCTTTGACCAAATTAGCTTGATTGAAATATAAATTTAAAAGTTGAAAAAATGTTTCTATCTAAAATGTTGCATTTTATGGATGATTAATATTCACTTATGGTTGATATAAATGTTAATATGGAGAAAGAGGCAAAAAATTTCATTAATAAATGTTGCTGGGTACAACATTTAAAATTCTACTAATAAAAATAAGTCCATTTTTAATAAATTGTCTCCAAAGATGAACTTATCTCAATTAATATTAGTCAAATGAGTAAAATTAGGATTTACGTGGCGTTGAACAAAAGATCAAACTTGCATATTTGATGAAATTCTTACAATGTTTGCAAAAGTTTCAGCAAATAATCAAATTCCTTCTGTTTACATAACAATGGTTGTTGGCAGGAAATGTAAATCGTTTTCAAAATTCTTAATTGGAAATGTGACCGAGCATAAATCACAATGTCAAAGCATAATCACATTGAAACACTGTTTCTTGTTAGATCACTGAAATTAAGTGATGTTGAACATGGACAGTAACAGATAGACAAACATTTGGAAATACCAGGTGCTTTAGATGAGAGGACAGCAAAACCTCTCAGCAATAAAAATACAGCCCTGAAGATGCACTTTCACATGTTGACAAAACTAAATAACCTTCTCTCTGGAATGGAAGCTTTGTTTTTAATAATGTGGCAAAGTTCCCAGGGTGAAAGTATGCATTAATTAAAAACTTAAAGGTGTCATTTGTGTAGTGATCAATACAAACAGATCTATTGATTAGATGTTAATCAATTCCGTTGAGGATTAGAATTACATGCGATGAAACATGTCGCTTGATTTCTATATAGTGAGATCAGATTGTCATCAAATATATCAGTTTAATTCAATTCTTTTTAACTTGGGTTACATTCTAACAATCACTCAACTGATGAACTTTAGTTGAAAGAAGATCTTCTAAGAGGAGACAATTTGCTAAGAGTAAACTCGTTTTTATCAGGTATTTCATTAACAAGCTAAACTAACCTGGCAGCACAACGGGTTAAAATGTTCAAATTAAATCAAATGTAGAATGGTCAAGGAAGTATGAAACCACTCTTCAAAAATGAAGGGTTGGGGGCGTACATTAGCGAAAAATCAAGTAATTTAAAGCAAAGCAAAATAAAATTAAACTAAGTATAAATTTTAATATTGTGAATAATTTTCTGTGATAAATGATTAAAAAAAAAACAAAAGAAATCGATGAGAGAATTAGAGATAGCTTCCCTACCCAGCAGTTACATAGATATCAACTCAATCATTTTTCTTTATACACACATACATACATAGACACAAAAAACACACAATGTGTGTGATTAAACAATGGATGGGCATGATGAAGATGTTTATATACTCATAAGGATTTGTCTACTTTAAAAACATAAGGCTGGGATTGAAACAGAATACATTGGAATTGAAAATAAAATTAAAACTTATTTTTAAATTCTAAAATATATATATATATATATATTTTTTATTATTATTTATAAACAATATAAGCTATCAAAGCAGTTATCCATAAAAAAAATTGTTTTTTCAACCAACAATTATTTTTTATCAAAGGTTTGTTTTCTCCCCACTACAAAGAAGTCATTCCATTGTTTGATTTTTTTTTTTTTTTAAAGATTAAAATTTTTTTTTTTCTTTTTTGGAATGTCATTATGTTTGGCTTGCTCAAAATCTGTTGCATACACACAAACATGCACACTCCAAGAAACAAACATATGCTGCAGTGGACCGTGGCAGCAGTATATTTGGATTACTTTGTAAACTCCACTGCAGTTCAGCAGTATTTCTACTGCTAGCAGAGAAGATAGAAATATAGCTAGTAACATTTAAGAATTCAGCAGACCAATAGCTATTATTATTATTATTATTATTTTTAAATAATTTTAACTGCAGTGGTTATACTAAAGCAACTGCAACACAAAAGATGACAACAGAATGCCTGAGAAACCAAGAGAGATCATTTGCAAATTTCAAGTTATTCAAAAGACCAACAACATGATTAGCAGTTCAGCCTGATACCAAGGATCAACAGAAAATTGAAACATAAAAAAAAAAAAAATCTTTAAGCATTCAAATGTTCTTGTTGCTATGGAAACTTGTATCAAAGCTGATGCAATTTTGATTCAGTTTATTCTTTTACTAATACAAATAAAAAATTGATGACCATGGTTAAGGGTGACCCAAAAGCTCTCTTTTCATTGGCTGCTAGATCAAGATGCAAGGAAGATGCTACTCCTTTCTCTGGATTGCTCCATTTACTCTTGATCCTAATTTTCTTTTTAAGCATTTAGCAAGGAGGCAGCAGGCACCTCTTTCTGAGTCTTTGGTATGACTTGACTGAGGATTGAACTTAAGTCTTCCGGCCCATCAATGAATACCTTAAATATTATGCCCCATGGATCAGTAATTCTTTTACTAATCAGAGTAAAGAATAAAACTTTTGTGTTCAAGACAAAGAAACATGACGGATCCTTATTTAATAAAGCAGAGATATTTAATATAAAGTGAGTTTTTTTCATAAACTCATCAAAGTAGTTGACTGCAGTTGATGATGACCCGAAAACTCCCTTTTCTGAGACTTTTTATTCATTTGCAGTATGTCACTACTTTTCTATGTTCAAAAACAATTTGACCCCAATAAGTAAAACGTTACTTATTTATTGATCATTAAGGGTTGGCTTATGGGAAAATCATAATCATTGAAAGAGTCTGGGTTCAGTGTGCAATATCCAGCAACCCATATTTTTATAAAATTGTTATGCAAAAAAAAAAAAAAAAAAAAAAAAAAATAGAAATGAAAAGTTTATATAGAGTGAAGATGAAAATCCTAAATAGTTATAACAAGGAAAATTAATTGAAATCACACAATTTCTTTTTATCCCATCTTCATGCAATAGATAAGTAACCAGGTTATTTTAACACATACAAAAACTAAGAATTGTAATTAAATATCAAGCCAAGATGAACAAAATAAAAACAAGTTCATTAGATTAATCTGATTGCTAATTATATGAACCAAATTTTCAAAAAAAAAAAAAAAAAAAAAAAATATTTTTTAAATTTAATGGTTAAATAAAACTAACATCCAAATACTAAAATCTAGACTCACCCCTTTCAAATGTGTATAATTGTGCATGTTTTTGTTTTCTCCCCATAAACTGTCTTAATCTGCGAAAAGCATTATTTTGTATATAAACGTTTTCTAATAGTCAGTTTTACTTCAATACTCTCTTTTTGAATTGGCATTAAAAAATTTCCTTCTTTAACACAAATCCTTTAATAAACTCTGCAATTTAGATAAAACTTTTCCCAATAGTATTTTATCAATTGTTAATTATTGTGATAGATTTTGGCTTTAACAAAACTAAGAGGTTCAATAAACGTGTTTTTTATTTTTATTACAAATCATATTCTTGTAGACATTCATATTTCGTTTTTATACACCCATACATTTTTATAAGAGATTGATTATTAGGCTGTCATACTTAGGTTTTAAATAGTATTAGTAGTAGTTATACCTTTCTGAGTGTGAAAGACTTAAATCCAATGCTTATCCTATCAAAATGTTAAGTGAAATAGATGGACTGAACCATCCCTGTGGCAGGATGCTAATCCCTATTTGCAGAGGACAAGGTCGGTTTTCAATAAGAAAATTCAGTTCCTCCTCAAAAGGGGCACTCTGGATTAGGACAAAAATAAAAATTTCCTCAGTCAAAAAAGACCATCAACCAAAGACAAAACAGGTGAAGTTTAGTATTAGAACAGATACAACAATTTGATCCTAGCCAAAAAGATCCGAGTGTCAGGACTCTAGTCTGTCATCAGTTATATTTAATTTTCATCATTAAATACACAGCTTAAATGGACACATCTTAAGAATGAATGTCTATTTTTTTATAGCAGTTAATGAAATGTAAGGAAAAATATTAAACTTTGAAGCAAGAGAAATTCTACGAGTAAGGAAAATTATATTTTTGTTTTATAAAACAATCATTAATCGAATGAATACAGGTTGAAAAAAACAAAAACAAATGAGAACTAAAACTGTTGATGATGAATATTTTTAAGAAACGTTAATTTTTGATGAATACTAAATTATTCTGATCCAACACAGATAGGTAATCAAGATGTTTAAAAGTGGAAACAATAAAATTCTTTGATTAGAAATTAAAATTACCAGTACATTATAGTCAATACAGTGAATAGTACTTTATCGTCAGATCTATACTTACAGTGTAAATATATGTTCAAAGAAATCAGCTAATTATATATAAATATAATTTTATAATTTGCAAAAACCTTAAAAATAGAAAAATTACATTTTAGAAATCAACAAAATGATATTTAAAACATTATGCTGTAACGTGTTCAATTCTATAAAAAAAAAAAGAATAGCTATAACGATTTTTATAATTACAACTCCCTTCACAGTTCTGCGAGTTATAATCCCCCTGTATATATATATATATATATATATATATATATATATATATAGATAGATATATACACACACATTTACTATTTTATGTATATACGCATGTAATATTATAAGGTAATAAAATATATTTTGTATGTACATATTTTCGATATTTGAACATGAGCAGAGCTCAATGGTATGGAACTATATTTAAGACATATCCTGATAATTTCCTTTGGGAATGAAACATGAACTTTTATGTGTAGCTTACTAGTCATAAATATATTTTCATACTATATATTATATATATATATATATTCATTCAATGTATCAATACAGGTGTGTGTGGAGGGGTAGATCATTTGTTAAATCTATTTACTATGCAGAAACTATTTCTCTTGTTAAATCTTTTTTAAGTCCAATATAACGATGCAGAAGAGGACAAAAATACATTATCTTTCAACCAATTAAACAACGCTAGAACATCAAAATAAAAGTACATGATTGGCCTAATGGATAAAGTCATGGACTATGAGATTAAAAGGTTTATTTTCTTTTAAAAATAATGTAGTTTTAAACATATTGAAATGATGAAAGCAAGATATAAGAAACTATTCCAAAGAATTTAAACAGATATAAGTGTAAATATCTAAACTTATTGTTTAAATCTTCATAAGCACAAAATATTTTTCTATGGACATTTTAAAAATAATTAATAGAAAAATCATTCTGCAAGGTATAACATTATTCTTGAAATAAATGTGTGTACGGTGAATATTGGCATGGACTACTGATTGGCATGCCGTGTTTGAGTCTTGTCAGTTTTATGACATCACTGTTGGAAATCTTTATGTGGATCTCCCAAACCAACAAAACAGAATCAAGCGAGTCAACATAACCTGCTGATTCATACATATATATCAACTTGACGGCACACAATAAGAAGTCTTTCAATAAACTGAAGTCTTGGCAGCCTCCTGAATCTAGAGAAGAATACCAATAACTGCTAGTAACCCTGGATCCATCTCTCATCTCCTTTCTACCGAGAAAAGATGTTGCTAACATAGGCAGTGTGCCTCCATTGTCATTTCAAACGATCTTTTCGGTACAGATATCCAGCTTTGCTTCGATGAGACCAGTAGTAATTATTCTGTTTATGATAGTTGATGTGGATCACGGATTAGACTGTATCAGACTCATTAGTAGTGGAGGAAAAAAACTCATTGTCAGATACGACAGATAATCGAGAAGAATGTATGCATGTAAGTTTGTAAATCGACAATACTCAAATAAGAAGAAAGTATAAATCAGAAGTTATAACAAAAATGTATAGAAAATTAAAAACTATAAAATGAAAAGAAAAAATTAAAATGCTATCACAGAAATAAGAAAGATTTTAGAGATCAAATGGTCAGTTCTCACTGATTTCACTTTTCTGATTCAGAGTAAGGATTACAAACAAGAGGAGGAAATGTTTCCAGCATAGAAAAACTGAAATACACAACCTGAAAAAACTGCATTCACATAGTAATTGATGAACTAATTATAATTTCTTTTTGATTTTTTAATTTCTTTTTTGACCAACTCTTTTGTTTTATCCCAATAAAAAGGTTATTTTCATAATTGATGTTTTTCATTTTTAGGAGAGGATTTATAAGTTAAATTTAAATATTTTTCTTATTTTTGGAGCGTGTACTTTTACTTGTTACATATTTAAGCAAAATGTTCAAAATAAAGCAGTAAATAAAATATATATATAAAAAAAAAAAAGAATCAAAACATCTGAGTTTCTTTTGGAGTTTAAACCTGTTATTTTTAAAATCATAGTTTAAAAAATAAAAATACAAATAAAAAAGGAATATTTTCAAATTTACTCCATCCTATTTCTATTGTTTTAGATGGTTGTCTGAAAATATTTCGGTAAGTATTATGGCTTCATGGGATTAATACAAAATATATTTAACGAAAATATCTTATATTTGTAATTTATTAATGAAGTATTGTTTTTGTTTTATCACATTAGATTAGTATAGAGTAATCTCTATTTTTACGAGGTTATTTCAAGATATTTGGGCAACAAAAGAAAGGAACCCACCGGACTTCAATAATTAAAAAAAAAAAAGAAAACAAAGCATAAAAAATTCCTTTATAATAGATGGTTATACTTACATATGTATATACATTTCATTTCAATGTGAGCGAAAGAATTAAAAATATTTAAAAAATTTGATCAAATAATATTAAAACGTGAAAGATCGAATATATGGATAGACATACAGTAGATAAATACTACAAAAGACAGATCTATGAAACAGAAATGGATAAAAACCGCTAAAGTCTTTTTTTTTTGTCCTATGCTTATCCCTCCTCCCTAAAAAAACATGTGAAGAGTAATTTAAAATATTCACAAAATTATCAGATTTAAACTTTTTTGTATTTTTTTGCATTATTTTAAAAAAATCGTGCAATTAACAGATCTCAATGAAAATTCTAGTACTTATTTAGTTATAGATCAATTAAAAATACCAAGCGAGTCCATTTTTTGGTAATTTCAAGAAACATTCCTCCTCACAAAACAAATTTTCTCAAACATTTTTGTCATTTTTAGAAAGATAAAACCCATAAAATATCTTAGAGTAAATTATCTTTTCCCTAAGGAATACCAACACCTCTCAAATATAAATAAAATATAAAATGTTTAGCAGTTTTGTAGTGTGCAAACCCATGAATGTTCAGGGTATTATTGGGGATGTTGCATGCATATTCATTTATATAATATACAAAATGAAAGCAAAAAGAGGAGAGAAAAAAATTTTTTGAGATGGAGCTAAACTAGTTTTGAGTAAAGTTATAAAAGTGGTTTGAAATAATAAATTATTTCGTCATCTTATATATATATATATATATATATATATATATATATAAAGCAGAATTCGATGTGTCTGCTTTGTTACAGGCAAGATCTAAAAAATAAATATTCCTATATGTTGTATACAATATTAAATTAGGTTATTTCTTCTGTTTCGCAATGACTTTTGACCTCTACTTTTAAAAACCTTTCTTAGCCAATAACTGAACAGGAGAAAAATATAAACAACATGGCTGACAGATTTTACTTTCAGCATTTACCATTTTATCTTTTTTGACAACATGCAGGTGCAAAATTGATTCAAATTTTATCAAATATTTTGACAAAATTAGCCAATTAAAACAAAACAAAAAAAACAAAACAATTTAATTCAAAATGACAATTTTTGTTTTAAAGCCACATAAAAAAGAGGAGTTCATTATTAAAATAGTGCTTGATCTATGTTATGACAAAGAACAAAAATGTAAACTTTTAAATCTGGAATATCTACCTTTGTTCAATTATTTCTTTGACTTACTGAAGCTGCAATAATTTCAGAATACATCAACCAATCAAAATCTGAAGCAATATTTTTAGGATGGAAATTTTGATCAGAGTTATCAGACTGAACAATGCATTGCAAGTGGACAATAATGAAGATCTACATAAATTTAATATTAAAATAATACAGTAATTTTCCTGTAGTTAGAAAATTATAACAGACACAAGTATTAAAACTATACTCCTCTCAGCTTACAATATTATTAGTTGCACATTTTACATCAGTAATTCTGCCTACAAAAAAAAAGAAAAGAAATAAATACATAAAATAAAAAAGATAAAAATATTGAAGTAAGATAATAAGATCCCCTTAGACATTCTGCCACTCAACCTACATAATACCCCCATCCTCTTTATGAAATAATTCTTCTGCTAAACTACATACACAGAAATAAGAGTTGGCAAGAATCATTTACATGGGAATGGCATGTGTAAATACATATAAAGTTATGTATGTTATGTGCATTGGAATGTATGTGTATATACATACATTTTGTTTTTCCATTTCTAAATAACCAATTCATCTTTGTTGGAAATATTATTTGGCAGCGATATCGTTTTAAATGTAAGTGAAGATATAATTTGCCAGATTAGAGTTAGTGTTATTAGGTACAATTGATGTATGTGTTTTGAAGTCAGCTGTGGCCCCATATGGAATATATATGATTGCAAGAAAAAAGGATTAAACAAGGATTTTTCAGTTGCAGTCTAATGCTTAGTGAAAATACATTTAATGTCAGGTAAACAGGGCATAGAAGGTTGGCAGCGCTTAGACTCCCATAAATGATTTACTGAGACAACATGTTCATGAGTTTCAGTAATTGCTATTTTCCTCCCCATGAGGACAGAGCTAGACACAAAATAGTTTTTCAATGTGGGGGAAATCCAACTCCCTAAAAATGGGACTCTGGATTGGGGCAAAAATATAAATGTCCTCAGTCTAGAAAGATTTCTCCTTTACTGACCAAGGACAGAACAGATAATTAGAACAAGCTTTACAATAAAATCCTTGTCGTTCATCTTAATGAGCAAAACCTCAAGCAAACATCTTCAAATTTTGATCTATGAGCAAGGTGGACAATGATAACCACCACTATTATGAGTACATCACTAGATTTAGTCAAGTAAAATAATTTTCATTCATTCAACTGGAAAAGTTTAAAAAAAAAAATAAATAAATAAAGGGAATGGGCATTTTGCAAATTCTTTTTTAAAATGCAGAAGAAAAATCAAAAGTAGTAAATGTTGTGCACAATGACTTTTTATACAGCATTATTATAATGCATTATTCTAAAAGCTTGTCTATTTCAGTCCGGTAAGCTTTTCATCATGGTATTTTGTATACAACCGTTTTTTTTTTTTAATTTTTAGCACCAGTTCTGGAGCCCTGACCGTTTTAATGGTAAGTGAACTGGAAAATAGGAGAAAATGATTTACTCTTTTCTGTTTTGTTTTTAAATCTTTTGCTTGTTATGTTATTTGGTTTCTTTTAATTCTTTGATTGGTATTGAGAATTCAAAAGAAAGGAAAAAACAACAACAATACAGAGAGACAAATATAACAAACATACAAAAACAACATTCATTCATTATTATGTTTTGTTTAACAATGGAAGACAAGAGGAAAAGTGCAAAGGAATTGAACTGCAGTGATGAATGTCACATATACTGGCCATTTTAAAGAAAACAGTCCATGAAGGAAAGTGAAAAAAAAAAAAAAAAAAAAAAAAAAAAATGATCATAGTACGTTAAGAAAAAAAAAAGAAAAAGTAAAATAATTAAAGCAAGTAAAAATAAAAATGAAAATACTTAGAGAATGATCCTCCCCCCAAATGGAACAACTTATTTTAAAAACGTTGATCAATGTCATTTTAAAAATCACCAATATAATGATAAAAAGGTGATTAATATACAATATATATGAAATGATTTAATATGACACAAAACCTCTACAATATACAAGTATGTACACTTAATGGCAAAAAAAAAAAAGAGAAAAAGAAAGAAAGAAATGAATACCTTCATTTAGGTTTTCAATTTTAATGAAAGAAAAATAAATGGATGAAGGGAAAGAGATTAATGAAAGAAACTTGTCTATACAGTTCAAAGATTGACATTTTCTGATTATTGAAAACTCCACAAACACAAATGGACTGTTAAAAGAACATGGATTAAGAAAGACTTGTTTAAATGGCCGATAAACTTTACAAGATAGCCATTTAATGAATTGTGGTAGAAAAGATTTTTGCTTTTTACAAAAATAAAACAGTTGGACAAACGAGACAAATACAACAGTAAAAACGGGTAGAGTTGTATTGTAACACATTCCACAAGGGTAAAGGGGGAGAAAAAAAAGAAAAGAAAAAAACGGAAGGTCACAAGAATCAGTAGATATTTAACAATTTTTTCACATCATCTTTTTAATTTAAACCTCAGATGTAAGAGCTATAGAAAAAAGAGTTTTGGCAGAGATGGGATAGCCACACTGAAACATTTGTGATTCCCTAATGTTTAACAAACAATGAAAGCATACACGCAAATCCATTTGACTCCAAAAATTTGTCTGCAATGCATTGCATAAACTATAACAATATAAAAAGTGAAACAACTAAAAGTAGCAGTCATAGAGCAGAGAGTCGTGTCAGGAAAGGAAAAAGATTTATCTGAAGATTAGACAACCTTTACTGTTAACAATAGTAACAAAAAAAGTCATATGGTAATTTCATGTTAAGTAAAAAGATTAAAAAAGTTTTTGAAAATTAAAACTTTAAATTCAAATTTAAGCACTCATTTTTGTATTTTTCATCAATAACAGCAATTGGAAAGTTATTGCTTTAAAAAAAAATACACAAAAAATAAAAAAGTAAAATAAATAATCTATATACATAAATTACGAAACTTAATTGCCAAGCTGCTTTCCCATTCAATGAAGATGTGACACATCAATTATAAATCCCCATAATCCCCTACGTGGTATTGAATCTTAATCTAAACACTGAACCCTGACTTTAGGACCAATCTTAAGGTAGATGGTTCTCAAACACTATACAAGAAATAAAATATATTTTTAACAAGTATTTCATTTTGTGTTCTTACAAAAATGATGTAGCATGGTTTATGCCATTATCATTTATCATTTTTGGAGTGGTGATTTCTTCTTGAGAGCACTGATCAAAAAAAGTATTTTTAAATCCTATGTTTCATTCTTTAGCATGGATATAATGACTATATCAACAACAACTATTTGCAACTGACTGGAGGACTTTCATAACCTGACTTTAATATTCAAGTCAATCTTAGAAACCTGATATAAATGGACACTTCAACTGGTAGACTATAAAACACAAACAACTTAATAAAAACAATAGAAATGTAATGGATCTGTGCAAAAGGAAAGTAGCTTATATGTAAATCAGTCCATTCACCCCTTACCAACTACAGAGTAAAGATTTTAATGCTTTAAAACAAAACTTACTTAATTTTATTTTCAGATTGTATTTTATGGAAATTGGTTATCAGCATATGGTGAATTAAATGCTGGTAAATGGAGATTTTGCAACAAGATAGAATGACCCTAGTCATGTCTACATATTTTTGAAGATGCATTCTTACATGTAACATTTAGATTGATATGCAGCATTACAAAATTTTAATGAATAGTTGAAGGATGTTTTTTTTTCAATGAATAAATTTAAAGTTTTTGCAGTTGATGATAAAACACTTTAGTTTTATTTGTTCAGAAACAAGGGGAAAACTCCCCAATAACTATTGATATTTTTTTAAGGGGGGAAAATAATGGGAGAGGAAGAAGCTTATAAAACAAAAGCGAACAGTACTCCATTCAATCTGATATCAAACCAATTAATGAGTTGCGTAGCCATGATTGATTTACAGTACAAAGATCAAAGGTGGAGGTGGGATTACTTTTGTTAAAATTTCATTTTTAAACACATTATTTAACAAATGGTGATATATCTTTTTGAAAAATCTGAGAATAAAACAGTATCTCTTTCCTTGCACAATAGATATAAGGTAAATTGAAAACAGAAGAACAGATTCTTATTAAGAAAAGAAAACAGTTTAAGCACTTTTTCAAATTATTTTCAGAGAGAGCGATTACATTTTTTTAATTACTGCTAAAAAAGAAAAAGAAAAAAGAAAAAAAAAAGGGTGTGGAGATAATACCAAGACACTGAATTGAAAATTACAAATAATAGCTAAAATATAGTTTAATTTTATTGAATAATTTTCTATGCAAATAAAATCAAAATATAATAAGATAGATAGAAACTTGATGTTTAATTCAATGTTTAAATTAACAATATGTAGTGTTTTGCATGAAAAACCTTAAACTAGCACAGCGCAAGTGAATGTGTTTGAAAATTAAACGGATATGATGGTGGACAGATCATTTGCTAAGGTCAAATGATTAGAATAAAAAGAAAATTATTTTTAGAACCATTTGCATATTTTTACTCACATTTTTCCCTCAGAATCATTCAAAAACATTCACATCAAAACAACTTTTTTAAAGTTGATTTTTCAGTCTATTTAATGACTTGCATAAAAGTGCATTTGCAGAGCATAATTAAAAGTAGTAAATGGAAGTATGAAATAGTCATTTTTATCGTTTCTGCTTTTATCAATACACAAAAGAAATTTGATTAACTTGTTTTTATATAATTTATAAAACTAATTTTTTTTTACTGCTTTATTTATTGGAATAGCTTTGAAATTCCAATGTAAAAAAATTTAAAATTGTTGAAATAAGTGTATAGACCCAGTTAATTCCCCAAGCTAATTAACCCTCTTCAAAATAAAATAAAACAAGCAGGGTTTTTTCAAATAACTACAAAATTCTCCCAAAAGTGTGACCATTTCCATTCACCAAATCGTTCGAATAGAAACAATCAACAAGATTATTAGGGGTAGGGAAAAATATGCAAATGATGCATAATTATACAGGTTGATATACAAACAAGAATGTTTATATGCAGCAATATATGGACAGTGAGCTGGAAATGGTGATAACAATTAGATTAAGACATTCAACATAAACAGCCCCTCGCCCCAACATCTCGCTCCCCAAAATAGGTTTATATCTGTTTATCTAGTAAACAAAGCTTTTTGGAAATCCACAATAAAGAAAATTGAAAAGTTGACAAAATTTGATGAAAAAGTAAAATAACAAACAAAAAAGTAACAAAAATAAACAAAAACAAAAAACAATAACAAAAATACCCACCCTTCCAAAAAATAAAAATAAATAAAAGATCCCCAAAGTAAAAATAGAGATTTGAATTAAAATTTTTAAGATACTAATATAAACATTGACACTTTTTTAAAACAATCATCCTTTTAATAAAATGTTTTAAATGAGAAAACAGTCATGAAAATAAGTAAAATTCAATGTAAATTCCAACTCTAATTTAAGGGAAATAAAAATCACTAGAAATAAGAGAAACATGAGGATATAAAAATATTTGGAAAAGTATTTTGACACAAAAAGTCACATATATGTTAAAAACGTAACACATATTGGATATATAAATACAGATTAGTATTGGAAAAGATTGGCAAAATATTCTCTACAAGACAAAAGCATGCGTGTACTGAGGCTTAACGCACATCTTATATACTGGTTCCATCTAGTAGTAATAGTAGGAGAAAGATTTATAGTATAAAAATATATAAATTAAATTTACAAAAAAAACTAATGTTAGCATCAATACTATAAGAATTGTTTAAAATCTTTAAAAAAGAAAATTATTTTAAAATTTAGTGGCTGCAAAGAGATATTAACAACATTAATACAAAATTTAGTGAAGATAATTAGTTTTCAATCTGACATTTGGAGAGGTTTCATTGGTATTTATGAAATGTTTTATTTACTGTAGGTAAAAGTAGCAGTTTAATTGAAATATAACAGAATGGTTCTTTTTTTTGCGGAGATTAACAATGGTAGGCATTAATGTTAGGCTGTCTTAAATAGAAACATAAAAGGGATGATCCCCCCCCATAATAAAAATGATACATGGGATGAGAAAATAGAACTCTCCTGTTATGAAGAGCTAGATATTTTCACAGAAAAAAAAATTCAATTGAAAGTTGTAATCTCAAGGAATTAATATCATTAACAAAATGGCAAAAAAATGAACTGGGTTTTTACAAAAATTAAAGACTAAAGTTTGAATAAAAGTAAAAATCTGTGTGTCTGTCAACACCCAGTTTGTATTATTTAAAAATAAAAACAGATGAAATAACACTATATATATATATATATATATATATATAAATAATCATTATTATATTATTTTATAATAATTTATATCTAAACGAAGTCATGATATAGTTATTTTTAAAATAATGAATGTTTTTGTAATTAAAACTCAATCTCTTTAGGAATCATTTAGATCTATTTATTTATTATATTGATATAATCTTATATATATATACATATACATACATTATACTGACTTTTTATTTATACTAATGTTTTATGGGTAATATAACTAAACAAAAGATTTATTTAATCCACAAGACTGGATATAAATAAAGAATATTATAAAGTGAAAAATAAGACTTATACTGGATTCTAGCCTGTTTGGACTAAAATATTTTGCTGTTTTTTTAATTTTAATGTTTTTGTAGGTAATATCACTTTACCTACAAAAACATTAAAATTAAAAAAACAGCATAATACGTAAACATACTGTCAAAAAAAATTTGACAATATATATATATATATATATATATATATATATATATATATATATATATATACACTTTATAATTAGAAAATTAAGAATCTTTAAAGAGAAAGGAGAAAAAGAGAATAATAGAAATGTCAGAAAACGTTTGAGTATTTTTTACTATAAAATGTTTAAGAAACTAACAAGCAAATTTATCTTTTGTGGTAATGTTAATACTGAATGGAAATAAAAACTGATTTCATTTAAATATGATTAAGATATTTATTTCAGTCATTTACTGCCTTTGACATTTATTAGGTTATTGTTAGCGAGTTGTGACATTTTCTGTGCCCCCCCCTTCCAATTGATGATTATTTATCAAAAATTAAAATATTTACTGTATCTAAAATAGAAAAGTGGGGAATTATGAAGTGCTGTTAGCAATGTTAATTCAATAAATCTGATTTCATTCACACAAAATTCTAAATATTTAAAGATATTAGACCTTGTCTAACAAAGAAAAGTCACATAAGCCCCCCCCCCGCCTCTCCCTTCCAAAAAAAGTGTTCAATTGTATGATTTTACTAAGACTTAATTTTTTTCAAACTTGTTGCAGGGTGAACGATTGCTAACATGGCAACAGAGCAGAAAATACAAAGACAAACAAAAAACCCAAAATAATACTGTATAAGTACCATATTATTTGTGTACACCTCCTTAGATATTGTTATTAGCACATCTTTTGTATATGTATGCCCCCCCCACTTATGAGACAGCAAATAAAAAAATAAATAAATAAAAGACAAAAAACGAAAAGAAACCATCTAAGCAAATGACAGGCATGAAAATTTTGAAAATGAAACAAATATCAAGAGAGTTGGGATAAGAATTAATGTGTAAAATATCTACATACATAGTCATGTGTGTATACTCATATATACCCATACTTAAAAGAATGTGATGGTGATGTAATGATGCATCTGCATGATTTCATGCAAAAGTCTGTTTTATACAAGCAAAAGATACTTGCTGATTGCGACTATCATATACAACACAAATATATGCGCACACACACAACAGTGTACACATACGTACCTACATGAAAACAAACATGTAAACAGTTATTGAACATGGATAATTTTAATACATATTGAAAATTTATGCAGAAATATTAACTTCAGTATGTGTTTTTTGTATGTGTGCGTGTGAGCATTACTTTCGCTAAATTTTTTTTTGTTTAAGAAAAAAAAAAAAGAAACTTTTGGCTCGGAAAAAGCAAATTGTTGTTTGTATTAATCTAAAAAAAAAAAAAAAAAAAAAAAAAAAAAAAAAAAAAAAAAAAAGATGCGGCCAATTTGTTTAATCCAAAAATAGCGATATAACATGAAAAGATTTTTTTTAAAAGAAATGTTTTCAACATTTCTAAAATGAGCTGATATTAAAAGAAAAGCATGAGAATAAAAATAATCATATATATATATATATATATATATATATATATATAAAAAAGCAAAAATAGAATTAAAAAAAATGAAGTTCCCAAATGATAATCCAACAGTAATACAAGTATTATTTTTATTTCATTACTTCCCTCCATACATTTTCTTAACCACTAAATTAACTCAATCCTGTTGATCCTGTTGATAATATAGTGATTTGATATCTTAATTTTTTTTAAAAATTATCCAATTGTGAGAATTCAAATGTTTCTAAATTTACTTTTTAAATAGTCAACTATTTCAGATTAAAAAACAAATGATTCTTGCCAATCCTCTATAATTATTGTTATTGTGTAGAAAAACAAGCTTTAGTGAAAACAATAAGCAAGTTGGTATTTTTATTTAGAATTTTCAAATCTTTTTATCTTATGAACTGAAGCAAGGGGACGACCATCTTGAAGCTTAAATCGCAACTAATTTAGACTGATGAAGTCATTTTTTTCTTGCTGTTACATTTAACTTTGCCTCATGTAAACATTTAAAACCGTAATCATTTACAAACTCTTTTCCAAAAGATAATTTTTGAAAATCTTAAAACCTAAAAAAATATTTGTTTTCACTAAAACTTGCGATATTAATTTCTACGCAATAGTCTGCATAACACAAAATTGCAATTGTATTTAATGGGTATTGTTATATCAAGAAGTATATAAAAAATATAAGACCCCCTCCCTCCCATCAAAGAAAAATAAAACAAAAAATATTTCAATATAAAAATTAAAAACAATAAATCTAGTTAAAAAATTCATTTTGCTCCTTAATTTTTCTTAAATTAAATTCATTTAGTTAGTGAGAGGGTTATCAATTGGTTGAGGAAGAAATAAAAAAGAGGGTGAGAAAGGAACTATTTTTTTCAGTCGGTGAAGCATGTGCGAAAATCAGTATCAGACAAAGCAGTCAAAGTTATGTCCACTCAGCGTCTGTAAACATAGATTTTTTTTATTTTGTTTTGAAGCGAACCAGTTAAGCTGAATTATTGTAACTTAGCTTTTTTATGGATTTGCCGAAAGAGCTTTCAAAATCAGAACATTAGCCATTAAATATAAAACAACAAAATGCATCTGAAAATGAAACCTGGTGGTGAGGTAAGCAAATAATAAGCAGAGAATAGGAGGGGAAAAAAAAAAAAGAAATAATATTGAACCATTGTTATAATGCTGATGAATCCCCCAACCTCAATTATTTAAGATCCCTTTTCTCTATTTAAAAGTTAATTTAAAAAGTTAGGGGAATTAATAATTGAAACAATTAAATTAATGTCTGTTTGCAATTACAAAAAAGAAAAAAAAAAAAAAAAAAAAAAAAGACAAGAGAATATATATATATATATATATATATATTTTTTTTTTTCAGAGAATGAACATAATGTAACAGGAAAAAAAGGGGGATTTATTACTGCACCACTATCGCCTCTGGCTGACTGGGAAATCAGTTAAGTTAAAAATTCACCACAAAAAAATGGTGGTGAAGGAAGATAACTCTTCACAGACGAAACCAGGTTTTTTTTTGTTTTTTTTTGATTTGGCGGTCATCTTCAGTTTATAAATTTAAAGCAGTTTCTCTTAAAAAAATCATTTTCCTTTTTACTTGATTTTCACAAATTCTTTTCACAAGTAAGAAGGATTTTGCTTCAAGACATATTTATCTTTTTCAATATTCATAGTCCAAAAATCAGTGTTAGGTTTTCATTTCATTTATTTTTTTAAACTTTAATTTCTTTTTATAGAAAACTCCTCATCTGCCTCTTCCATCTGTACCTGTATTATGTTCATTTTTCTCCTTAAATTAATTTCCTCTTTAAGTGAGCAAGCCATAGGATTTTTGGTACAAAGTCAGCAACATCATGCACTCCATGGTGAAAATAACAGCAATAATCATTAGTTGATGTAGCAAGGAGTAATAACATCCACTGGACCCACTAAATACATCCTTGTCAGCATTTGCTTGTACCGCCACAGAAATATCCTTGATTTGCGAACACTTAGAGTATGTGTAGACAAAAACGCCATGGTTTAATACAGTTTTGCCAATATAAATTTCCAGCGTAATGAAAATGGGGAGAAAAAGGCATTTTTTAAAAATCTTTTTGATTTGCAAAATATGACAAAGAAGAGATGAACTGTAAATCACAACAGACTTGTTTTCCCCCCTTTAAATCCAGGTATTTGTTCCAATACATTGTGTCCCATTTTATTAATAAAAAAAAATTCCCAGCGCCCTCTGTTTGCTTCAGCAGCAACAACTTGAAATAAATAAAAAAAAAATTGTGTTTTAAAAATAATTTTTTAGAAATTGTTTTCTTTAAATTTCTGTTTATTAATTCAAGATTCACAGAGTGCCAGAGAGCTAACGAGAGACAGAATGAAATTCCACAATTTCCAAGCTGAAAAGCAGATCAAGTATGTTTGTCATTGCTATAATCATGTCTGAGGATACTACCAGTGTTGGTGCCACTACCACTTCCCCCACTGCTGGTGGATGAGGACGTTATTGTGGAGGACTGATCAATGGTGGTGGTGGTGCTGCTGCTGCTAGAAGCAATGTTGTTGCGATTCGTTGACTGTGGTTGATAGCTGTGCTGAGTTGGTGACTGTGCAAAAGAATAGGGTGATTGTTGGTGTGAAGATGAAGGAGACGAATGGGACAGCAGTTGAGGCTGGCCACCAGAAGGCACAGAGGTGTTGATGGAGGTTTCACTGTGATAAGCAGATGAGGAGGTTGAAGAAGAGGGCATCCCTGCTGAAACAGAGGTTACATTCCCATTGGATGATGAGGATGATACAGATGAGGATGACACAGCAGTTGTATTGCTGTTGTTACTGCCACTGGCATTGGCACTGAAAGGCCCCGGGGTAAGGGCTGATGGTGTCAATGGCATAGAACTGCATTCCCCTTCAGATTCTGCAACAATTTGGGCGGATTGCGCCATTAACTTCTGGCGTACTTCCCGAATCTTCAGCTGCAGCATTCCCTTTGTAGGAAACATATGTGAGTGTCTTGTGTGGAAGGCAGCTGTTGCAGCCGCTACAATGATAGAAAAGAGAACATGAATGGGTTTTTTTTATCAATTCAGAAATAAATATCTAAAAGCTTTAACCAAAATGTGCAATCTCTGTTTAGAGGAAAAAATAAGAATCATAAGATATGGAAACAGTAATATATTAAAGCAATTAATATTTAAATGTCTACACAGAAATAAACTTAAAATAGCACAACTTTATCAAAAATAGAAATTTTACAAACATACATTTGTATATGTGCCTTCAGATTACTCCCAAAAGTTTAAATAATAGAATGCCATCTTTACTTCAAGGTTGTTTTTTTTCTTTCTAATTACCATTTACTGATAAAAAAAACCTTATTTTTATATACATGAGTGTGTGGCTGTAAGTATGCGAGTTTTTTGGTATAAAATAAAATGATTTGCCTGGTCGTAAAATACGCTTAAACATATTTTAATTTGTCCAGCATGATTTCAAAAGTAAAAATAAAAGTATTCGGGTGCCATCAGCTAGAATCAAAACCGAAAGCAAAACTGTAACATTCAAAGCTGGTGACGTTATCACTCTACCAACGTGACACGCATATCAACTGATTGTATAATGATTTTTTCAATTTTGACCCCTTAAAAACTATTTTAACCGGCTAAAACCCTATAAAAGAACAGTCCATAAAAAGTCCAATCATTTGAGGCCTCCCTAGCACTGTTCTGCGACTTTTAGTTTCGGAAGAGATGGAGTTTGAAAATATGGAGACAGACAGACAGACATAGAATTAGATTACTACGATGGGATTCGGGTTTCATTTATTTGATTATCTTGGAATTAAGAAAAATTCTTGTTTGTTCTTTCTCAAGATCACTCATCAGTCTTGTTTAATGTGAAATGCTGATGAAAATGTTTAAAACCAGTAATCGAATGGTTAATGGTAATGTTCATTGAGATTCCTTTTTAAAAATATTTCTGGGTGGTTTTACAAGCTGCTTGCTATTTGATAGACTTTGGCTGTATTGAAATATTTATTTTTTTCTGCTTTCTATATCTCCTTTTCTCACTTCAGCTATGAGATAATAGTATTACTAGTGTTGATATTTCCTTATTGTTTATGGTGGACTATTTCAATCTAGAGTTTTGTAGTTAGTTTTATTTCCTTTAACTGCTAATAAACTGTCAATTATGTGTTTTTGGAGAGAAAACATTTTAAATTTCATTTTTTTTAGCCTATGGAAGATTTATCTTACTTTTTTTGTTTTAATTATTGTTGAGCTGAGAGCACTTACAGAGAAGAAGGCTGAAACTGTAATGAGGGAAAGAGAGAGGATGAGAGAACCCAAGAAAAGGCTTAACAGATCTCAACACTCCCTTTACCTTATAAAGATGAGTCAGCCATCTGATAAGGTCATGGGGTAGGGACGCACTGCCTGACCTTTTTTGTCCCGGAGGAGGTGGGGTGGGGTGCTTATTGACCAAAAAAAAAAAAAAAAAAAAAAAAGACAAAGAAAAAAGAGAGACAAGCAAAATATGGATGAAAAAGGAGGAAGAAAGAAAAAGAAATACATTGAAACCCTGTTCTGAGTAGTCAACAAAAACGAAGCTAAGCTTCATACCCGCTGATGAAAAACTAAACTGAGCAAACTTGTTTACAATGGACAAAGAATATTACGAAATAACCCAAAACAAAAACATGAACTACAAAACTTATAAGTCAACATTTAAATTGATCTCAGTTAAGATGGTATTGTCTGAAAGACAGCTTTTGTCAAAAGATATTTCACTGGTGAATTTGAAAAGCGAAATTTGCCAATGCAAACGATTGAGTAGAAGATCGAATTTGTCAATGAAAATGGCTGTGGATCGAATAGCAAAGGAAATTAGGGTGAATATATTTCCCAGAGTTCTTGGTGTGCGTTTTGAACATAATGAAGCTAAGCTAACCAATACGCCCCGGATGAAAAACTAAAATAACAAAATTTGCCAAAGAAATCCCACATAAAAAAAGAATGAACTGTAAGTCCTATTTTTCTCTCTCGTAAAATGAGTAAATGTTTTTTGTTTTGCCCTTTTCTTGTCTATTGATATATTTTCCACTCAGCATTCATAGGAGCACCCCCCCCTCTCCTCATGATTTTTTTTTTTGGTTTAATTTCGACCTTTTTTATTTTCTCCCTCTCCCCATGCCTCACAGTCTATTTTTGTAATAAAATTGATTTAAACTTTAATATTCGTGTTTGCGTTCCGTTTCTTCCACTGTGCTGTTCGTTCCTTCATTCCATATTTTACGGGATCTTGAAAGAGCCGCCCTATCCCCTCTTGTTCGGCAAAATATATCAAACGAGTGATAGACAAACTTAGAGATTGATTACTTCTGGACTTAATTCTAAATAATGACTAACTTGAACAATCAAATAAAAGATTGGGACCAATATGCTTCTTCTCATGGCAAAGAGTGAGCGAGAGTAGAATGAAAGTGTCATGGAGAATTACAGGGTGGTCAAAAAGTCAGGTAACATTTTAAAGAAAAACAATATTAGCAATACACGTATATTTAAGTACCATACATTGAAATATAAAATGAAACAAACATGAAATATGTTTATTTTGTTAATTGTCGTCCATTTCTCTCTATCAATCGCTGGAAGCGATTAACCACTGATTGTGTAACACGTGTAATCATGTCAGCTGATATCCGCGCAATCTCCTCTTCAATAAATTACTTTAAAGACGCTATTGTATCAGGCTTCTTGCCATAAACGCTATCCTTTACATAGCCCCAAAGCCAGAAATCAGGAGGGGTAAGATCCGGAGATCTGGCTGGCCATTCAACTGGGCCACGGCGACCAATCCATCGTTGTTTTTTCTACCTTTAACATGTTACCTGACTTTTTGACCACCCTGTAGATGAAAATAATCAACTGCTACTTACCTGATGGAAACAGACCATGCTCGTCAAAGAGCATCATCACTAATTGCCTTCTTTGATCTAAAACACGTCTCAGTGTTGAGTAGTTCACTGGGGAGCTGGGTGTTTTTGGAGTACGAGGAGAGTTCACATCAGAATCAGTAAAATCTAAGTTTATGGATAAAAAAATGAGAGAAAAAATATAATAGCAACATTATGATAGTTTTAAAGTTTTGTAAATGTTAAAATAAAAGAATATTATGTGAAATATTATTGATAGATGTTACAGTATATCATCATTTTTCTAATATAGCAATGATTTCATATCGAAATGGTTTTGCGATCATGTTTATTAGTTATACATATAAATTAAATTTGTACTCAATTTTTTCCTGGCAAGCATTTTAATCCTTTCTTATTCCACGTGCTTAAAATGAAACTGAATTTCCAAGAAATTCATATTTGCAGAACACATTATCATGAGACTGCTTTCCTACAGGCTATAATTTGTCTTAAAATCCAATTGCAACAAATGTCATAAACTATCCTAAAAAAATCCAATTTTGTTCATTCAATTCACCATTTTCAATCCTTTCATAATATTCATCATTCAACTGACAATCTATCCATCTCATTAGCCTTTATCTTAAAAAATCTTGATAAATTGGTGACTTAATAGTAGATAATTAAAAAAAAGTTAAAATCCTAATAACTCTTCCAGTAGCAGTGCTGGAAGTATGAATTCATGTCCCCTCTCTAATCTCCAAGGGACTACTCTTTATAAACTAAGGAAAATGCTTAACGATCCTAAGAGAATCACAGAAAAAACAAAAACGAATAAAGACTAGTTAATAATACAAAGATAAGTAATTAAGGCTAAATATAAAATAACTGCAAATAATATCAATTAACAACACACATCTGATATTAATAAATTATGCATCTAAAACATAAATTAATTTCCAATTTCTGCCAACCTGTTCCGAATACAATAAAACCTGCCACGCATGCTTGAAAGTTGAACACATGCCTGACGAAGAAGAGACATCCCGCTTGACACAAGTAATAACATTCCATATATAAAATATTGAATTAAAAAAAAAAAACCCCCAAAAAAACCACATATGTACATGGTTATACATATACACATGAATTGGATCAATAAAACTACATAGCTGGCTCTGCCATTATATCTTAAGTTTCATCAGTTTCAGTTTGTCCGTCACACCTTTTCATTGTTCTGCCTTCTATAAATTTAAATTTCTTCTTATATACACAATAAACAATGCTTTCAGCAAACTACTTTAACCTATTTTGTTTTTATTAGCTTGCCACAAATCTAAATTATTCATTATTTATGACATCTGTCAGTATTTCTACAATAAATTTCAGATTTTGTAAAAATGAAAAGCTTTCTCATTTAACAAGTAATCCCTTAGTTTCAACTTGCCCATTTTTAACTAGAATGGTAAAACCTGTATCATAACTACATCGTTAAATAAAATCTATTATTTTCAAATTATTAATTAAAAAAATATGATTACAATAATAAAAAAATGAATGTACAAACTATTTGTAAAATAACCTAATCATAAAACCATCTTGCAAAATGACCAAATTTAGCATAAAATAACCCCAAAAAGTTTGATATACCATAAAACAAAACTACCAAAGTGTTGACTGCTATCGATAAGTTATTGACCATAAATGGAAATCTGTTTTTGTTTTAAGAAAACACGATTGTAGTATTAGTAGTATTAGTGCCATTGTATGGATAAACCACCTGAACTCTAGAAAATCTCGATCCAGAAAGGAGATAAAGATGCTGTGTACAGTTTTGAACAAATTTTGAGAACAATACCTGATAAAATGGCAATTGTATAATTATTTATACTCCACTCCCATCCATTTCATAAATCATGCAAGAAATAGGAGCAAGATATACTGGGTAGTCCTGGGAAAGTAAGGACAAACTTAAACTATAAAAAAAATAAAAAACAGAAAAAAATAATTGGGAAATAAGTTAAAGGTACTTTCTACAGGAGAAGACAAAGATCTCTCATGCCTTACGTGAAAACCGTGAACTATCCAGGATGGTTGAGAGATGGGATAGGTATCAATCAGTAAGCTAGGCGCTATCATTTTTGTGTTCCAATACTATCACAACTAGCGGGACATATGGAAATTCCACAGCAGACTCTTTTACTTGAAATATACTGATGTTAGCATTCTGTAGATCAGCCTAAACGGAGACACCCTGATATTATTGTAGCTCTTTTGTTAAAACTGCAAAAGTATTTATCTAAGCTAGCAGAGACGCCCAGCATAGCCCGGTCATAAAAAATGCTTAAATATGATATGTTAATTTATGTAGATTTCATATATATTATTATAGTCAATTTTCTATTGATTCTTATATATTATAAAGTTGTGATTTCAAAAATAAAAAAATATCTATATAACTTAGGTGCATCAGCTTGAATGAAAACAAACCAAAATTTATGAAGAAGAAAAAAAAATCTATATATATATATATATAAGTTGAGTTTCTTCAGCTATAATCATAACCGAAACCAAAACTTATGAAGAATCATTGGTAAAATTATTTATAAAAAAATTAGATGATTTGAGTGCTATCAGCGAAACTGAAGCCAAAACTTATGAAGAATTCTCAGTAAAATTATTTATTACAAGGAATTGAAGGTCATAACAATTAAACGACAATCACTCGGAAGAAAAAAAGATGTAAGCGTGACACACAAAATAATACACGCTATCGTATTAATATATAGATTTCTCTATCATGCTCATTTTTGCTATCCATGATCATGAAGACTTGATGGAAATAACTTATTTAAGGTAAGATATAGGGTGACCAACAAGGTTGCCAGATTTAAGCCATTGTGATTCTTTTTGTTGGCGATATCATCATCATTAGTTAAACATCTGTTTTACATGTTGGCATGTGTTGAGTGGCTTTTAGAAATTAATTTTTAAACTTATCTTTGGCCAGATCTTTGAATATCCCCATTTCTCTCAAGTCTATCCTTGTCACTTCTTCCCAGGTTTTCTTTAGTCTTCTCAACCTTGCTACCATGACTGTTTTACATTTACTAACACAAGCACTCATCCATTTTTTTCCCATGCGACTAAACCAACAAAGTCTCCTGTTAAGTACATATGAAAAACTTTTCCGACATTGTTTTCAAACTTTTGAGGATTTTCAAGTAAATAATCAGGGAGTACATTGATGTAATTCCCCCTGAAAGGCAGAGTTATGAACTTTCAAGAATAACCAGATTGAAGTATTGCCAACAACAATTGCCATTTCTGACATAATTTTTAAAAGAAAACTATTTTTTTAGTTTCTTTTTCAAAATATAATCAATTTTCTGCTTGCACACAATTGTGTTTTTTCTATTCAAAAATGTTTGAGATGTTCATGCCAACCTTGTAATTTATAACTAGTCGAGGTCAAATGAAAAATGTTTGCTGTTATTTACCTATTTTCTTTAAAGCTGCATCAGAAAGAGATTCTAAATTGAAAGAAGATCCGAAAAACTGGTTGTCTTCCGAATATCTCGGTGTTTTTGGAGTACCAGCTTCAGAGTCACAGATCTTGTATCCTGGTGATGTAGCAAATGAATCCGCGATACTCTCCGGGTCGGCAGAGTCACATCTTGGCATGGCTTTCCTTCGATAGAGATGCAGCAATCCACGTGGGCTCTGAGGGAGGGGTGTAGTGGCATCGACATGGTCAGGCGTATATTGAGGCAGCTGCTCAAACCTACGCTCAAAGTCGACAGTTTCAAGGACTCTGTAACAAGTAAATTCAGAGTAGTAAGAACATTTAAAGAAAAATACACTATAATATAGATTAAGTGTCAATTCAATTTTAATAAGAATTGAATGGTTTTAACCTGGATAAAATACACATCAAACGTAATATCCATTTCTACATAATTTTGAAAATTTTCTCTAATATACAACTGTTGAGAAGATCTTACACTTAAAATGATCCTTATTAAAAATGGATGACAATAATTCAAAACTTATTGCACATTGTAACCATGCTGTAAAAAGAGAGTATTATTTTTTCAGTATTTCTCAACTACCAACTTTTCTAATTCACTTGAAAATAAGCACAATTGTGTTTACGAAGACAAATGCTTCCAGTTAACTGCTGCTGCTTGATATGATATTGTTCAGTTAACATGTTAACAGAAACATTTTACACTACAAGTTACACATGTATATTTAAAAAGAGAATTTACTCTACGTGTATATATTTTGTAAACACTAAATCCAACATTCATTTCGTTTGCAAATTTTAATTCTCAACTTAATCTAAAACTTTTATAAGCAAGTTCACTTTGTGAGAACAATTAATGCCTTGTTTACATAACAATACCTTTGGATTAGTATATGTTATAGCTAGCTATGGAATAGTGAGTATACAGAATTAATGTATAAACGTGATATTTGTGAGAGAAAGAAAATATTTTTAACAATTATGCAAATGGATCAAGAATATATATATATATATATATATATTTTGTTACATAAACAAGCATTTGTGTGAAAGTATATTAAAAGAAAAAAATATACATACATAGATTTCTCTGAATCATTTCAACATTAAACCTAATTATACTCTCAGTATGTGTGTGTGCAACAATCTTCACTCGATTTCATATACATAATGAAAAATTATTAGTTGAATGTTTTTCTTTTTGTTATTATAAGGTGCAGCGAACTAAGTATTATGGTATTCGTTTAATGCACAGTTAGGAATTAATACAGAATAATCATCACAATACCACATTACTCTGTAAGTATGGCGGCTTTTGTTAAGAGGCGCATTTCCTCAAAACCAACAGTGGAAGTGATGTCAGACAAATTTTAAGGTACGGATCACCAATTGTATATAATGTATTTTTTTAAAAGCAAATATAAAAATAGAAGTTTTATTCAAACAGTATTTATTTGAATTTTTATAAGAAAATTATAACCTTTATAAGAAAAATATGTTTATGCACTTTTTTTTTTTTTTTTTTTAAATAAAACATAAGGTGTTGGCAATTTTTTTCACATCAAACATAATAGAACCATTATAAAAGATATATATGAACTGTTTTTCTGAATTTATTTATAGACTGTTTTTTTTCCCAATAAAATGATTATGAACTGTTTTTTTTAAAATCAAATAAAAAAAACAGTTGATAAATATATTTAACAAAATCTTGGAAAAAAAAGTTTATAAATATTTTTTATAACATTTTTATGATTTTTCGGATATCAAGCAATGTAATTTCTTATGTTAAAAATGGTGGCTATTGTATGTGCAAGCTAAAAATATGCGAATGGCTTTGTAAACAAAGAAGTGTGACTCTTCATGAAAGCCAGTATGACATAAATCACTTATCACAAGTCAACGGCTATAATTTTTGCCTGTTTTTAACAAGTTAAAAAGCTTACTGTTTGCATAATATTCAAAGTATTAACATTTGCAAGTAATTTTAATGTCTTTAAACTTTCAATTAAGTAATCTGATGCAATAAAAAAGACTTAAAAATAGTTTAAATTAAAAAAAAAAAACTGAAGCAAATACTATTGCTTTTGGTAACAGTTACTTGTACGATTTTTTTGTTATGTTCCATTTATAAAAAAACTTAGATGTTATTATGTGTTGATAGTTAAGTAGTTTCATTTTATTAACACAGCTCAGTTTGCCCAGTCATTGAAACTAAGTTTTATATGAGTAATTTTAATGTCTTTAAACTGTCAATTACAGAATATATAAAATAGTTTAAATAGTGAGCATATTTGTTTGAAAAACGATTCCAACTTGCAATGAAAAATACGAATAAAATAATTGTAAATAAACAATTTCAGATGTAAGAAACATACAATTTTTTTTTATATCAAGTTCTAAATTTCTATAGAGTTTTAATCATGCACAACTTGGGTAAAGAAAATATTTAAAAAAAATATGTAAAGCAAGTATTTTTTTTTTTTGTTTTATTTACATTAAGCATATTTGTTTTGTCTTTTAGTTTGAAAACAATTCCAACTTGCAATGAAAATACAATAAAAATTTGGGACACTGAAAACGTGCATGGTTTTTTTATTATCTTTGGTTTTGTTTATATTAGAATTCTTAAATCGGAACTCGTAAACCGGAAGTGGATGGATGGTTTCAACATTCAAAATGATTTGAGTTTTATAGTATAATAGATAGAATGATTTCTTTATTTCTAGTTAGCAAATCTGAAAATAAAGAGTTCTTTCTTTTGTGATTTTTGTTGTAAGTCATTTAAGTTGATGTTTGAATTCAGCGGCATGCGTTATGCACAGTTTTTTTTGCTAATTCTATGTTATTCTACTGCCCTGCTAATGACGAGTAACTCTGCCAGTATGTTTTAAAACATTACAACATTTGGAAAAATGTTTTTTCCTTTTAAATCAACAAATATCTAAAAATAATAACTTGAATGAGCATTCCAGGTACAAAAACATTTTTGTTGTCAGCAAAACTTACTTGCCCATTCCATCATCTATGCTTCTTTTAAAAATGCTCCTTCGTGGACTGTTGAGACTGGGTGATGTCAATGTTGACTGCATCACATGAGAAGGGACAGGAATTGGTGGCGGAATAAACTTTTGTTTTGTCCTTTCGGGCTTCTAGAAACAACAACAACAACAACTAAGTAATCACATAAAAAAAAACATCTTATAAAAAAAAAAACTCAAGACATTTGCTGAAGAATAAAACATTCTAAAATGTAAAGATCTGAAAATTGTATAATCTACATTTTCTTTTAATTAAATAATCTGATTAGATATTGTGTTTAAATATAAACATAATACACAAAAAGATTTTTTTATGGTCAAACGATACTTAGCTTTCAAAATCTTATCTTAAAAATAAAAGTTTTGGTAAATAAAACAAAAAATGGGTAATTAAAAAAAAAACAAATAAAATAGCAAAATTAAAATGACTTGAATAATACTGTGATGAGGCATTTTTATGTGCACAGCAAAGTTCTATAAATCACCTAAAAAATATTAGAAGCCATAGTTATTAATATGTGATGACCATCTTTGTATGGGCAGAAAAATATTTTCACAATTTGGAGTTGATGGTAATTTATATTTCTCATCATACCATCTATATAGAGTCTGGATGATCTCCATGTTCCCAATTTTCTGCCTTTCTTAGTGTTACTCAACATTATCGCTGTCCATTCTTGAATATTATCTTCATATCTCTTTCTTTGTCTACTCCTTCTTCTTTCTCACAGTATGGTTTCTTGCAGGATTGTCTTTGCAAATCCTGATGATTAAGCGCCATACAACAGCATTTTCCTTTTTTTCATAACGACCTGACTCCTTGTCTAGGTGCATTTTTCACTTTCTCATTTGTAACGTGATCTTGGGATGAGATGTTGAAGAACTTCTGGAAGTATCTCATCTCGGCAGCTTATATCCTTCTTCCTAGGCTAGCATTTAGAGTCTACAACTCGCATGCATATAAAAATATATAAGCACAAACACACAGAGGAAAGAATTTGGAATCAGTAGGTTCCTGCTGATGCATGTAGTTTTATCTTTTTAGTTAGAATGTATATACAACTGAAACTCTTGACCAGATACAACTCTGTGCACGTAGTCACTACAACAAATTCTTTGAGACCACTGATGTGAGTTACAAGTTAATTATAGAATTCAAACTGTTATAATGGCTGATCCATATGAAAACTGCCACCAAATTTCAATTTTTTCAAAATGGATGAAATTACCATTTCTTGAGTTTTTTTTTTGTGAGTATCATCCAATCATTTATTCAAAATTGGGTTTGCTTACTGATTTATTCTTTTCTGTATCACCAAGGCAAAGTAAATCAAACATTCCAATGTGGTATGAATTTCTGATACTCACGTGCATTAACCTCAATGGTGAAGGAGGTGGTGGTGGTGGTACTTGGCTTTCTTGAATATGACTAGACACTGAACCAGACTGACCATCGGATGAGAGATCTTTAGGTTGGGCTTCACCAGGATTTAACAAAGGAGAACATTCTTCAGAACTGTCCAGCAGCTTGTAAGTCTAAAAGAATTTTAAAAGAAACAAGTAAAATAACAGTAAGCACTGACAGAGTTTTTTTTTTTTTTAGAATAATCAAGATAGATTTTCAAGTTTCTTAAAAGTCAATATATTTCATAGAAAACCATTCAGCTATATAAATAGCAAAATATTTTATAAAATTCTAGTTATTTCTGAATATATTTCGATATATATAATTTAATTACCTGTGTATATTCATCTCATGAACAAATTAGAAAAGAATAATATTTGAAATAAGTTTAGGAATGTACACTATTTTTTGTCTACAAAATGTCCACAATTTTTAAATCAGCAAAAATAGCAACACAAATAAGGGAGATAATTGCAACGAGACATTTTATAAAAAAAACATAGTAAATCTATCTGTCCACTAAAGCCAATTACCTAAAATTAAAAATGTAAACATAGAAAGCACACTTTGTATTAACAATAATATTCGAAATCAGTAATAAGTTTAGGAATGTACAGCAAAGGCTTTTTTTACCAGGGTTCTCGGGCAGGGGGTTACTAGTTTTTAGAACTTTTTGTATACTCCCTAGATTATGCTATCTACAATTTGTGAACAGAGGTCGTCTCTACCTTTTATTTGAGCGACTTTTACAAAATTCACGCTATTTTGTCCTCTTGCGTGTTTTTCATATAAAAACGAAACTAATCGAAAGCAGTTTCCTGGCTTTCGTGCTAGGGATGTCCAGAAAGCAATTAGCTTTGATCACTGTGGGGGAAACCCCTCATATCAGAAAATTGCTATTCATTTGGACACTCCCTTTTTGTGGGGAGCTGGTTTTCCCCAACATCGTGAGGAAACAAATAAACAAAACGGTGGAAAGCTGAACTAAAGTTCATTTCTCCACCTGCATGAACTCATTCACTCAGCAAGTCAACTTTTTGATTGACATTGCTAAATTTGAATGCTTTTCACTTCCTATGGCTTCATAGCGTAGCGGTAAGATGTCACTTTTTCTTTCACTTTCTTCTCCGCCTTTGCGTCACAGCCTGCCTGCCAACACTTTTTTTTTTGTGTGCTTAACAAACACTGACACCTCCGGGCAACGCCGGGTACCCCCACTAGTTAATAGAAGAAAATACAGTAAAAACAAACAAAAGAAACAAAAAGAAATAAGTTAAGGAATAAGAAAAAAAAAAAAAAAAAAAAAATTGCCTAAGAATTTTTGGTGGAGCTGAAAAATATTGCCCCCCCCCTTTTATTTAAAAAAAAAGAAGTTTTTTTGTCTTTTTTCACCAGATTATTATAGAATGTACACTAATCTACCAGATTATCATAAAAGTTAATATTTAAATATTTGTATGGAGTGTTCAGTTTCTAATGCAACATTAGAAAGTTTTTTCCAGTGCACCGGCACCCATTCATATATTTTTAAGAGAGGTGTATATAGAGGCAGTCCTGGAATTGGCTTAAGCAGTTTTCGAACTGAAAATTACTTTATTTCATATATTTTTTTAAAGAGGATGGGCATATGGAGTCAATCCCAATAATGACTGAAACATATATAATTTTTAGAAGGGGATATATGGAGTTTGTACTAGAAATGGCTGAAGCAATTTACAATCTGAAAATAACTTTATTTGATACATATTTTTAAGAGGATATATAGAGTCAAGCCCGGAAATAGCTGAAGCAATTTTCGATCTGAAAATTACTTTATTTCATATATTTTTTTTTAAGATCTTTTTTTAAAAAAATTTTTTTTTGTCTTATTGTGAAAACGGTTGGAGGGAACGAAATTACCTTTATTCAAGAATGTCATTGTTTTGTTCTATTTTGAGTTGCCCAGAAGTAATAAATATGAGAATGCAGTATTACATTTGAAAAAGGTTGCTCCAGTAGATGAAACATACTAAAAGGTTTACAAAGAAAGACAGTAGAATGAGGAGAGGAAAAGAGAAACATAAAGAGACTGCTGGAGAGAGAGGGGGTGGGGGGGGTGGAGATAGAAATTTTAATATAAAGATATTACAAATAATTTCACTTCTATTTAAACCCACTCACTATTAGTTTTTACGTTCAAACTTAACTTATGGCGGACGTTTTTTTCTATTACATTTTCACCACAAACAAGGCACATTGCCATTGTGGTGTAGGGGGCTACTATCAGGGCAGCAGCTACTGGGGCACTATGTTGGGATTTGGGCAGCAAGATGTCGGTTCACGTTACACTTGAACTTCTGCATGTCAGTACAGTTGGGGAAGCAGGGACCTGGAATGGAATTCCAGAGTCTAGTGGTTCTGGGGAAGAAACTACTCGAGTAGAAAGAAAGTATTCTACCAGTGATACCGTATGATTTAATTTTCCTTAGGAGACCGTCATGCCATACCCTGTCAAAAGCAGATATATCTAGAGCTACTGCTTTGCCCTCCCCTGCTTTGTCCAGTGAATGGTATATACATTCAGAGATTACAGTGAGGATATCTGCTGTGGAACGGGCTTGTCCAAATCCATACTGTTTGTCAGTCAGAAGTTTAGCATCTGTAAGGTGATGGACTAGAGCATGGTTAATTATGGTCTCAAATATTTTGGCGAAAATTGGGAGGAGGCTAATGGGGCGATAATTTGATGGGTCAGTTCTTTCGCCAGAATTCTTGAATACTGGTACCACAGAAGCAGTTTTCCAACAGCCCGGGAAGCATGATTCATTAAGGCATTTGTTGTAGAGTTTGGAGAGCTGGAGCTACTTCGGCTGAGCACTTTTTTTAATAGCACAGCTGGGATAAGATCAGGTCCACATGCTTTTGAAGTGTTAAGGTTTTTTATGATAGCATGTACCTGAGCAGGGGTGACTTGTAGATTGTCTAGCGTGGCGTCTGTCTGCAAAGGAAAGTCAGGCAGGGGGTGGTTGGAAGGGTCTAGTGTGGAGTTTGAGGCAAACCGGATGGCAAGCATATTAGCCTTGTCGGTTGCTGAGCAAACAACCTCGTGATTGTTAGTTAGTGGAGGAATTGTTGATTGCCCATTATTTACTACACTGTTGTAGATTTTCCAGAAGTCACGAGTTCCTAATTTTTGTGCTTCGATGCGTCTTTTAGTAGTAAATTCTCTCTTAGCTGTTGCTATTTCTTTCTTAACGTTACTTCTAGCTTCTATATACTTCTGTTTGTTTGAACTGGACTTATGTTGGTTAAATCTGTGGTATGCATGCTGCCTTTGAGCAATGGCAGTTGCGCAAGTAGAAGTAAACCATTAGGGAGAGTGGGGCTTGCTATAAAATTTCCGCATTGCTAAACGATTTTTCAAATACTTTTTGTTTTGTACTTTATATTATTTATTTGGTATTTTTAATAGGCAGTTAATTAAATTAAAAAAAACATTTTTCTTATTTTGAGGGTTACGGAAATCACATTTTTTTTTTTGACATTGAAACTACTTAATTATTTTTTCTTTTAATAACAATAAGTGATAACTAATCATTTTCATAACATAAAAATGCTGAGTTTTTTTTTTCCCCAGTGCACAGGCAATGCCGGGCACCTACCAGCTAGTAGTTAATAATTACAAAACAAAATTTATGTTTTGATATTAAGTGTTGTTATGTGAAATAACCATAAAAATCACATTACGTAACTCTCAAAATAAGAAAAATGTCATGCCAAATGAAAATCTTTTAACCCTGATAAAAAGTTAGAACTTTCTTTTAAAACCTGTGATAAAAAACATCAGAATAAAGAAAATGTTATTTAAAATTCCAAAACAACCCCATTTAAAAAAAAAAAGAAAAAAAGATCACCATTATGTGTACTCGAACGTGAAAACTATAGCTGACAATGCAAGCTCCTAAGCCACTGGCCACAAGGCTGAGAGCAAAATAATGTTGGAAATTCTGTTATTTAAACGAATTAAAAAAATAATGTTTGACTGAGCATGCAATTTTCGAATGGCATGATTTTTCAGACACTCACTTGGTTCAAATATATATTTCTATACAAAATAACTGACCATTTTTTCTAATTCTCACATATTATTCGACCAAGACATTGCTCTTTCAGATGGTACTGGTCTTGACCTGTTTTTGGCAGACATACGCACAAACAGACAGTTGAGATTTATATAATAGACTAGTGGGGGTACTCAGTGTTGCCCGGGTGTGTGTAGGTGATGTAGTAAGGAACCCCAGGTGGAAATAAAAAAGTGGTAGCAGTTGGGGGAGGGAATCAAAATAACAGTAGGCAGTTTGGGTGGAGAGAGGTGTTTTGCTAAGTAGTTAGGATCCAACCCGAAGCCTTGAGGCGAAGGTGAAAAAGAAAGTGTGCAAAAAACCTGACACGTTACCTGCTCGGCAAACAAAGAGCAACTGAAACATGTTTGAATTTATTTATTTAAGTATTAAAAACAGAATTGACACGTGCCCGCCATAAAAGTTAACTCTGCTACTTTTATTTGACCTCATTAATGAAGTCAAATAGAAGTAGCGGACTTAACTTTTACTGCGGGACAGCTTTTGGATTTGTTTACCCAACTTTGTCTGGTTGTTTCCCCAAGATGTTGGGGGGTGGGGAGAGGGAAACCAGCTCCCCATAAAAAGGGGATTATCCAGATTGAATAGCAATTGTCTGATATAAGGAGTTTGACCCAACATTGATCAAAGCTGATTGCTACCAGTTACTGTTTCCCCCGCTTTTTGAAGATGCGGCGAGCTGATAAAAGTTGGGCAAATTAAATACACATGCGACCCCCCCGTTCTTAAGTCGTAGATATTATGATTTAGATGTGATATAAAAAGTTTTAAGCAGGAGCGAGAAGGCTGCCGAAAAAAACCTTTTGCAGACATACACAAAAAGCAAACATACATACACATTTTCGCTTTTTTATATATAGAAGACTTATTTTTTTTGATAAACATTCAATTGATATGTAATTATTAAAGTTACTCTGTCACAAAACACATACAAAGTTGTCTCATAATTATATTAGTGTGTGCATATATATATATATATATTACTTTGTAGAATTTCTGAAAAATATAAAACTCTAGATCAAAAAGGCTGCATCTTAAGCCTGTTACCACAAATCCTGGAGAAGCATTACTGGACACTAATCTAATCATCAACATCACACTATATATGCTATCAACAACGGTGGTGTAACTATACTGGCCTATGTTAGTCAGATGCTACAGATACCCGAATAAAGATATGCTCTAAAAAAATGGTAATATGATTCTGCAGATACGGTGTTCAAAACCTGCTTGTTGACTTAGGACAAGTTCTTTATATCAAATTGACAGTTTCACATGGTTAAATTTGTGCTCATTTTTGTATTATATGCTAATTGTTATTAATCCCTAACTGTGCATAGAACAATACCATAATACTTAGTTTGCTATACACTATTGCAACCAGATTTCCGAGAAAAAGTGGAACGGGCAAACAGACAAAGAGAAATATCATATAGATATATTGAAATAGATTCAAAGAATGAAGAAAAAATATTCACTTTTTTATCTCGCTTCATTTTAAAAACATTGCCTTCGGCAGTCATGTCTTTGTAGCGTTTGCCTTTACATGTTCGCTGTTGTCTATGGTCCATGTCCAGTTCTTTGCTTTCAATATCCGGTTGCTGTTGCTGTTGTTGCTGCTGCTGGTGATGCTGCGGCTGCTGAGGCAGCAGCTGATGTTGTTGGTGATGCTGTTGTTGTTGCTGCTGTTGTTGTTGTTGCTGATGCTGTTGTAACTGCTGCTGCTGTTGTAATTGCTGATGCTGTTGCTGACTAAATTGAGCGGATTGGTTTGGTTCATAGGAAGAGGAAGAGGCAGATGATGATGATGATGACGATGATGGTGGTGGAGGGGGTGGTGGATTGGACGAACTCCAACAGCGGTCTGGTATATCTGCCACATCAATACTGTGTTGTCGTTGTAAACCAGACTTGCGCTGTTGGTAGTTTGACAAAGGTTGATGATCGAGGCTAGCGTGACGTGAGAACATTGCCTGATGACGCTCAGAAGATGGTTGAGTAAAGTTTGGTTTGCTCACCTTGCTCTCAAAGGTCAGCTGGTGGTCCATATTAGATGGCCTTTCTAAATTCTGGCGTTCTACTGGCTGATGTTCCACAGACTGGCACTCCATTGGTGGCCGCTCAATGGATTGACGGTCCAAGTTTGACTGGCGTTCCACAGACTGGTGTTCCAAGTTAGTTGAATGTTCTAAATTAGACTGACGTTCCATGGACTGATGTGAATGGATGCTCTGACGCTCTTTGCCGGACTGATACTCAACATTTGACATACACTCTAACGTAGAATGACGGTCTGTGTTACTAGGGCGTTCTATATTTGACTGTGACTCCATGGACTGTCGTTCTAAGCCAGACTTGTGGTCAAGGCTATTTTGCCTGTCAAGACTTGGCCGTCTTTCTAAATTAGGCCGGCGTTCCAAACTGGATTGCCGCTCCATACTTGGTTGTCGTTCGAGATTTAGTGGATGCTCGACACTTTGTGGTCTTTCGATACTTGATTGACGTTCCATACTGGGTCGTCGTTCAAGTGTTGATTGACGTTCTGCATTTGACTGACGCTCAAGACTCGTTTGACGCACCAAGTTCGACTTGCGTTCTTGAGTTGGCTGACGATCCAAGCTGGAATGCCGACTCATTGCTGCCTGCCGGTGTCCCGAAGGTGACACAGCATTTGTGGTAGCAAATGATACAGTCTTCTCTGTGCGTGTAGTCACTTCAGTTACAGCTGAAGTGAGAGCAGCTTGTACAACTGGCATAGAAGAAGTGTTCATATAACCTGTAAAATAATTTTAAAAAATAATCAAGGATATGCATTGTGTGTGTGTATGTATCAATACATATATTTACTAGCAGTGTTGCCTAGGATTGAATGAGAATGTTCTTTTGCACCCAGCCCATAACTTATTTTTAACATTTTCTAATATTCAATTTTTGGGTTGGAGTTCAAGGATGTATTGTATAGGTATGTAGGGTATAAGTATAGGGACATAAATTCAAATAAATTTTGAATTTATAGCCATTAAACATCTAGCAATCTAGCTGTGATTAGGTCAGTTATCAATAAAAAAAAATATCCAAATCTTATAAAACAAAACCAAATACAGTTGCTAAATGCCCAATTTACTTTTACCTTGAGTAGGCACATTGAGAAACAACTGAATGCCAGAATTCCATAACATGCATCTAGAAAATTTAGAAATGTAATCTTCCAATCAACCAACATTCTAAAAACGCATACAAGCAGAGATCTTTATTAAAAACCTTATGTGTACAAGAAAATTTCAGCCTTGATTCATTTACCATCCAGAGTTGTGCTCACTCAATTATGATGACTATCTGAAGTTTCTCTATGACAAAACTGTTCTGTCTGTTGTTTCTTTTCTAGTTTTCACTTTTGAATCAAGAGTAGAAAAATGTCTTTTTTTCATAATTGCAATAATAAAATTTTGTACCCCAAATAAAATTATGAAATAAAAAATAAAAATCGTAATTATTTCAAGTATAACATTTTATAGTTGTAGATATGTCTAACCTGTCATCGTAGTATTCTTTTGCAGATATTCAGAAGCCACAGGTATTGTTGCAACTGTTGCTTTTACACGGCTTTGTTTTGGTTGGGAGGACACGGATGTGAAGAATCCAATGTCACTTTTCTGATCCACATCCATAGAAACCATATTTGAACTTTTAGAGTTCATATCTGAAATAGATAAGCAAAAATCAGTAAACACCAGGTTATAAAATAAAAGGTTCTATTTTTTGTTTATAATATTATAGAATTATATGTTGATTAGCCATCTACACCAGCAATTTCTGAGGTAATCAGGGAATCAAACCCATAGACTTGAACACCGTATTCATCTCTTCTTCATCTGGTGTAAAAATTTATTTTGCTTTATCTATTTCCTATCACTTTTAAGCAAGAAGCGTACATGCATATTATATATATATATAGTAGTATAAGAATAAAATTTTGGTAAGTGAGCTGCACAAAAAAATTGGTTTTATTCCTGAGGGAAATCACCATGCTGGAGAGAGAGAGAGAATATGTGTATAATGATAACAGTCATTATCTAATAGTGAATTTTAATAAAAAGATGAAACTAGGTTTTGACAAAATCTAAAACTTCTTACTTTGATAATAATGGCCTGGTGATGGACTTTGCTGGGGTGATCGAGTAGCTGTTTGGTTTTGGACAGAAGTTGTGGGTTTGGGTGCAATATTTAACTGCGGTGACATAGCAGGGCTGGGAACTCCAGTGGATGGAGACTTACTTGAACTTGAAGGGCTTGGTTGAAACACCACAGATTGCACTTGTTGATCTGAAAGAGGCACAAAAGAAACTTATGATACTCTTACTAGTAGTAGTACTGAAAAACGATTTCATCTATATATATAAAAGGCAAATGCGCGCGCACATTTTTTGCATGTCTCGAAAAGGCTTTTTTCGCCGACGGTCCGGGGGGGGGGGGGTTTACTATCGCATAGAACTGTTTATATAGCCCCTAGATCATATGTGCGATTTGTGAACGCGCGTTGCATCTAGATTTATTTACGTTGATTTTTACAAAATTATTGCTATTTCAGTCCGTCTTGTGTTCGTTCAGCTTTTTTGTATAAAACCGAAACTAATTCAAAGCTAAGGCGCTGTTCCCAGCAATCGCACCAGGGAGCATCCAGAAGCAATCAGCTTTTTTTTTTTTAGAAATTCCCCTAATTTAAGATTTCTCCTGTTCTAACTGGAGTCAGAAGAGATAATACAATTTGAGAACAGAAAGTTTCAAAAAGTTAGTCTTTGCGTGAATTGTTATGAGAAAGGAGGGGGAGGGGCTAAGGACCAAGTTTTGATGAACATTACTTTTATACTGAAAATCATTTACGTATATGTTATCTACTTGTACACTGCTCCTAGCATTGACATGCATACATTATACTAGCTAGATGAGCCATTCCTTTATCCTGAGTTTTCACATCGCCTACCATAGTACATACTTGAAAAGTGTGACAATCCAAAAAAACTTGGATGCAAACCATCAACAAAGATGTTAAACAGTGGAATTTGAATGGAATCAATCCTTAAGGTCAACAAGCATGAAGACTAAGATTGCAGTTGTCAGAAAACGTCAGACAGATTGACCAAAGGAAAAAAGACAATAAAATGGATGATAAGAATTTGGAATTAGTATCAATTACATTGTTTATTTTTTGGAAGCTGTTATTGTTCTCACTATTATTGTTTATTTTTGTTTACTACATTTTGGCCTATTTCATTTCTAGTCTACACCAGACAATTATTCATTCATGGCAATGTTTATCTATTCATTGGATTTAAATATGTAGAAAAGGTCAGTGTTCACAATACATAATTAGCAACAGTCATATTTAAGTACAAGAAAACAACGCTAGAGAAAAATTGAAGACTGGAGAACATATTGGCTGAATTGAGAAAAAAACTAAACAGGAATATTGAAGACAATAGTCTGATACACATATGGATTAGTTATTAAAACCATTTTAAAAGAATTGAATGTCGTACTTACTTGGGATTGGATAAGCTTGAATGTAGGTTTGGGTTACTGTTTGCCCTTCGGGTTTGCCTGGGGGATTTACAGCTCCAGTAACATAAACTCTAAAGAAATTTTTTTTAAAATTAATAAAACATTAGTAGAAATTTGGAAATCATCAGTACACATATATATATATATATATCTTTTTATCAAATCAAAATTCAAAATACACCAAAATATTTTATAGTATGAATGTATTCATTTTAAAGTCCCCACTGTATGAATAATGAAAGTTTGTTAAATGTATCGTTGGTTTTCAAGTTTTTACAATATTTATCATAAATAATGAAAGATTATTTACTTAAAGAAAAGTATATGGTCTAATTTGGAAGGAAACTTTTACTATTGCTATAATTTAGTCAATATTGATTTTATTAAATACCCTTAAATTAAACTAAGTAAATATTAAAGTTACAAATCTTTAAGAGTTTGCTAAAAGTGTTCTTGTAAATTCATTTTTTACCAGTATTTTTTAATCCATCTATTTTCTTCTTAAAATGATTTCATTAGATTTGTCAGATGCTTCCAGACACTTATGCAAAGTGACTTTCTCCATCCTGACGTTTTTCCAAACTAATCTTCCAACCAAAGATTTAGATTCAGAGAAGGACAAGCAGAAATCTTTCATGAACACCAAAAAAATGAGAGCACAAAAGCGCAATTCTTTTTTTTTTTTCATTTAAAATTTAAAAAGTATTTTGTTTATACAAAATAAAGTATATGGTACATCAAATTTTAAGAACCAGTAAGAATTCAATTTGATAAATTTATAAGCAAAAGAATTTGACAGCAAAAATGGTATGCGACTCCCCCAGCCCTGCTTCAATTACTTTTAATAAAATTTGATTTTTATGAGCACTGCATTAATAAATATGGGCATTACAGCATTTTGCTTTTTTCCACAGCCTAAATTCACTGCAGTCAAAGTAAATACAATTTATCTGAAAATGTGTTGAAACTTTTAGCTTGTTTTGAGTCTTTCACATCTAATATAATGCTGAGGTTTATAATATATTACAGTACACCCCCCCCCTCTTTCTTCTCTAATTAGGATATAATTAAAAATACATGAGATTACTATTGATCAAGCATGAAATGTTTAAAATGCTAATTTAAAAACATCAACTTGATCAATTTTTTATTTTTCAAAACAGGATTCAGGTTTAACAGATAATGATGCGTCTTATGAATATTCCAGAAAAAGTGTTTGTAAACTTGATTATTTGGCGAGAAAGCAGTCGAATAACCAAGTAGGTGAATCATTTTGTTAAATTTACGTAAAAAAACTGAATACTTCTGTTAAAAATTCAACAAGTAATTTTTTAAAATTATTTTGTTTTTCATATTTTTTTAATTTTTTTAAATTGATAAGAAAATTAAAAATAAAATAAAATGAATAACAGATTTTAGGGGCAGAATTGTATATACCGGCACATGTTTTTCTTTAATTAACATTACAGGAATTTTATTTTATAATAAAAAAATAAAAATAATCCTTACTTTTTTGTAGGCAACAACACTCTTTGTTGCTGTTGTTGTTGCTGCTGTTGCTGGTTTATTACTTGTTGTTGCTGCTGTGGAATGTGCTGGTTTGCAGGCTGTTGTTGTTGTTGTTGTTGTTGTTGTTGTACAGTCACCGAGACTCCAGGCTGACCAATGGTGCTTGCAGGCAATTGTATATGCTGAGCGCCAGCATTAGTCACTGTTCCTGTAACCACTCCAGCTGAACCAGCTTGGGTAACGGTTACCAACTGAGTAACCATGGGTTGTGCAGTCTGACCTGGAGAGCAAGCTGGCTTCTGATTGATTATTTGTAATGTCTGTGCCCCAATATTAGATGTGATCGGCGGTGCCACAACCTGCTGAATCTGCGGTTGGCTATTGCTGGTTTTGATACTTGCCTGGGCCAGCTGGATTTTGCCCTGGTTCTGTGGTGTTAATGCCTGCGTGTTTTGACTACTGGCCAAGGTGAACTGGATACCTTGAGGTAAGGAAAATGAAGGCAAGAAGTATTGGACATGCGTTGGTTGAATGTTTCCTTGCTGACCCAGGCTTATAGTGTTGGCCATATTTGGTGACTGTGTTCCATGAACGGAAGGGGAGATGTTGCCTTGGTTGGTCGGTTTCAGTACAAAATTTGTCAATAAGGGGCCTGGTGCTCCTGTGCTAATCTGTTGCGGTTGGGCCTGAGTCGTCTGAGGAGGTGCTACATTCCTTAGAGTCATGAAATTGCCTGATGTTACGGCCGTCATTCCATAATGAGTGGCTGGAATTGTTTGTACAAGAATTGGACCGACATTTTTCATGGGATTTTTAGGTGTGGCTTGTATGACAGGCTGAGCCTGGACATTAACACCTGTAAGTCCTGCTTTAACAGGTCCAGTTGTCATATTTACCGTGGTTGTAGTGGCTAAATTGGAAGTTGAGTTTTGACTTGTCATTCCCGGTGGCTTGGAGGCAATGGGTACTGGCGTTGTAATCGGCTTGCAGGTTGTACTGTAAGTCGGAGTAATCTGACCACCAGTATTATTTTGGTAGCTGTTAGTTAAAACTGGGCTTAATATCTGTATATTGTTACTGGACACAAATTGAACCACTGTTTGCGGTGCAACGGGCGGAGCTTGGACACTGCAAGGGGGCTTACTTTTAGAAGATTTCTGAGTCATCTTACCTACAATTGGGCCTCGGCCGTTTTGCTTACCAAGGGTTGTCTGTGTATTTGATGAAAAGACAATTTGCTGATCTTCTTGTGTGGTCATTGTAATATTGTGAATCTTCATACCTCCTTGGCGAACAGTTTGTGGTGGCTGCGGCTGCATAACAGTGGGTAAGCTGTTTTGATTGTATTGTTGTACATTGTTGTCGGCCCTTTCAATTCTCTCTGCAAGTTAAAAGAAAAGTTTTATTTTAATGTCTTTTTTATCAAAATTATAATTCTTCAAAAACTTTTTTTTACAATATCTAAAAAAGTGTTTATTATTTTTATTACTTAAGATATACCAAAGTAAAATTACATTTTTATTATATCTAAAAACAATTTATGTGGAAACAGAGTTTTGCAAAATAAACAATGACACTAAATTTAAATTGGAATATGATTGGAGATGAACTTATGGATGTCCAAGTATCCATAAGTTCATCCTCAACCATATTATTTGATCCAATTCTTTAATAAGAAAAAAACTTATTTATCCTATTCATTTTTCTTCCCAAATAAATACCAGAAGGCAGTGACTGAAGGTCAATCATATTGAGAACAATACCAAAAGTAATGTTTTCGAAGAAATAATATTTTAAAAAAAGTGATGTTTCTTGAAGAGTTTTTTGAGATGAATGATCTGTTTGATTTTTTTTTTTATCTCCTGTCTAGCCAAAGTAAAGGCTGAAGTGAAGAATTGCTCATCCACAAAGACCCCATTTTATGGCATCATGGGTTGCTTTTCATGGCATACAGGTGACTTTGTTTTCAGAGGATGGGTACCCATCTGCATGGATTTGTAGTCATTGAATTTCTGGCCCCACCGACAAGGCAACCGTAGAAATGCAATGACATTTTGTGATAAATGAAAATTAATCATTACAGGAAATATAATTATGAGATCCAACTAGCCTAAACATTGGGAAAAATTCCATTACCATTTAAAAAAATAATGTGCAAAAATGACATGGTAACACAACTTTGACTATTTATATATAAGATTTGTGGGAACCGAGTTTCCACACACAAGCGAACACACGTACACAAACCTGTGACATTAAGTGAACCTAATTATTGTGCTTTAATTCTGGTAATATCATTCTTTGCTGCAAGATGGCGTTAATACCACACTTTCATATTTGCTTGATATTTCTCGCCCTCTTTTCTATTTGGACGCCAGAGTATGGAGATGCATCAACACCATGCTCCTATATTGAACACACGCAAAAGATATTCACACTCTTGCAAAGAGACTCTCAAAAGAACCACGCAAGTAATGTTTTCTTATGCCTCTTCCGTATTGAACTGTTTCTCATTACTCTTGTAACAATTACTGTAAATATATGTACATTGGTTGTAAATTATAATCTCGACATATTCGTGTATTCATTCTTGGCTCAGAGGACTAAGCAAACATTGTACAGTATTCCTCTACTTACATAGAGGGAGACTTTGCCCTCTATAGATTCATTTTAGCGGCTAACAAATTGAATCTTTGTCATAATATTCATAATACATCAAGCTACATTTTTTCTTTTAATAACTATTATATAAAAGGAACTTTATGTGTGTGCCCGTGTAAGTTTGTTCCCTATCGACTTGAAAATGGCTGGGCTGATTTTTATCAAATTTCATTCGAAGGTACATTATGTACCTGGTAGTGTTCTTAGATTTTGTATCAGAATGTCTTTAATAAGCATCGAAATAATCTGATGAAAGAAGGAGCAGATGATTTTGACCAAAGTTAACACCTTACACAGCCCAACATTACAAGTGATTTGACAAGTTTTATTACCACACAAGCTGAAAGGCCTGACATATAAAATCAACAGTAGGTTCTTTGATATGACAGGGGTGAAATTAATGTTTCTTTTTACAGCACAATTGCACCATGATACTTGACATTTTCATTTTAAACTTAAATTCAAGCCATTATCACCGTCCAAGCAGTAAGTAAAATCAAAACCAAGTTCTTTGATATGACAGGAGTGCATTCAAAATGAATGTTACTGTTTAGAGCTCAATTGAAGCATGATACTTGACTTTTGTATTTTAAACTTAAATTCAAGCCATGGGGGTGTTAGTTTTTGGATGGCTGAAGTGCAATGGAGAGAATAGCTGAGAAAATGGGCAGATGTAGGTTGTTGTTCGAAAAGATAAGACAGATTGGGCCGAATGTACAATAAGAAAATATTTTGTAGATGAATTTGGGTAGACAATTTCTGGTGTTGAGAGACAAATTATCTCAGTTAGATCTTAGCCGATATACTGGAACTCAGATGTAAATGCTAGTGGCAAAGCCCCAATGATACACCCACTCATATATGCCCATTACTAACAAGTCATATGTGCATTTCTCAATTTGCGTCTTTTTTTTTCTTGTATACAACTTGTAAATCTATGCACATGCTCTCGGTGATTGTCAATATGAGAAATGACATGACCAAAACAAGATGAAAACAAAGAAAAGCACAGAACAAATGTTGGGGTTGATGGTCATTAACAGATGAGTTCCAGTGAAAAACTTTAATTTCACCATAAAATCACATTTCCTAATAGATTTCTGATTATCCAGAAATAATATTCTACTATTCCATTTGACTGGTCTATAAATTTGTTTTTTGTTGTTGTTGTTTTTTTTTTGTTTTTTTTAAATATTGGCCAATTGACTCACTTACTTACTTCATAGAAAATTTTACAGGCTTAATAATTAATGTGTACTCTTTAAAGATTAAACATTTTTTCCATCATAATAATGAAGATAAAAAGAAAAAAAATTTCTTGCAATTCAAACTCAACCATAATGCTTCCCAAACAGTCAATAATGTAAACACTGGAAATCAATGGAAATAAAGCTACATAAGTGATCAGATAGTATAAAGTCGATTTCAAAGTTTCCCAGAGTGACCAATGGTCAAAAAAGCTAAAATTGAGACAAATTTCCCAATCTGAGAGCAACAGTCCCTCACTAATTTCCCAATAGAGGTATCATGCCAAGCATGTGAAATTTAACATAAAATTATCTCCCATTTTTGAGACATTCTCACTAACAAAAAATATTACACTACCACTAAGCCTAGGTCTGAGTATAGGCCCCCATCTCCTAAAAAAAAAAACAAAAAAAAAAACAACAAAAAACCTTTCTTAATCCTAAACCTATTTTAGCAGCAGCCCTCTAAAACAAAAATAATTAATAAAATCACATGTAAAAAAATGTACCCCCCCCCCCAAAAAAAAAAACAAATAATACACAGAATTTATCTTTCATGGCAAATAAATAAAATTGGTAAACTCATCCTACAATACTAGATAGCCTGGAAATAGGTAATTTTACATTAAATTCATATGTGAAACTGATCCTTATTCCAGATGATAAAAGAATGCTCTTCTTTTTGCCAAGTATTTTTCAGGTAGTTTCACAATCACCTAAAACGTAGAATCTCATTGGGAGAAAGAGGACAGTAACAGATGTTAATCTACATTAATTTTTTTATATTGATATATTTTTATAGAGTGATACATTTTAACTTCAATTTTGCTTTTAAATTTGTTAAATTGTTAAAATTAGCTTTATGTGTAAAAGGAAATTTTTTTTAAAGAAATAAACATGGCTATTAGCAGGAGAAAATCTCCAAGTGTGTAAATGGCAGTAATTGAAACTTGAAAAAGTTTTGTTTCATTCTACGCATATTGAGAATTGTAAAATCAATCAAATGACCAAAATATATGATGTTAAGCTCTAGCTATTCAACAGAAATCGAACTTTGTTACCCCCCCCCAAAAAAAACACTTTTCTGAATTCAAAGAAAAGGTGGAATTCTGCTAAAAAGCAAAAGGTCTCACATCCTGAATTCTATAGCAGTAATGAGAGCTTTTCAACATGAAGGTAGAGAACAGTCATGATCTCTTAACAATAAATATTTGACAATTGTTGAAGAAAACTCACAGCAAATGTTCATAGGCACTTAATGTTAGTATTTTAATGGTGTTTATCCATCTGAAGTAGATAGACACGGTATGAAAGCTTGAATAAATATCTGTTTATGCAATGACTGATCATTTTGTAAAGAACCTAATTTTACTGTAGAAAAATGTAAAGACCATCAACATTACATATAAACTATGCAATCTTTTAAAATGTCTATTCTTAACTTACCCATGGGAGAGCAACGGTCATTCCTATTGGATATTTCATGAGTATTTCCAAGAGACATTCGTTCAGGTTTATTTTTGGCTTTAAATATTCCACCAACCGGCTGGAAACTGGATCCAGAATTTGATGGACGTAGGACAAATTTTTCTTGGCTGTTGTGCAGCATCATGTCGGTCTTTTCAAGGTTCGCCTTACCTGGAGAGGCTGGTGTGCTTTTGATGGGTTCCGGCCGGCATGCATATTCTGGAAGTGAGACATGGGTCATCACTGGTGAAAAACGTTGTTGGGGAAATGCCTTGTTTTCAATCATACCATCTTCTTCTGTTTGACTGTCAGTTTCACTGTCAGATACTTGTTCCTTGCAATTTAAGTCAATTTCCCCACAATCATCCTCTTTACCTAAAAAAAAAAAAAAAAAAAAAAAAAAAAAAAATTCTTTCAAATTGATTATTTCTTTTCTATATTTCCCAGGAAAAATTAAATTCAAATACCACAGTAAAATGTAAAGCTGTCTTTAAAAGATCACACACACACACACACATATATATATTACATAGAAAAATGCCAGCATGAAAAGTAATATGGTTAAGATTAACCATGGAAAAGTAAAAATACTAGTTGTTAAAACTGGAAAAGAAAAAGACAAGATAGTCAAATAAAAAAAATATAATAAATTTATAACTTAAGATATTGCAGCATTAAATTTTTTTAAAAAATTCAATTTAACATTATATAATCAATTCTTAATTGATACTGTAATATTTTAAGTTATAAATTTATTATATTTTTACTAGAATATCTTATCTTTTTCTTTTCCAGTTTTAACAACTAGTCCTTTTACTTTTTCCATGTTTAAATCTTAACCATATTACTTTTCATGTTCGCATTTTTGTATGTAATCCATGATTTTTCTAGGCTTTGCTTTGAAATAATATTTTTTCTGTTTCACTTGTTACGTGTGAATTATTAGTGATAGTACAGCTGAGCGACAGATCATGACAGTGGTGAATTATTAGTGACAGTTTTTTTTTAATATCTTGTTATGTCATCATCTCTGCCATTCCCAGCTGACTTGAGGTAGTGTAACAGATTTGGTTGCTATGGTAACCAACAGCCAATACAAAAAAAAAAAAAAAAATACACGTCGTTATGTTCATTAAACATTCTGAGAATTTTTAAACACGGTAATTTCATTATAACTTTTGTTTTACTGAACTGCATTACAATATATACAAAGAATACATTTATGAACTTGTTTAGAAACAGAAAGCATGTGTGCAGTGTACATGTATAAGTTCTTGAAATGTCTGTTGTGTGTAAATGCGTGTGAACAGATAAGTTACTGAATAGTTCATTGTGACTGTGTGTGTGTAGTGTTCATATCAGTTCGTTAATGTTCTTGTAAATGTGTTGTCTTACCTTAAAATGAAGGTTACGCCTGTCAAGGCGAACGAAATGTATGTCTAATTACATCAGTGGTTCAATCAAAAGAGATAGGAATAAATAGAGAATGGAAGTGGATAGAGAATGCAAAACAGGAAGTAGAGACGCCATCTGTCAGACAAATCAGAAACTACGACGAGCAAATAACCGTTGTGTCATTGCTAAATGCTTGTGTGAGCATGACATACCTATTCACATATCAGTCTGAAAAGTGTATTTCTTTTTGAGACACTGTATGTTCACACATATACATAACTAGCTCATCTATGTTTATAGCATTACAATTTTTAGCAAAACATACTTTGATAAAATGAAAATTCTCTTTGCGTAAAATTACAAACACGTTTTAATATTATGATTCTTTAAAAATAAACATTCATTTTAAAACAGAATTTTAATTAAAAGATAAAAATCAATGTTTGTAGTCTGCAGATTTATTATTATGCGATTAAATGATAGACTACTTTATCTCTCTCTGCTTTACAGAATTTCTGCTCTTATCAATGGTTACTTGGCAAAATATGAAAATTGATTTTTAACTTTAATTAAAACTCCTTGAAAATTTTTCCTAATTTTTGGTGAGGATATATATTTTTGCCTGGAATGCGATTTTATCCATGCCCCATACTATATAAACACTGTGCTTGGTTGAGGTCTTCTGATGTTATTGAAGCTGTTGCTTTAATGTGCGGATGCAGTAGTATACACATGTGTGAATAGATAATATAATATCATCACCAGTATTTTAAAAATTGAAAATGATTAGAAATCAAACACTATACACATTTTTTTTTTTTTTGCTGTATGAAGTGTATGCAAAATATGATAGATCCAATAGTATCTTGGCATTATAAAATGCCAGACATTTTTCAACAGCAGACACTTTCTAAGAGATTACTCAACTTTTGAAAAACAGATATACTGTAATTTCTGCTTCTAATTTTTCCCCTTCTTTTTGGCAATTTCTGTTTTTAACAGTTTGAGCTTTATGCAAACAATGAAACAACTTCATTTTAACTTTACATGAAAAATGTGAATGAACTAAAATGTATACAGCTTTTCTGATAGAATAGAAGAAGCATTCATTTGAAAATCAACAAAATAATTAAATATAAAAAGATGGTGATCTTACCTGTGCCATCTTCATCAGCTTCATATATAACCATCCGTTCATCATCACTTTCATCATCCTCGTCTGCAAGTTGTTGTTGTTGGCGAGAGTGTTGCTGCAACATTACCCGCGAATTTCCTCCGGTGCCTTGTTGAGAAATTGCTGCAGTCATAGGCGCTACATGGG
>NC_136487.1:111075612-111080612 GCF_053919585.1 Euprymna scolopes | reverse complement strand
CCCGATCATATTCTGATTCTGCTGCGGAGAGCTGCACAGGGGACACAACCAGACCTGCTCTTCAACACTAGGGGGTGAATCCAACGTCTCCCCTCCCTCCGCAACAGTAGGTCCTTCAGGAGTCCTAGAAAGCTCTAAGGGGTACAGATGTTTCAGGGAATGTACTTCCTCCAAGCCCTCCCCTTTTTGTACAGGTGCTGCTCTAACGACACCATCATGGCCTGGAACCAGTTCAGTAATAGTTCCTAAGACCCAAAACGGTCTGGGTTTCAAAGGACTCTTAATCAGCACAACATCATCCTTCTGGAGGCGGGTTCTTGTACTGAGTCGGGATCGACCAGGAATCTTCCTTCCCAGCTCTAGCAGGTACTCCTCATACCATAGTTTGTGGAAATCTGTCAGACATTGGTCCCTAAGTTCCAAGGTTTGAATTAGCCTCTCCCTGCTGGGAGGCAACAAGGTTGTTCTATCCTCTCTATCCAGTCGTATCAATAGCCCGGGGCTCTGATTGGGTTTAAGGAACATATTAGGGGTAATTGGAGTAGCATTTTTGTCGGCTGACACCTGGTAAGTAAGAGGCCGGTTATTAACAGACCTCTGAATATCCGATAACACTGTCAGAAGGGTAAAGTAATCCAATCTACCCCTGCCAAGAATCTTAAATAGGCAATTCTTCATGGTCTTGATACATCGCTCCCATGTTCCTCCATACCAAGGAGAATGGTTTTAAGTTTTAACTTACAAGGACCGTATCTTCTTTGATAGTCCGTAAAAAGAGAGAGACGATCGAAAATCTTTCCACTTCCTATAAACGTTTTCGCGTTGTCACTATAAAGGGTTTCGGGAACGCCATATCGGTTAGTAAATCGAACCAGTGCCTGGAAGAAAGAGGGTACGCTCATGTTGGGAACTACTTCAATGTGTATTGCTCTGATATTCAAACAAGTGAACAGGAGCAAGTACATTTTCGTATCTCGTTTCCCGTCACTCACCCAAAAGATGGCCAGTAAAATCAATCCCAGTGTGTTGATAGGGGACTCTGAAATCGGTACGGTGCGACGGCAGGGCAGCAGCAGCATTCGGCGTCACTGGCGTTGAATTATAACGTTTACATCTGGCACAAACAGCCAGTACCTTATTCACAGCTTGTCGACCCTGCGGGACCCAATAACCGCTTCGCCTCAACTCCGCTAGAGTTGACCCAGTTCCAAGGTGGCAACACCTTTCATGACAATCTAAAATGATGAGTCTGGTAACAGGATGATGTTTCCCTATCAGAATGGGGTTTTTAACTTCATAACCAAAGTGGGAAGATTGGTTGATTCTTCCCCGAGATCGAATCAAACCGTCAGGGTCCAGAAAAAGATCCAGAGCACGAACCCTAACTGGCATGGGTTTACCACTCGGCTCCTTTAGGTACTCCACTTCCACGGGAAATTCTTGCCGTTGCACTGTCTTCATAAGGTAGATCGCTGCCTTAGAGTTGTAGTCCCATTGTCGATTAAATCGGATGGCTAGGAACTTAAACACCAAGGCAGTAACAGTCAGTAAACCAGAGAATGAGGAAAACCTCTGAAAAGGTATGGCCGAAGTGTACTCTTGATCATGGATCAAAGAACAATTTGCTGAACTGCGGGTCATTCGCTGGCATATCTCACTCAAACAGGGCATATCCTGTCCTGGCCATTGAGATATTCCTTCGCATAGCCAGGAAGGGCCTGAACACCAAAATTCCATCTTGGATTGGAACTTTCTCAATGTTAATCCTCTTGTTAACAAATCCGCCGGGTTGAGTGTACTATCAACATATCTGAAGAGAGTCTTCAAGCCATAGCGAGACTCCAACTCCACTTTCATCTGCAGAATGTCTTTAAGTCTATTTTTTGCAAAAACATTTTTGCTAGCCATGTTTTGAGATAAAATCCAGGACAAGACCACCTGTGCATCCGTGGCTATACACAAATTCTCGGGAACAAATCTTTCACAATTGTCCAGGATTGTGGGGAGACACTTGAAGGCGAGGAAAACGGCCATTAGTTCCAACACAGGCAAAGTCTTGTCCTTCATAGGTGCCACCTTAGCTTTCGCAAATAATAAGGATGACCGACCATTTTGTACGATATACACGGCAAACCCATATGCTTCCTTGGACGCGTCGCAAAACAGGTACATATCTCCAGGCAGCCCTGCCATAAGCGCCTTGCGCAAAAAACGGAAATCACTCAACCCTGAAAGGTCCCTGGCTAGTTCTCTCCAATCGCTCAAGATCGCTGGCTGGAGTGGATCATCCCAACCTGCACCATTCTTCCACATGGACCTGATTAGCACTCTACTACGGATAGTAACCGGGAGACATAGGGACAACGGATCGAAGACCTTAGCTGACTCTGAAAGAACACCTCTCTTAGTTGTCACGTCAGGATTGCACTTTACCGGAGCGACATACAACTCCTCCGAATGTGGGGAGTATCGGTAGCCCAGTACTCTCTCCCACTCCTCTTCATGGATACTTAGAGTACCATCCTCCTTCATCCTATTGCGGAGCGCCTGACTGTTTGAGTTGCATGACTGGATAATAAAGCCCCCTTCCAGCAAACGCTCTCTAACAAGGGAATACAATGTAGTAAGCTCACTCGCGTCTGCCACGGATGCCACAAGGTTATCCACATAAAACCGGTCCTCCATCATTCTGCGGCAAGCATCCTGAGGGTATTTTGCCGCATGCAATTTTAAGATGCACCCCAACACAAATGGGCTGGAGGTAAACCCGAATATCAATGTGGTATAGCGGAAGCAGCGCAAACAATCTCCTTGTTTAAGAAAAAGCAAAACCGGTTCCTATCCGCCTCCAGCTTAAGCCGAATCATTAGAAAGGCTCGGCGAATGTCTGCTAGTAGCACATAATTGTTGGCTCTAAAGGCCAGCAACAACTTTAAGATGTCCCCTGTTAAGTTAACGCCAGAATATGCTGCTTCGTTTAGCGATAATCCATCTCCTGTCTTCAAACTACAGTTGAACACTGGTCTGATCCTGGTAGTTGCCGTAGGGTCTGACTTGAAAACTGGTCTATGTGGTATCCACACATATTTGTCGAACTCCTGAGGGGAGACAAAAATCTCTTCAATTATACCGTCCTCCTGTTGCCGACGAAACACCTCCAAATATTCATCATATATTTTTCTTTTAGTCAAGTTTGCTGCTACCCGGTCTAAAACATGCAAGGAAGTTGCATGATTAGAGGGGACTCTGGCTAATCTATCGTGATGCCAGGGGAGCTCCACATAATAGCTTCCATCCCGAAGCTCTACCGTTTCCTCAAATCGCTTCATCTGCACTTTATCGTAATCAGAAAAGTCCTCCTGACTGGGAAGCCCCAGAGATTCCAACGTAAACATTTGTTCTAGTCCTCTTTGTACCATACTGTCAGGAAAGCACTCCGCGATGGGATCCAGGTATGTTGATTGTGTTTCAAGGACAAAACAAATGTGATGAATCGACCTGGGGGGTATGTTCCATTACCGAATTAGACGAGAGGTGAGTAACCTCAGAGAGGGGCTTATCTGCCAAGAAAAAAGAGTCCACTGCTCCAAACGGGACCAATCCAGGCGGGGTTGCAAAGGCCCATCCATTCAAACACGGGATCAGCTTCAATGAGTCCAGGTGTTCAATCAGGTCTAACCCAATTATTCCCTTGATCGGTATTAAATCCTTTCCGGTCTCAAACTGGCCGGCCAAAGCATATTTTGCATCCTGAAAGACACGCAATAGAGATTCCAGGTTGGCCACTCGAACCGACAAGTCCATAGCATCGGCTACCAAGACAGGAGATGTCACAGTCCTTCCAGAACCCAAGTCAACTCCCAGGACTACCTCTGTGAACCCACGCTGACACTCACCTAGAAAGGTAGACAATCTCAGCTGACAATTGACACCAAGGGTTTCGATTGGGCACAAAGTTCTCAGTACATCTGCCGCCAGATATGTCCGCCCGCTACCCGTGTCCAGTAGGCAATTCACTGACACTGTCTTTGGTCCACAAGAGAATGTAACTGAGAGAATTGGTGGCAACGTGCGGGAATACCCGGTTGAAGTTGCATTGTTCACATCCACATGAAAAGAAGGAGTAATAGCGTTCCCCCTACTAAACTTTTGAGACGTATTCTGTCTTACTGTTGATGTAAATGCAGTGGAGACACCGCCCTTAATCTGCAATCTCTTTATTGCTTCTCCAGTTAGTCTCAATATGGAGGACAAAGGTGGCACCCGTCTATTTGTTAGCGCTATTATCTCCCCTTTCAGTTCGAGAGGAAATTTCCTAAATAGAATCTTAGCCATCAGTCTGGCTCCGCCAGAATCGTCCACAGAAAAGTCACACGAAAAGGAATTCAACAGCGATGCCGTCCTGGAAACGAAGTCCCCCAGCTCAAAAAGGGCTCCACCTTTCTTTGGTACATAGTCCAGAATATCCTGGAATATTTGGTCAATGATTTCATCCAGGTCCAGATACTCCCTCTTCAGTATAGCCATGGCTTGCTGGTAATTGGTGTCAGTGCAACTCAGGTGATTTACCAGCCTCAAGGCTCTGTCTGAGAGTGAACACTTCAAGAAGTTCAACCTCTCGGCATCATTGGCCATGCCGATCACGCAGTTCTCAAACCTAGTCAAGAAGTTTCTGAAACTCATGCGGTCGGACTCCATTTCCTGTCCGCTAAATGTAGGCCCTGTGATCTGTATACGTGGGGGTTTAACAATGAAGGAAGAACCTCTCCCGGTAGTTGCAGAAGCCCTTGAGAACTCAAAGGCAGACTCCAAGTAAGGGCTGGGCTCTGGCTGTCGGTATGCTTGATCCAAATCGCCCAAGTCTTCATAATAATCCTTTAGTTGAGGCAGCCAAGCACCCTCAATCTCGGCAGGTGTACTCTCATCAAAGGAGCCTACCTCCAGCTGTGTGATACAAGTCTCTAACTCGACAATGAATTGTCGAATCTCCGTCCTTAAGA